>NC_090269.1:118687011-119004511 GCF_040414725.1 Anabrus simplex
CCTAGGGACTGGGTGTTTGTGACGTCCTTAATCTTCCTTTCCTCACACACAACATTCCACACTACCGCCATTCCAATTACACGCAGGTCCATACCATATGGTGCCAGTAGGGACAAAAGGTCCACATGGGTCGATGCCCCGAACTAATAGCATTTCTTAAAAAAAAAAACAGTCCATTAGAGCCCAGTTAGTGTATGTTGCAAAATATACTTGAGATAATAATAATAATAATAATAATAATAATAATAATAATAATAATAATAATAATAATAATAATAATAATAATAATATGCCTTTGCTGGCAAGATGTAGTGTTTACAGTGCGCTATGTCTTCTGGTATGGGCTAGAATAAAATTGTTACTTTCATTGACCTGTCTCAGTCTCATCCTTGGCTTTGACAATATGAAAGTGGCTGAGGTATGAGTGACGCTAGTAATGCCATTCCTTATGCAGCCAGTCTCTGCTCTGAATGGTGTGAAAATGTCGCTCTTAGGGTCGGTTGGTGGAGGCATTTCAGTGGGCTTGGCAGACTGATGTGCAATAGCAACTTCTGGCTCAGTGAGGAAAGCAACGGTAAACTACCTCACTCCTCATTTCCCTAGTACGCCTCTTCAGTGACACCAAGGCCATCTACAGCTAATGGTGAACCTGTTGAGGATCCAACCAGCCTTCGGGCTGAATACCCGACATACACATACAATAATAATAATAATAATAATAATAATAATAATAATAATAATAATAATAATAATAATGGCGTGTGGCCTCCGGAGAGGCCTGGTACATGTCTTTCGAGTTGACGCCGTATAGGCGACCTGCGCGTCTGCGAGGATTTAGCCCTACCTAAGATGAATTCTAATGCTGAAATCGGCACAACGACCCAGCCCCCGAGCCATAGGAATTACCTAATGAAAGTTAAAATCTCCGACCCGGCTGGGAATCGAACCCACGATCACTGTGACCAAAGGCTAGCAAACTAACCATTTAGACATGGAGCCGGACATACTTGAGATTAAGGAGACAAATAAGTTCGAGATCTTGAAATAAGGCTTTTTCACTAACCAGGATCGATTTATATCGTCTCCTCATCTAAAGCACATCACTCTAGTGTGGAGATCTCAATACAATAGAAAAGTTTAGTCGATTTATAACCAGGTTTTTTTTTTTTTCAGAATACAACACTATCTTCAGAACCAAGCCCCTTTTATGTGTTATTACGATATATTTTCTGATTTAAAATGCACGTGTGTCTTATTGCGATATGTCTTTTTTCTTCTTCTTTATCTATTTACCCTTCAGGGTCTTTTTTTTTTCCTCGGACTCAGCGAAGGATCCCACCTCTACCGCCTCAAGGGCAGTGTCCTGGAGCTTCAGGCTCTGGATCAGGATATAACTGGGGAGTAGGCTCAGTACCTCGCCCAGGCGGCCTCACCTGCTATGCTGAACAGGGGCAAGTACAGTAGAGACAATACGCGACATTTCCGGATTTAGCCTTGTTAAAATGGGAGACAAGTCGCAAGTGGCGCTCCTAGTGGCCTGACCTGAAAATTAGCGCCAAATTCAAATATCAATGGAAATGTATATACGGAAATGGATAAATAAATTACGTCTAGAAAGAAAGTGTTACTAAGATATTAACTTCAAAGTTGCTAAAGCAATTCTGGATAAATGAATGAAGAATTATTTAACAGGTTAGTATTTAAAGACTGAAATTAGACATATAATCAAGATGTGAAATGGACTGCTGTGAAAGGGCTTGATCTTTCATTTATTCGTTACTATTTTTAGCTTTAGAATTCGTGCTTGAACGTTCACGGCTAGATTTTTCTTTTTTTCTCATTTAAAAGCATTGTATCATCATATTAAAACACTTGTCAACAAAAATATCGGTACAGTCCTTACACACACGATTCAATTAATTTACATTTAAGAGCTGGACAATTTTCCTTTTAACTTGAAGCCTACTAACAGAAAGAAAATCTATAAATTTATCCTCAAAAACATTCAAACTTTCCCTATAAGCAATACTTGCCATCATGCCATTACATTAGGGTAAAGCAAATTTGCATCATCATATTGTTTCAACAAAATATGTACGTTTCTTCAATCACCCATCTTTTCTTCAGTGCTTGACAACGAAGTACGGCATTCCAAATGGAGTAACTTGGAACACAACCAGCCACACTCATATGCATATGTATTTTCCTGAATTAAAACAAACCCACAGATTACACCAACAACAACACATCGGTAATGAAGGTTAACCGCTGCACTATGCAATACAATATGCGTATTATATTTTACGCCAGTTAAAATATGGTCGAGGAGGTCATAAGATTATGAAATACTATAAAAATCTCTGTCACTGGAAGAATATATATGCAAACACAATATTACTTACATTTTCTTGTCACGAGACAAACGGTAGAAAGACCGCGCATTCTTCTCTACTTCATAGTTATTGCAGCCTAACACAGCATATACCTTTCCCCTCATGTTGAGAGGAGATATCAAGGAATGACACACGTTACTATTTAATTATGTCAACTCACTGAAAACGCATAAACAACACCAAAACGTTCACACACAAATACACGTGCTCTTGTAACAGAATCAGTAATTCTCAGGTCAATCCGCTAGAGAGAGTTGTAATAGCTGTCCCTCGATATCTCGCTGAGTGTCGCGTATTGTTTGTACTGTATTTGACAGGGGCCTTGCGGGGAGTGGGAAGATTGGAAGGGATAGACAAGGAAGAAGAAAGGAAGCGGCCGTGGCCTTAAGTTAGGTAGTATTCTGGCATTTGCCTGGAGGAGAAATGGGAAACCACAGAAAACCACTTCCAGCATGGCAGAGGTGGGAATCGAACCCACCTCTGCTCAGTTGACCTCTCGAAGCTGAGTGGACCCTGTTCCAGCCCTCTTACCACTTTTCAAATTTCATGGCAGAGCCGGGAATCGAACCCGGTCCTCCGGGGGTGGCAGATTGCTATATCTCTTCTGATTTAAAATGCATGTAAATCACTTGTGTATTATTCTGTGTCTCATGGCAAGGACATTTTAGTGTCAGGTTAAATTATAAAATATGTACGTTGAGAATTTAGCCCGAAGGCTGATATGATCATCAACAGTTCCGCCATCAGCTGTCATAGATGTCTAGGCATTACTGAAGAGTCATACTGGGGAAATGAGGTTCTCCCTGTGGGTGGGGTTGGTAGAATAACACCGACGCTATCCCCTGCCTGTCATAAGAGGCGACTTAATAGAGAATCAGGGGCTCTCAGCTTTGGAGCGTGGGTTGGCGACTACGGGGTCCTCAGCTGAGTCCTGGCATTACGTCCACTTACTTATGTCAGGCTTCTCACTTTCATGTATCCTCTCCGACCTCCCTTGGTCATCTCTTGTTCGTTCTTTTCCGACCGCGACGGTTTTAGACCACTCGAGGCTTAGGGAGTCTTTCATTTTCACGACCTTCGTGGCCTTGTCTTTTTTTGGCCGATATCTTCATTTTTCGAAGTGTCGGATCCCTTCCATTTTCTCCCTCTAATTCGTGTTATATAGAGGATGGCTGCCTAATTGTACTTCCTCTTAAAACAATCACCACCACCACCACCACCACCACCACCACCACAATCACCACGGCTGGTCCGTGCTCCAACAGCTCTGCACTCTGAACGGCCACCCCAGCAGAGGAGGGGTGGTCACGGCTCTACCGTGGATCTACGCGTCTGCATTCGGGAGGCGGAGAGGAGCTGGTCCCCATCGTCGGCTCTCCTGAGAACGGTTTTCCGTGGTTTTCCATTCTCCTGCACTAAGGCGAATACCGGGACAGTTCCTAGTGTAGACCACGGGCGCCAATCCCCTCACCTTCTCCGAGCATCTCTTTCACCGTAACAAATCTCCCGGCCAGAGAAACGGCGTCACGGTCTAAGAGGCCCGCCTCCTCCTTCAGTGGAGGAATGAAAACATTTTAGTCGTAGTAGTGTAAATTTATCCGCTACACTGAAGAACATGGAACAGGGCCTCTCAGAGTGCATGCACTGTGCACGGTACAAAAGACGACTTCGCTTGGTTGACCAGAGTGCAGACCCCCCACTCCTCGATTTGGAGCAATAGCGCTGTCTCTGTCTTTCCCCACGCCTGTCTCGCTCGCTCCGCCTGTCTCCCTCTTCCTCACTTGCTCCGTAGCGCTCCAAATCCGAGCCGAGTTGAGCCGTGCTTAGCCGAGTAGCCTAGAGACGAAGCGTTGGTCCGAGTCGAGCCGAGTGGGACCGATGCACTGTGCACAGGAACTCTGCGCCTCAGTTTGCACGCGTGAGGTTATGGGCGTTTGAGAGGCCCTGACATAGAATCATGGATATGTGTTTGGGCTTAGAAGACGGGAGAGAGTGAGTAGGCCTACAGCAGCGCTGCCAACAGACAACAGAGGGAGGGCTTTCAGCAGCTTTCTTCATATCAGTCATTATTGATTCAAGATACTTTCTAAGAAAAGTATGCGGTAAAGCGTTTTGACACATAACGTCTGTAGTTTTGTGGGTCGTGAAATTGAATTTTTAAAAGCCCAAACTCGATATATTCAACGGTTAAAGACGTAGAGGTCGATGGGTTTTTCCAAGGAAGACACCATTTTAAGACTAATTTTGGAATGTTCAGTCAGAGCTTTCGATAATATAATAATTATTATTAACATCGACGCGGTAGAACTGTAGGAATAAGCGTTAATATACGATGTCTAGCTGATTTACCCGTGCTTCGCTACGGAATTCTACATTGTATACAGAACTTTAGATGAAGTCATGAACACGTTGTTAATAGTAAGATGTTTTTAAAAAAATTTAGGCGCCTTCTCCTAAACTACCATTCTATCAAGCGTGGATACAGTTATTTACACCCTAGACTGTAATGCTTTATTCCCTGATTTTACACACCGATTTTCATTCAGTTCTGTTCACCCATTTTCTCGTGGCTCAGCATTCATATGGACTTAGCAACAAAAATTGAAATTTGTGAACATCTCTGTTATCATAGCCGGTACATTGAAAATGTATAACCGGGTGAGTTGGCCGTGCGGTTAGGAGCGCGCAGCTGTGAGCTTGCATCCGGGAGATAGTGGGTTCGAGCTCCACTGTCGGCAGCCCTGAAGATGGTTTTCCAGTTTCACACCAAACAAATGCTGGGGCTGTACCTTAATTAAGGCAACGGCCGCTTCCTTCCAACTCTTAGGTCTTTCCTATCCCATCGACCCCGCAAGATCTGTGTCGGTGCGACGTTAAGTCAATTGCAAAAAAAATAAAAAATGTATAAGACATAAATTATCGGAAATTTAATTCTATACAACTTCGTAGTATTTATCGATATGACCAATAATAGTTTTTTTTTCAGAATTGAATTTTAGGCTTACCCCTAAACTACCATTTCACTCAGCGTGAATAAAGTGATTTATAACCCAGATTGTAGTGCCTAATTCTGCGACTTTACGTACGGATTTTCATTAAATTCTCTTCAGCCATTTTCTCGTGATGCGCATACATACATACATACATACATACATACAGACAGACAGACAGACAGACAGACAGACAGACAGACAGACAGACAGACAGACAGACAGAGATGATGCAAAATTAAAAAGTGCATTTCCGTGGTACTGTGGATACGACTAGTGCAGAAATACCATTCTCATTTAATTGTGAGCAATATACTGACAAAATTCTTATTATATATTGTACCCGACAGGGAAGATGATATACCCTTCCGTTCTACAGCCCAGCTACTTTCTAATAAACACAGATGATGAAATATAATATTTATATCCCCGTGATCGATTATGGACTGTTCGCAAGTGTATCAAGTAACTTAAAGCAAACCCCGAGTTCATGTATGTACTTACTCATTTTATGTTTGAATATCGAAGGTTGTGTTTATCTATAATGCTTACCACTTGTCACACTGGGACACTGTAACTATGAGTGTATGAAGAGTAGTTAATACAAGTAACTTAAACTTGTGTAATTAATAATATTTAAAGAGTCCTTAAACGGTACTAAATATTGTGATACTGGCCATGTAAACATTAATGACGGTCGTTAGTTTGTGTAACTTGAATTTATGGCTGTGAGTTTTAAGTGGGACTGATTATCGTGTTTCCATTGTACTGGGGGAACATAGAGACTGATTTAAATACGGAGAGAGCTGGTATCCCTATAACAGTTCTAATGACACTTATTTTCTCCGACGAAGTTATTTTATTTACTCTTTTGCATGCAGCCACTTTTACTGATCTTTCATTGTGGCTACCGTCAGGGTTTTCGGGATTCCAGTCAGCTTAATTCATTGTGTCTGAGGCAACGAAATGAATTCTTACCAGTACTGCTGTGGAACACGAGCTAAACTGCGATTGGTGCTGATTA
Organism: Anabrus simplex; assembly: GCF_040414725.1. NCBI lineage: Eukaryota > Metazoa > Arthropoda > Insecta > Orthoptera > Tettigoniidae > Anabrus > Anabrus simplex. The sequence continues at coordinate 118,693,419 of NC_090269.1, forward strand.
TTGTTCTATGAAGAAATGTAGTTTGTTAAACATTCTTTCTTATGTGACCAAAAGTGAAGTGAAGTGAAGTGAAGTGAAGTGAAGTGAAGTGAAGTGAAGTGAAGTGAAGTGAAGTGAAGTGAAGTGACATCCGGCCATTCGAAGAATGAAGTTATCGACAGAAAGGGAAGGTCCACAAGGAACTTGAAAATAAGATTCCATAAACCTCTTCTGCTTTTCAGGCTGCCGCAAGGCCTTTAATTGTGTTCGATAGAGGAAAATATGGGCAAGTTCTATTGGGAATGGGTGTTCCTGCACATCTGGTTTGGCTGATAAGGAATTTGTATGAAGCGAACTCAACTATGGTTATAGAAATTGGCAAACTGTCTGGGAATTTCAAGATCCAGAAAGGTGTCCAGCAGGGCTGTATACTATTACCCGTGCTCTTCAGTGTCTATGGCAAGTACATAATGAGAGCTACACTTGAGGAATGGGATCGCGGATTTCCTGTTGGTGGTAAGTAGAGACGGCCGGTGGACTCTCAGGTCAGGGGGAAGGCCACAGTACTTTTTACAACAAATCTTTATTTGAATATTGAATTTTCACGACCGCATTGTAATCGAAACAGACTTTCAACGTATTAGGTCGTGATACGTACATGCAGTACGTGTTGAAGAGATGTTAAGTACAGAACAAAAATGGCTAGCCGGACACCAGTGAGATCCGAACCCATAACCTCCCGATTTCGCGTCGGTTGCTTTACCAATTGAGCTATGGTGGCCCAGGCCATCTTTGTTCTGTTTGAAAGGATCTGAGCTACAGGTCTGGCATTGCTGCTAGCACACTGTAGAGTGCGTTTAAGTCGCCCGTTGTGGGGCATGTCAATGGATATTGAATTTTCACGACCGCATTGTAATCGAATCAGATTTTCAACGTATTAGGTCGTGTTACGTACATGTAGTACGTGTTGAAGAGATGTTAAGTACAGAACAAAAATGGCCAGCCGGACACCAGTGGTGGTTTAATCTGCCAAGGTGGTTGGAAAACTCGTTTTTGAGGTTAGAAAGCAGCTTGCTGTGGGTGGTATGGCTGGGAGGTAGGAAGTGAGAATTTTTATGTTGACTTGGTATAGGTAAGTACTGACAAGTACTCATTCAAGTCTTCCGCACGAAAACAAACTAATTCACTACTACCAACCTTCACAAAACGCGGGATGCAAACCAGAGGCCCAATTTGAATCAAAATTCCTGGTCTCAAATGTTACATTTCAGTATAATTAGGCTATTTATTATTTTTCTTCTTAAAATATAAATAATAGGGCAAACAAGGTCACAAATTATTATTTAATATTATTGTGTGCGTATAGGAGTTTGTGAGAACATCTTTACTGTTACACTGCTACGGACTCTGCCCAAGTGAAAGCATCTTTCTACACCCTTCCACCCCCCCCCCCCAAATATTTCTGTTCGGGCACCACCGAGGGGGGGGGGGGCTAATGCGATACCAGTACCGGTGCGCTAGTGTGCTCCTCACCTGGTCTGTTCAGAATAATAAGTATAAGAATAATAAATTTATAATTGGTGATAATAATAATAATAATAATAATAATAATAATAATAATAATAATAATAATGATATTTATTATCTGTATCGTGATTTACGGTATGTGCGAATTGGCGATTGTTCAACCTTCGCATGAAATTGGACCATGTTTGAATTATTGATAAAATGTTTCTAAATTGTTTAGGACCAGCGGCAAGGGCCAAGCCTGGTTGGTGACCCATCCAAACCGTGACCACGCCCGGTGTTGCTTAACTATAACCGGGCCATGCCGCTGGATTGTTCGCATGAATATAGTCGTATGTTCATGTGTGTCAGTTGTTTAAGATACAATTTGAATTTAGAAAGGCAGCATGTGTAAATTGCAGCTTTTGTGAGTGCATCCCGTCTCGGCGTCCGGTTAGTTTGCAAGTGTTTCGCTTGTGGTTTTTATTGTGGGATTTTTTCGTTTTATGGTGGTTTAATCTGGCAAGATGGTTGGAAAACTCGTTTTTGAGGTTAGAAAGCAGCTTGCTGTGGGTGGTAGTATGGCTGGGAGGTAGGAAGTGAGAATTTTCATGTTGACCTGGTATGGGTAAGTGATTTCTTGGCGAGGATTTTTTGGTGCTTGGCTCAGGATCTCGGCTACTCGATCCACCGAGGTGGCCCTGGGAGGAGGAAGGTTTTTTTTTTTTTTTTTTTTTTCCAGCCACTTTTACTGATTCATGTGTCTGAGACATCGAAAGGATTCTTACCGGTACTGCTGTGGAACACGAGCTAACAGCTCGAGAGTCCGTGCCTTATCTTCAACCTGAAAACATTTACCAGTGAACTGCGTGCTGAAAGTTAGTCACCTAAGTGGTTGATATTGCCGAACAGTCTTTCTTATTGATGAGAATTTACAGTATTACAACGAAAAGTAATTTTCTTAGAATCATTCGAGTCCAATATTTGACTTCAAATGTCGAGAGATAATGAAAGAACCTTTTCGTTCGCTAGGGAGGACACGGTCCGGGAGTCCTTAAGGGCTCGCCGCTACTGATGGTAAGAAAATATCCAAACTCTTATGCAGGCGATTGCTAGTGATGAGAAGAAAGTGACAGAGCTCATCGGGTGGGTGTCGGCCGACTGGTCCGTGGTCCAACAGCTCTGCACTCTGAACCGGCCAACCAACCAGAGGAGGGGTGGCCACGGCTCTACCGTGGCTCTACGCCTCTGCATTCGGGAGACGGGACAGGGCTGGACCTCAATCAACCGTCGGCTGTCCTGAGAATGGTTTTCCGTGATGTTCCAGTCTCCTGCACTAAGGTGAATACGGGGACAGTTCCTAGTATAGGCCACGGCCGCCAACCCCTTCACCTTCTCCGAGCATCTCCTTCACCGTAACAAATCTGCCGGCCTGAGAGACGGCGTCACCGTCCCCTTCAGGGTAGGAATGAAAACATTTTAGTAGTAGTACTAGTAGAGCTCATCTCTCGTGTCAAAAATGTCAATGCTGAAATGGGACTACAAATCAGTATGAACGAGACCAAAATAATGATCGTTGATAGAGCCGAAAAATTAGCCAGCACAGACATCTTCAAGGAATTGGAGAACGTTTCAGAAATGCTATACCTTGGTTCAGTCATTTCCATTTCAGGTGGCTGAGCTCCCGAGATTAAGAGAACGGCTATGGCCAATAACATAATGACGAATTTTTCCCATTTATGAAGGATCACTCTATCTCATTACCACTGAAAATGAGAGTAGTATCCAGCCTCGTATTCTCAGTTTTCCTCTAGGGAACTGAGACGTGAATTCTTCGTGCTACAAACATGAAGAAATTCGATTCTTTGGAAATGTGGTTTTGGCGAAGAATGTTACGCATACCTTGAACAGCATTTCGCACCAATGATTCCATTATAAACAAGTTCAACCTCAGGATCAGGTTATCATTAATATGTAAATGTTTTACAATTCTTTTGACACATTATACGTCGTGGAAATTACAACATAGAAAACTTATCATTCTTGGAAGTGTTCCCGGTAAGATAGATCGTGGAAGAGTTCTCACTCGATGATCGAACATTATGAAGAGTATAACTGGGTTGAACGTCTTTGGTGTAGCACGTCTGGTCGAGGACCGCAAGAGATCACGATCGCGATCCTCAGAATTAAGGAAATGATGAGAGAGAGAGAGAGAGACCTCGCACGCCTGATATCGTCTGAAGAGAACAAGAGCTGACCGAAGGAGGTCAGACAAAAAATATTAAATTGAGGCAACTGGAAGAAGTTAGTCGAAACGATGCCGCTAGGGAACCACTGGTCGCTAACCCATGTTTCCAGGTTAAGAGCGGGAGTAGACGGCGATTATGGTTTTGGAAGAAACGATTCCTTGCCAGTTCTTCGCGGAACAAACCTACATCGTCTCAGTAACGTCATTCCATACGTAAATGAAGCTGTCCCTCAGAGCATAATTAATTCATATGTATGAATTCGTTGAATATTATCATGCATATTATGAATCCATTTCCTAGATTTTATTTTTTTGCATATTATATTGTATATTAAAGAATTCCTTTACAGAGCAAAATTCCGGCGCTCTGACATCTCTTAAAACTGCAATAGTTGAATGATTGACGAATTATTATTATTATTATTATTATTATTATTATTATTATTATTATTATTCCTTTCAGAAATTATGAGTTTTCAGTCGTGACTGCTTTAGATTTGCATTTATGTTCACCGGGCGAGTTGGCCGTGCGGTTAGGGGCTGTGAGCTTGCATCCGGGAGATAGTGGGTTCGACTCCAACTTTCGGCAGACGTGAAGATGGTTTTCCGTGGTTTTCCCATTTTTTGCTACTTGCTTTACGTCGCACCGACAGAGATATGTCTTACGGCGATGATGGGATAGGAAAGGCCTAGGAATTGGAAGGAAGCGGCCGTGGCCTCAATTAAGGTACAGCCCCGGCATTTGCCTGGTGTGAAAATGGGAAACCACGGAAAACCATCTTCAGAGCTGTCGACAGTCGGGCTCGAACCCACTATCTCCCGATTACTGGATACTGGCCGCACTTAAGCGACTGCAGCTATCGAGCTCGGTGTTTCCCATTTTCACACCAGGCAAATGCTGGGGCTGTACCTTAATTAAGGCCATGGCCGCTTCCTTCCAACTCCTAGGCCGTTCCTATCCCATCGTCGCCATAAGACCTATCTGTGTCGGTGTGACGTAAAGCCACTAGCAAAGAAAAAAGCATCAATCACTACAGTACTTCCATGAGCCTGGGACTGTAACAACTGTCTTATAACCTGTATTATTATAGCGCATGTTTATAGGGCCTATACCAATTGCATCTAGGATTGGCATTATTAGCCCTCGTGTTGAAATGTTACTATCCTGGAATTTTCTTGGAATGCGTGTTTGGAGTGCCCACCTCCCAAGGAAATAAGGAAGTAACGTTATGCAAAACGGATAATAAAATATAAGGAATTTCAATACTAAGTACTGAATTACATCGTGTTACGACCAAACATTGTGCTTGAAACATAACGACTTTTCTTCCATCATAAGACGACTGTGTAACGTTTAGTGTGTGTTCGCGAAAATGACAGTAAGATGTGCCAAACAATACTGCCGTGAAAGCAGTAAGGCAAGAAAGAAATTGAATAAGAAGACATGCATTGAAGAAATCTACTAAATAAGTTGAACTGGACAACTTGAAATAGCAGGTGAGAAGTCTAATCGCAGGTAGTGCGTACGATGAAGTGCTGAAGATACCGATGGGGCGTACATCAAACGAGACTATTTTGTTCAGGCTGTGACTGATGATGACTGACTCTATCTAGATTTAATCACTTCCTAAAGGTCTAGGTTGCTAGCTAGATTTAACTGCATACCAAGGCCATTCGCAGAGTTTTCAGCCTCGTTCGTTTATTTTTGAAGGCGGGTAGATCAGAAGTCACTAATAGGGCCTACGTGGTTCAAATGATGATTGAGTAAAAATTTAAAACACTTTTGTTCTAATCCACTAGTCACACGGAGGTACGTATATCGTGGGCTTTTTCATTAGGAGCTGGGAATATCTTGCTAAGATATTCATGTAATTATCCTTTTAGCAAGAATATCCTATAGTCTAATATGTGTCCGACTCGTTGGCTGAACGGTCAGCGTACTGGCCTTCGGTTCAGAGGGTCCCGGGTTCGATTCCCGGCCGGGTCGGGGATTTTAATCGTCTCTGATTAATTCTTCTAGCCCGGGGACTGGGTGTTTGTGTTTGTCCCAACACTTTCCTCTTCATATTCACACAACACACTACACTACCAACCACCACAGAAACACGCAATAGTGATTACATCCCTTCATATAGGGTTGGCGCCAGGAAGGGCATCCGGCCGTAAAACAGGGCCAAATCCACATGTGCGACACAGTTCGCACCCGCGACCCCACAGGTGTGGGATAAGCGGTAGAAAAAGAAAGAAGAATTCTATAGTCTAATATGTATTCTTATAATGCCTGTTCTGTTTGCATCTCTCTTTAGTTGGTCTATAATAAGTTAAGCTGCACTGGGTTTCCGTAAGTTACTTTGTCAGCATTTTCCTGAGATGAATGTCGATGAGGAAAACTACATTCAGTAGGTCTATAGGCCCACGGACCTACGTGGTGCCGTCGATTAGTCGCCCCCTGTGGGTGGGAATGGTAGAATAACATCCACAATACCCCCTGCCACTCGTAAGAGGCGACTAAAATGGCCCCCAGGGGCTCTTAACTTGGAAGTGTGGCTTGGTGACCTCGCGGCCTTTAGCTGAGTCCTGCCATTACTTTCACTTACTAGTGCCAGGTTCCTTACTTTCACCTATCCTATCCGACCTCCCTTGGTCAACCCTTGTTCTTTTCCGACGCTGGCGGTATTAGGTATCGAGGCTTAGGGAGTCTTTCATTGTCATGCCCTTCGTGGCCCTTGTCTTCCTTTGGCCGATACCTTCATGCATATCGACTAACCCAAAATATCTATAACAGGAAATGTATCTCCAAGCACACAAAACTGAGACATTACAATACGGTCATTAAATCAGAATGTCTTTATGGATTAGAGACGCTAATTTTGAACAGGAAAGCAGACGTTTCCGTTTTCCATTTCCATTTTTCCCTCTGATTAATGTTAATAGAGGATGGTTGCCCAGTTGTACTTCCTCTTAAAACAGTAATCACCACCACTACCGCGGTTAGTCAATGGTTTTCTATTCCCAATATAGTGGATTCGATACCGATTGAGTTTGGGTGTATACAAGGGTGTTAAGTACTTCAACTCGATGTCATAGGTTTCCGATCCGCCAAGAACTCATGCAACGGAAAAGGCTGGGGCCCCGCTATTAAAACGGCAATTAGAACAGACGTGGTGGTAGTGGTGATTAGGGAAGTAAAATAATAATATCTTAAGTATATTGGGGAAACAATTCAGGAGAATGGACTCGAAACAAAAGCCAATGAAATTAGATGCCAAAAGATGGGAACTGCATATCGACTAACCCAAAATATCTATGACAAAAAATGTATCTCCAAGCACACAAATCTGAGACATTACAATACAGTCATTAAATCAGAATGTCTCTATGGATCAGAGACGCGAATTTTGAACAGGGAAGCAGACATTGAAACATTGAGAAAAGTGAACGCAAAACCATAAGAAAAATTCTAGGCCCCAAACTCACCAACGGACAATACCTATTTAGAAACAGACAGCAAATCAAACAATACACAAATATGCACAGTGACATTAGAAAATGCAGGCTAAAATTCTATGGTCATATTAAAAGAATCCATCCAGACAGACTTATCAAACAAATAGTCGAATTCTATGAAAATATGAGTAAAGCTAAAATAGACACAATGAAATAGATTGGCGAAATTAAAACCGATTTGAAAGAGGCAGGAATTACATCAGCAGTTGTCCAAAACAGGGTAATCTTCAGATCCAAAATTCATAAATAGCAAGCTGACTAAGAGGAAAGACCAAAGAAGAAGACTGGGACAACCTGGTCTAAAGAAAGAAAGGAAGCACACAGTAAAAGAATGAAAGAAATGTGGGCATAGAGGACGGTAAATGCACACCTCTAAGTATTTTGCATAGTCTTAATGGGCTTATTCGCATATAATAATATTACTAATAATAATGCCATTGGTTCTTACGTCCCCCTAACTACTTTTAAGGTTTTCGGAGACGCCGAGCTGCCGGAAGTTAGTCCCGCAGGTGTTCTTTTAAGTGTTAGTAAATCTACCGACACGAGGCTGACGTATTCAAATATCACCGAACTGAGCCAGGATTGGACTTGCCAAGATGGGGTCAGAAGGCCAGCGCCTCAACCATCTGACCCACCTCAGTCCGGCGGAAGTACAACTTGATAACCATATCCTCATAACTACAGTCAGAAGAAAAAATGGAAGAGGCCTGATCATTCCCTTCCAAAGCTTTCGATGAATATTTTACCAAATACCATAAGCACAGCAACAAAATATAATATAAGTGAGGCATTCAAGCATTAGAAATACATTCAACAATTTAGTGAACAAACAAAATGAAAAATATTACGGATCTTTCGTAAAATGCTCAAACCTTTTGGTAAATATTATTCTAAATACTATACGAACAATATCAAAATGCATAATATAAGTGAGGCATTAAAGCATTAGAAATAGTGTAATTTACTAAATAGGAAAAATGAAGAATATTACGAACTTTTTCCATTAAGATATGTTTTTCAGTCTTGCAGCTCTCCTATTGCTGTGTGGTCGACTATGTCTGCAATATCTCTATGAGCACGTATCACTATTCACTGTATTATCTTTCCCGGTTCATTACTATATGAAGAAACATTCAAACAGTTAGACGTGTAAAAACTAGCGACCGATAAATTAAAAAATTTACGTATGGAGTAAGTGTGGTCGTGAAAATTTAGTGTTCATTACTGTTAAGCGGCTATAATAGTACATTATGCAACAAACCTATAATGGCAATAATTAAGCCACAAGTATGTTTATAAAACGAGCGAAGCAAGTTTTATAATTTCCATACAAGTGTCTTAATTGCTATTATAGGCGAGTTGCATACGACTGTTTATGCTCGACGATAATTATAACACTGTTTTTAAAATATTCATAAATTTCTGTCGAGATGTCGCTTGCCAGTTGAGTTTACTGAACAGAGCGCATACGCTGGGTTATAGATTTTCCGTGAGTGGATCAGAGACCTTGACAATGTCATATGTTTTCAAAGCTTTATTTCAAATACAAATTGTTTATTGTACAGTTGGTGAAGAGAATTTGCAGGAATGTGCCGTGTGAATGTGAAATATTGGAAGTAGAAGGTGCATTGATGTTAATATGTGTGTCCGACATGTTTGATTTTGGAAACAAGAACGAAGCTAATCAGTTGAGTGCAGGTGCGATGCTGTCCTTACCTAATTAGTCAAACAGTTGTATCATAATGAAAATATCAACTCTGATTGGTTGAGAACCTATATCATAATGAAAATATGAACTCTGATTGGTTGAGAACCTGTTTCATAATGAAAATATGAACTCTGATTGATGGGGAACCTGTATCATAATGAAACTTGAACTATAATGGGCGCCATTAAAATTAAGTTTTCTGGCATATAATATTTATATTTCGGCGTCGTCGAGCCTAAAGATATTCAAAACACAAAGATACTGTATCCTTCGTACTTTACAGACAGACAACATAACTCTACGAGACATTTATCTATACTATTAATAAAATGAGATGGCGTCTGTTTGTTTGTTTGTTTGTTTGTTTGTTTGTTTGTTTGTTTGTTTGTTTGTTTGTTTGTTTGTTTGTTTGTTTGTTTGTTTGTTTGTATGTATGTTTGTTCCGAGTAGGCATGCAAAATAATGGACTGATTGAGCTGACATTTGGTAAGGATATAGCTTGACATCTCGATTCACGCAAGAGATACTTTTGACTTTGATATGCTATACTTTTTCGAATTGTTGGGGGATTTTTCAGGGGTATATCCCAATTTTGGGCATTTTTTGTCCTACATCAACTAAAATAACGGGTAATCGTTTGGCCCAATTGAAAAATAAAGTGCACTGCGCGGTCTTAAAATTACGTTTTCTACGAGAATTGTCATATACATTTTCTTGGAAATAACGGTTTTCGAGGAAATTCAGCTTTCTTGTGTTTTGGTGGGGTCCACGGCGAAATGACTAAAATAACGAGTAAACGGTTGGCCCTAACGAAAAATGAAGTGCACCATATTACCTTGAAGTTAAAGTTTCTACAGGAAACTTCATATGCATTTCCTTCGTAACTCTAATGCTTTTTTGGGAAAATTAAGCTTTTTTAAAGCCTTTGGCTGAAGTCGTCACTCATTTCGCTCGTAACTAGGGGTCACGCAAAGCCATGTTTGACCGGGCGAGTTGGTCGTGCGCGTAGAGGCGCGCGGCTGTGAGCTTGCATCCGGGAGATAGTAGGTTCGAATCCCACTATCGGCAGCCCTGAAAATGGTTTTCCGTGGTTTCCCATTTTCACACCAGGCAAATGCTGGGGCTGTACCTTAATTAAGGCCACGGCCGCTTCCTTCCAACTCCTAGGCCTTTCCTATCCCATCGTCGCCATAAGACCTATCTGTGTCGGTGCGACGTAAAGTCCCTAGCAAAAAAAAGCCATGTTTGTCCTAATCCGTGTAAAGTCGTTGTTCGTTTGTTAACAGGCCAGCTGAAGAATGAGATCGCCATTCTCTCAAACGTCCAAAATCTCACGCGTGCAAACCGAAGTGCAGAGGTCCAGTACATAGTGCATCGGTTCGACTCGCCTCGGTTCGGACCAGCGTTTTGTGTCGGGGCAACTCGGCTAAGCTCGGCTCAAATCTGTTCTGGTGGTGAAGCGCTGCAGAGCAGGTGAGGAAGAGGAAGACAGGCGGATCGAGCGAGACAGCCTGCACTCTGGTCAACGTAGCGAAGCCGTCTATTGCACCTTTCGCCGTGCAATTCACCGGTGTATGCACTCTGAGAGGCCCTGTTTTAGATTCTACAGTTGTATTGTTGAGAGTGCTAAGCGTTCTTATCCATATTTGAGAACTGCTGTGGGCTGTAGATTATTTATTCAATCATTTTGATTATCATCATCGTATTATGTTTATATTCCGTGTTTCTATCTTTTTTTAATATTGTGTAGGTTCAGGATCCAGATTTAGTTACTTTGTAATTCACATTTAATTTCACTTCAGTCCTTGCTCATAACTCCGTACGAAGAACCGGTACTTTAGCAAGTATTGAATATGCGCGTCCTTTGAACTTTCTTACGTGTAACTTTTTTGCTTCATAAACTCCTTTTCTCAAATATACTAGTTATCTGCCTATATTTTCACCTTTTCCCAACTGACCTGCACGATGGTGCGGATTACTTTTTTAAAATCTGGCACACTAATGAGTCGTTCTTGCCGCGTCAGCCCAGACTACAACGATTTTGCACGTCTTGCAGTGTGTGTTTCTGTTGCTGTGATTGGCCAGCAGATACCAGGAGTAGAATTTGTGGTTACAGAAGTAGAATCAAAACTTGCTGTGTAAAGTGTGCCTTCAAATAGGGAGGAAATTAATTTTTCCTTTTTAAATGAGTCCACCTAATCAAACATTTAATTCATAAACTTACATATAGGCTACATGTTAAAAATAATAAAACAGGACATGTTTCGCCCTCTTATCGGGCATCTTCAGCTGTTTGATATATATATATATATATTGCTAGTTGCTTTATGTCGCACCAACACAGATAGGTCTTATGGCGACGATGGGATAGGAAAGAGCTAGGCGTGGGAAGGAAACGGCCGTGACCTTAATTTAGGTATAGCCCCAGCATTTGCCTGGTGTGAAAATGGGAAACCAATCTTCAGGGCTGCCGACAGTTGGATATCGAACCCACTATCTCCCGGATGCAAGCACACAGCTGCGCCCCTAACCGCGCGGCCAGCTCGCCCGGTGTAAAAGATTAAAATCACTGAAAAGCTCTAGTTGGGTTGAATTCTTAAAAATTCTACTTAAAATTCTTGAGAACAGTTTTTTTTCTTCGAAATGTCTATGAAACGGGAGACATGAAGATGACTTCATCTAGAAGGTTCGTAAGAATGACACTAAAACAAGTGTAAATAATAAGGCTGTGTCTTCTCGTATCTGTGGTTGTGTCGAGTTGCAGTTGTAAGTAAGTAATATATCTGCTTTGGTTTGAGCAAACTTATAATAAAATTGACGAAGTGTAAAAGTACGTAATTGCACGGAGAAAGGGACTCCTTTAAAATTCGAATAAGACGAATAAGAAATCGAACATGAAGTGCGTATCTTGTACGGAATCCCCTTTGTTAAGCAGTTCTGCCGCCAATTCACGTAGCGAAAGAGTGCCCTGCTTTACCCTTTTCCTCCTTTTCTGAAGTTAGATAACGAGCGATACGTACCGTGAACATGAAGTTTATAACTTGCAATAGCTGAGCCTTTCCAAGGAAAATATAAAAGGAAGTGTTTGTCTGTCTGTCTGTCTGTCTGTCTGTCTGTCTGTCTGTCTGTGCGCGATGCCCAGCAAAATCTACAGCACGTAGATGTCTGAAATTTTGAACATAGGTAGATGGAAAGGGGTCCGAATGCACCTCGAAGCCGGAATTTTCATTTTCGCTTTCGTTGGTGAGTTATGAACGAAAAACCATCGGAAAACTTGCATTGGGATATGACAATCCAACGTGCTGTCACCAAGATTAAATGCAGAGAGTCGCTGTCGCTAGGCAACGTACATAAGATAGGTGGAGAACACAATATTCAAGGAGCCATTTTACGTCCAGGACGTAGGAAGCTGTTTTTGGTCTTACTTGGTGTGAGGGCATATGACGGTGTTGATGATAATTCGTCCGTCGGATCGGGACGTTAAGTCTTGAGCTATTCGAGAGGAGTGGCATTTGTGCCAGCGCCGGGTTTCATCCTCTTCATTCTTGCTATCATATATCATGTCATTCATTTCTTTCAACAAGCAACTTTTACAAGAATTACCCGATGTTCTACACAGTTACAGGTCTATCGACTACACGGCAGAGCTTCGAAAGATTCGGAGTCACCTGGAGTACCCTCGAACATCTTAGAACGGATGATTAGGGCACCAATTATCCTTCTTAAGAATAAGAATCCTGCCCTCTGCAATGAACACGACTCTGAAACTGGTGACTAATTATTGAAGCCATTCTCATGATTGGGCATGCCGCGAGCGAAGTAATATCCATTCCTCGGATTCGAATAATTTCTTCGGATATACAGTTTAAGTTTATATCTCTGCAGTGTTCAAAATAAAATTTCTCTATGTAATAATAAAGCAAGCATAATATTCTTCTTACTATATATAAAAATGTATGTATGTACAGTATGTGTGTGTGTAAACGACACATCTCCTCCTAAACCACTGGAACAATTTCATCCAAACTTGGTACACTTATGACTTACTATCTGGAGACGAGCACAGTGGGGGTAAGCCATACGTAGCTCCCGTAGGGGTGGGGGTCGGGGGGGGGGGGCAAGGTATAAAAATAATCGAAAAAAGTGCCGAATCCACAGTTTTCGGGGTCGCTGAGATGAACAGTGACACTCCCCATTTTTCAAATGTCAAAGTTCAGCTCCCTTTCGCATGGGGGGCGAGGGGGGAGTGATATATAAAATTAAACGAAAATAATGTCGAATACATAGTTTTCGGGGGTCGCCGAAGTGAAATGTATACTCAGGATTTTTAGTATCAGGAGACAAACAACGTGGGGGTAAGAAATCCCAGGAACCCTTAGGGGCGGGGGGGCGGCGAGGGGGGTCAGATAAACAAATTAACGAAAATACTGTCGAATCCATACTTTTTGGGGTCGCTGAGATGAATAGGGACACTCCAGATTTTTTAAAAGTTCAAGTTCAATCCCCTTTGGGGTGGGGGCGAGGGGGAGTGATATGTAAAATTAAACGAAAATAGTGTCGAATACATACTTTTTGGGGTCGCCGAGGTGAATTGTACACTCTGGATTTTTAGTATCAGAGGACAAACCAGGTGGGGAAAGACAGCCCAGGAACCCTTAGGGGCAGGGGGGGCGAGGGGGCTGAGTTATAAAAATCATCGAAAATAGTGTCGAATCCGTACTTTTCGGGGTCGCTGAGATGAACAGTGACACTCCGGAATTTTTTAAAGTCCAAGTTCAGCCCCCTTCGTGGTGGGGGGCGATGGGAGAGTGATATATAGAAATAATAGTGTCGAATACATAGTCGCCGAGCGGAATAGTGACACTCCGAACTTTTAGTATCATGAGACAAACCACATGGGCGTAAAACACCCCAGGAAACCTTAGGGGCGAGGGGGGGGGGGGCAAGGGAACTGAGATATACAAATCATCGAAAATAGTGTCGAATCCATAGTTTTCCGGGTCGCTGAGATGAATAGTAACATTCAGGCCCCTTTGGTATAGGGGTTGAGAAAGGGTGAAAAAATAAATTGTCAGAAATGACCGAGATAATGGACGTGTGTATGTTCCAGTATGACTTTCAAGTATGACTTACTACCTGAAAAACGTACTGTGGGAGTAAGACGCCCCTAGAACCACTAGGGAAGCGGGTAAAATATTATCCACACTAATAAATGGAAGTCTGTTTGGCGCTATCTATATATACTGTACTACATATATAAATTAAGGCATAAAAATGAAAACAGACATAAATTAGTGAGACCATTCTAGGCATCTTAGAAATTTAAAACTTGGTACCAGACAACCTGATGACTTCAGGATCCCTAGAAAAATCTCAAAATCTCATAATTCTCTGAGGGGTACATGCTGGGAGTTTCAAACCTGCATAAGAACACAATCGGTGATATTTATCCAGAACCTACAGGTTTTATGGACTTAAAAGTTTCCCTAAAGTCCTGATTTTTAACCCACTCCCCCATATCAAGATCACAGCACAATCTCCCAGACAAGTTAGAAAATTGAAATTTTGCAAAATTATAGCTTTTAGCATGTAACCGACGGAAAATTTACGAGATGTTTAAAAATTTTATTTTTTACCCCTGAAAAATATCGAAATATGGAGGCAATTTTAATGACGGTGCAGTCCTTCCTTTCGAGGTATTTCGTGGCTAAACGGTAAGTCGTATCACAAAACGAATGGCACAATCTCCGTTCAATTTCGAGTGATCTTCAACTTCGGACCTATGACCTTTTGTCGTATCTCTATCCCTTATACATTAAATTTTTCTCTATTTCTGGATTTACCTAAATTTTGCATTTTGTACACGTAAAATTGATGGTTTGATTCACTTATAGGAAAGATGGGATCATCAAATTCTACACGAATATTGGCCCACCCAGTAGCCATATGTGAGCCAAATTCTATGTTTGAAGCTGTCGCATAAGTATCTGAAAAGTAATGCACTGTGTGAAAATCTTACACAAATTTCACCCTATTCAGCGTTTCTAAAACATAATGAATTGTGGTAGACAAGTGCACCTGTCGTTATCATCACAACTCTACAACTCGCACTTTACATTGGAAACATCGTCTGCGGACCTCCCTATGCTTTTTCTCGGATAATACCAATTTACATGCAATTTAAAAATTATTATTAACTTCATGTGCAGTAATTTACTTCGATATCCGTATACAATCTGGAATACCGTAGCGATGCACGGGTACAATTGCTAGTTTTTTTCTATTTTTAAGATGTACTCTCCGCAAAAATAAAAAAAGTTTTAATCAAACTAAAAACAGAAGTTTTCAGGTGATAAAGGTTTGTTGGTTATTGAAAATGTACGAAAATTCGACTACAATATTTTTAGGATAGAAGGAAGGAAAACTAATATTACCTCTGACTGAATGAACTCTACCAATTGGATTCAGCTTACAGTGAAATAAAAAATCTCCTCGACTGGTTCGCCGACAACTGTGTGGTATTGAACAGAGCTTAGGCCGCGTTATTCTTACATGTTACGCAAATAGGAGGTAATCAATATCCCATGGGGTAACCCCTCACACGTGAGAACATCGCACTCAGTCACGGCTGATATTTGTACGAGTGTGCTGGAAAGCACGTGTGGGGAATGTAGGTCAACAAACACTGCGTTAGTATACAATGGTGCGGTTTTGTCCTCGTCAATCTGAACAGGGGCCTTGTGGGGGATGGGAAGATTGGAAGGGATAGACAAGGAAGAGGGAAAGAAGCGGCCGTGGCCTGAAGTTAGGTACCATCCCGGCATTTGCCTGGATGAAAACCACTTCAAGGATGGCTGAGGTGGGAATCGAACCCACATCTACTCAGTTGACCTCCCGAGGCTGAGTGGACCCCATTCCAGCCTTCGTACCACTTTTCAAATTTCGTGACAGAGCCGGGAATCTAACCCGGGCCTCCGGGGTTGGCAGCTAATCACGCTAACCACTACACCACAGAGGCGGACGAGATGAATGTATACAGCACGATGGTTACGGTCGGATGCACTTCCTGACGCCAGTGAAGACGTAATGAAGGATAGCGAATGAAGTTAGGTAATGAGGTGGAAGGAAGCGGCTGTGCCTATGAATAGAAACTGCTTCGGCATTTGTCTGGAAGTGAAAATTCACGCTCATTCAGAAAAGCATGATAAAGTCGCTTTAATGATAAGAGCTAATAAAGGGACTACATTGTCCCGAAATGGTGTTCCGATAACTACTATACTTCCCACAGTTGTATACAAGTACAAAGATGGTTCCTTTTTGCACGCTGTAACCAGACCGGGCGTCATCTTTCGTAATCGCTAAACCTCCCCGCACTTGCCGACACACTTCCACCTGGAGTCATACCTCTGATATTTCTCCCTTTAATCATCAACATTGATAGTGCTAATATCATCCAGGATAGCTCAGCGCGTTAAAACTAGTGCGAGAAACAGATGGATTCATTTCCACCATACACTATTTTTTCAAAACTTCTCGTCGTTTTCCATCTATATCCAGGTAATTGGTATCTTTATTGAGGTCACGATAACTTCTTTCTCAGTACTAGCCTTAATACATTTCAAATCCACCTTCTGTAGTACACCACATTTACAGTTACAGAAATCACACCCTTGTAGTAAAACGAAACTGTCGACTTCGATTTTCCAAGTCCCTTAAAAGAAACATAAATATAATTCGAGTAAACATTTAAGTAGCTAATATTCTTGACTCTTGCTATTGATTTGTCTCCGTGTCATGCAGTGCACAGTATATAAATTTTGCTTTCTAATGATAGTGTACGTAAAAATATAGAACGCAACTGCCAGAATTATCAGATGATAGAACTGAAATTACGAGGTTTATGAGGCTTAACATCAGAGGTTTTTATCTCATTAATTAACACAGAACTCCCCGAGCAATGAAGGTAGATACGATTATTCTTATTTTAAGAGACAACAACAGGATTAATCTGACGATGATGTGGTGGTGATTATTTGTTTGTTTGTTTGTTTGTTTGTTTGTTTGTTTATTTGTTTGTTTTACGGGGTCAGATGTCGAGGTTATCGGCCAGTTGTTCAAATTGTTTATCTGTAATAATAATAATAATAATAATAATAATAATAATAATAATAATAATCGTATGGCGTCAACTGCCGTGGTTGAGACATTTTGACGCTATTTATGTTTCCTGTATGTTAATTTAGACGTTCCGTTTTACTCTTCCCACTGGTAGAGAAACGAGGAATTCTGTTGGGTGACTCGTGGCTGAGTTTTAATTAATTCTGTAAGGTTAACATTAAATGAGTTACCGGAGATACTTTTACATGCCCACGTCGTACGAAATGCATTGTCGAATGGACTTCTTTCCGCCCTTCAAAAGTGCGACAATTGTAAGAATAGATAATATTGAATAAAATAATAACTTATTGAAAAAGGAAGGGAACTTTAATGCAAACTTGAAAATGTAAGAGACCTTAGGTCTCGAAAACTTAAGACTGTCCTAGTTGGGAAGAAGAAGAAGAAGAAGAAGAGTTGACAAGGGAAGTCAGGTAGAAAAACTGAAAGAAAGAGCCTGGCAGTTGTAAGGAGAAGCAATGTCAGACTCAGTTGAGATCCTGTGGTCGCCACGTGAAATTGGAAAGTTAGAAGAAACAAGATATCGTGAAAGACGAAAAAAAATGTGTATCAGAAAGGGAACGTCGAAGACGGATGATGTACTAATTAGATGTAGGATTTTAGGCAGAATATACTGTATAACGAGAATGGGCCGATGACCTAGATATTAGACCCCATTAAACAACAATCATCATCATCATCATCATATAATGAGTATGTCGGGATGAGTGGCTTGGACGGTTGAGGCGCTGGCCTTCTGACCCCAAGTTGGCAGTTTAGATCCTGGCTCAGTCGGGTGGTATTTGGAGGCTCAAATACGTCGGCCCCGTGTCGGTAGATATGCCGGCTCGCAAAAGAACTGTCGCGGGACAAAATTCCGGCACATCGGGAAACCGTAAAAGTAGTTAGTGGGACGTAAAACTAATATTATTTTTATTATTATTATTATTATTATTATTATTATTATTATTATTATTATTATTATTATTATTATTATAACAAGTGCGTGCATACAGAATTGCAAATATTTTTGGAATTAAACAAATAAAGGCGGAAAAATATATTATTGGATTTGTTTATAAAGAAGCCTCAGACAACACCCAGTGGAAATGTTGAAGTTCGTAGCGGAACGGAACAAATCCCCACAGAAGAGACTGTTGTCTTTTCTTGGATGATAAACAGTTTTTAATTTTACGAAGTGAATAAAAATGAAAATAGTTCACAACCGTTATTCCTTTTTATTAGATAGACGTATGTTTTATTAAGCAGTTATCTTTATGTATGAACGGTGGTGTCCGCTTCATTATTGGACAGAAGACAACGCAGTTGGAGGACATAAATGTTTTTATTTTATTTTTTGTGATATTCGTTCGTGGTGTCGACCTCTGTAGATCTTTTGCCACTACTATCACCATATGAGAAGAACCTGCGTGTAAGTGTAGTTGCGGAAGTGTAGAGTGTTGAATGTTGAGGACGGCACAGACACCCAGTCCCCAGGCCAGGGATATTAATAATTCACAATTAAAAACCCCTGAACCGGCCGGGAATCGAATCCGGGGTTAATCGTTAATCGTCCACGAGAGTTCTGATTTCCTGTAAAATTGAATGTCGAAAATTACATTATTGTTTCATAATTTATTTCTTGGCTATAAATGTAGAATTTGAAAAACTTCTCATTATAAGGCTGAGTTATACTTTTGTCGGGTAAGCACTAAATGTATGACGGGAGATCTTTTAAATACCAACATCATATGACATGGAGTACCACATTGACTTTTTTTCGCCGGATGGCTTTTGGTGTCCGAGGACATGTTTGACTCACCAGGTGCAGGTCTTTTGATTGGATACCCGTAGGCGACCTGCGCGTCGTGATACGAGGATGAAATGATAATGCAGACGACACATATATACACTCAGCCCCCTTGCCAGAGAAATTAATCAATGATGGTTAAAAATACCCGACCCTGCCGGGAATCGAACCCGGGACCCTGTGACCAAAGGCCAGAACGCTATTTAGCCATGGAGCCGGGCTTTTTTGCCGTAAAAATTTCTGACTACCTCTGCCGGGTTTGAACCGGGTTTGAACCGGGTTTAAACCCGCAGTTTTGGGATCCAGAGGGCGCTACACTACCACTAATGCACAGAGGAAAGCTATCAGGAAATAAGTGCCACAGTCACTACTGTATTAACTTTTATATGCTCCTGTATGTAGTCATTTATTGTACACTGTCGTCGTGTGCGTGCTTCTTCCTTTTATTGGCCGCACATTTTATATCTCCATTTCTAGTTATTAAAAAAGACAGAGTGTAATGGTTCCAAAATGAATAAACTGCTTTTAAATATAGTATATTAGGTTATCCTCTTTCCTTCTTTCTTAATCCGTTTACCCTCCAGGGTTGATTTTCTCTCGGACTCTGCGAGGGATCTCACATCTTTCGCCTCAAGGGTAGTGTCCTGGAGCGTGAGACTTTGGGTCGGGGATACAACTGGAAAGGAGTACCAGTACCCCGCCCAGGAGTCCTAACCTGCTATGCTGAACAGGGGCCTTCTGGGGGGATAGGGAGATCGGAAGGGATAGACAAGGAAGAGGGAAGGAAGCGGCCGTGGTTTTAAGTTAGATGTTTTTTCTTGCTGTTCTGTGCTTTCCCCCTGTCGAAGTCTTATGTTAATATCGTATTGAACATATTGATCTGTTTTGTATGTGGTAGTTTCGCGTATTTCAGGGCATTTTTGTTCATTCTTAGTTCATCATTTTAATGAGTTGAATGTATTTGAGAGTTTTGTCTGTGACAGTTCTGGTATTTTCTCTTCACATTATGGCCATAAAACAAACTTTATCTCCAAGCTTTCAGAGATACCTATAAAATTGAATTTCCGTTCATGTTACAGTTACGGACCAGCCGTGGCCACGCGGTGTAGGGGTAGCGTGCCGCGGGTTCGATTCCCGGCAAGGCCAGGGGTTTTTACCTGCATCTGAGGGTTAGTTCGAGGTTCACTCAGCCTACGTGTTTATAATTGAGAATCGGTCCCGGTCTAGAAAGCTAAGAACAACGGCCGAGAGTATCCGTCGTGCTGACCACACGACACCTCGTAATCTGCAGGCTTGCGGACTGAGCAGCGGTCGCTTGGTAGGCCATGGCCCTTCGGGGCTGTTGCGCCATGGGGGAAACTATTATGCATTTTGCTCCGTGTTTGTTACATTTTCTTGTAACCATCTTTATGTTTTCTTAGTTTAAGATTTTAAATTTAATGGTCAATTCGCCTTGTAACTGTAGATATGGATGCCTTTTATCATGTCCTTTTTTCATCGATACTTTGGCGCAATGCACGGGATGAAATCCAAGAATTTAAAAAATCCTATTTTTGATTTCTAAAAATTGCAGATATGTAACAGAAAACCATTCTCAGGACAGCCGACGGTGGGAACGGGCCCCTCTTCGTCTCCCGAATACAGAGGCGCAGAGCCACGACCACCCTTCCTCTGCTCGGTTGGCCGGTCGAAGGGAAGAGCTCTCGGACCACGGACCAGCCGTGGCCGCTTGTAGACCGAGACCCACTCTGCATTTACCTACCAGCAAGAGTTGTTGCGAACACCGCTGTATCTCCTTAGTGACCCACTGAAATGAAATGGCGTATGGCTTTTAGTGCCGGGAGATCCCAGAACAGGTTCGACTCGCCAGGTGCAGGTCTTTTGATTTGACTCCCGTAGGCGACCTGCGCGTCGTGATGAGGATGAAATGATGAAGACAACACATACACCCACCCCCCATGCCATTAGAATTAACCAATTAAGGTTAAAATCCCCGGCCCGGCCGGGAATCGAACCCGGGACCCTCTGAACCGAAGGCCAGTACACTGACCGTTCAGCCAACGAATCGGACAGTGACCCATTGACCCTGAAACATTGCAACGCTCACTCGGCATGATTGAACATGCATCATCTGCATCACTGTTACTGGAAAATGAGACAAATGGTCGCAGCTTATTGGTACAGGTTACCCTACTCCGCTAACGTTGTCACTTCCAGGTACCAAACGCTTGTTACCCTCCTTGTAATTAATGAGGATAGCGTGCCGGTAATCATTCCCGGAACAGGAACCAGTGGCGTAACTGTGATGGGGCAGCCAAGGGCCATGGGCTTCACTCTAATGTAGGTGGGTAGGTGTGTGTGTGTGTATATATGCGGAGAGGAGAGGAGGGCTTTTAGCTGGCTCAAATAAATAACAAGAAAGTTATGTAGGAGTTAATTTCATTTCATGTATACATATTGTTTCATCTGTACGGTATCATATTCAGTGCGGCATAGGCTAACGACACATCTCTCAAAGCAAGACAAAGGCAGACTTCTTTGTTGTATCGGTATGTAAACAAAGACGCTCGAAAATAAGATGAACTGCAAAAAACTAACGTTGAAAATATTGATAAGTTCGCTACAGTAAAAGCAAGAAACTATTACGGTACTTTAATTTCGTTTTCTTCAATTTTGTTTAATATTAAAATCGAAGTAGTTATGTACTATACTTATAAAAGATAAGCCAAAATACATTTGTAATTAAATCACGCGTATTGTAAAGTTTAAAATGAAATAATTTGTATTTTTAAATAAAATTTAAAGTGTATTAAATGGTACGCGTTGTTTACATTACTTTACCGAATTAAAGATGTACATTTTTTACATTTTAAACTACATTCTAATATTAGCGTGCGGGAGGGGGTGGGGAAGGCGGAAAATTACTGCTTGCCCTGGACGCTGTTTTACTTAGTTACATTAACTCTCCAAATATTGTGTCGGTTTTCAATATCGTGGTTATTGAGTAAATTTTGTATGCTGTGCGTCAATATCGGACCTAGCCTTAATGTTTACAGTAGGCGTAATAGTTGTTCCTGTCCCTGTAATCACTGATCAGTAGGACTAGCAATAATTTTAGATAAATGAAATGAAATGGCGTGTGGCTTTTAGTGCCGGGAGTGTCAGAGGGACAAGTTCGGCTCGCTTGATGCAGGTCTTATGATTTGACTCCCGTAGATGACCTGCGCGCCGTGATGAGGATGAAATGACGATGAACACGACACATACACCCAGCCCCATGCCAGCGAAATTAAGCAATTATGGATAAAATTCCCTACCCTGCCGGGAATCGGACCCGGGACCCCTGTGACCAACGGCCAGAACGCTGACAATTATAGGTGCTGCACTATCAAAATGCCCAAATTAGCTTGTCTTGTAAAGAAAACAAAAATGAGCCCCCTATCTGTGTTTTAGTTTTACTTTTTTGCACCTTATCTCAATGCTAGCACCTTTTTGCACCTTCTCTTTATGTCAGCACTTTTTCCACTTGTTTAATCCTTTTTGGCTCTTTTTCCGCATTTTAGTTCTAAAGAAATTACACAAAAAAAGCCGAACATTTCGTCTATAAAGCTTGGTTCTATGTAGTTCCTCAATTCATCGCTAGAATCGAAGGCTTCCTATACTGCACTAATCGAGGACTTAAATACAAACCTGATGATTGTCCAACTATTAGTTTGCCGCCCTTCGTCAGCTGCCTATCTGTCGGCCTTGTTAGTATTGCATAGTAGTGATGGAATAATCGAATAATTTTAGTAATCGAATAACCTCCTTCCGATTATTTAAATAATCGAACAATTAATCGAATAAAATATCGAATGAGTTTCAAATATCATACAGTTGTAGTGATGGCATAATCGAATACTTTTAATATTCGAATAATCTCAATCTGATTATTTAAACAATCGAATAAAATGAGTTTCAAATATTATTCAGTTGTGTCGCATAAAATAATCGGATGGATAACCGACTGAAATAAGCGAATAGATGAACTCTTATGAAAAACAGAAATACGCCTTTTTCCAAACGCATCTCCAAGTGTTGAAACTAAATGAGTGAATTAACTGTCTTAATACCATCACTTTTGATTCGATTATTTTGAAAGCATTCACTATTTAATTGGCTCATCCATTCGAATGCCGTTCCGAATGATTAATCGAAAAAATAATCGAATGAAAAAAATATTCACTATTCGATTGCCTCATTCATTGAAATGAATAATCGAAAAATAGTCGAATGGGAAATATAATGGAATAAAATGAAATAATCGAATAAGCGATTATTTTGTATTCGATTATCCCATCACTATTGCTTAGGTGACGGTTCAGAATACGCTTTGACTGTGTGTGGTGTATGCCATTGTTCTACTAGCAAATAGCTTAACAGTATCTAGTATACTGAAACAGAAAAAGAACGCCGAGAAAATACGTGATAGTGCTAAACAATGTCCGGCTCCATGGCTGAATGGTTAGCGTGCTGGCCTTTGGTTCAAGGAGCCCCGGGTTCGATTCCCGGCCGGGTCGGGGATTTTAACCTTAATTGGTTATTTCCGCTGGCTCGGGGACTGGGTGTGTGTGTTGTCCTTACGCAAAAAATGAAACGAAAAACAAGAAAAGAATGAGAAAAATAAGAAAATATAAGTAAAAATATAAAAAAGTCTAAAAAATATTTTAAAAACTATCAGTACTGTTGGTATTCAGAGCGACGGGTCAGTTCTGAGGTGCAATGTTTGTGATATATCAATAACGATTAACATCAAAACAAAAGGCACCAACGTAATCAAAGCAAAGCAAAGTCACCTCCGTACAGGCCATGAAGGCCCTTGGAGGAGTGGAAGGTAAAGGCTTAACCTCGGCACGTGATGGGGTAGAGTGGTTAGCTCTACGCCCGGCCGCCTTTGCCCCCAGGAATTAACCTGGTACTCATTTTTGGTGTAGGCTGAGTGAACCTCAGGGCCATATGCACCTCCGGAAGTGGAAACCTCGTTTCTTAAATTTTACGACTTCCTGACGGGGATTCGAACCCACGTCCTTCCGGGCGACGCCTTTACCGTCTCGGCCAGGCAGCCCCTACCAACGTAATCATGTTATGCATTGTATATAGCTAGGGCAAAACATGTGAAGAATAAAGAAGCTATATGAAATTTCTTACATGGGTTGTTGTGATGGACGTGAAGGAAGCGCTGGATGGTATTGCAAAGCAGATACTAGAACAAAACTTAGCCAAAAACCCTGATGTTAAGGATGTTGCAACATTTAATATCGACTGCAAACAAAATATGCACCACTTGTGTCTGTTTACATTGAACATTCCTTTTCTACGTATAAGTATTTACTTAGTGACCGGAGATGCATCCTCACTGAATGTTAAATGTTATCGGTTTTGACAATTTTCTGAATTGTGATTTTAATATCATTGTGTTCTGGGACTTGTTTTAGGCAGATTTTTAATACATGATAACATGAATGAATTTTGTGTCCTTTTATTTGATGTAAAATTGCTTTTGGTGATGTTTGTATGAATATTTACATTTAAAATCTGCATCTTTTTTGCACCTTTTTCGACTACATTAAAACACCTTTTGTGCAGCTTTTAAACCAAAATTTTGCACCTAAAATTCATACCTCTACTGGTCAGTTCCTGAGGACAGAAAGCATACCAAGAAGGAAACATATTTTCCTTTAATAACTAAAATCTGTGAAATTAAGTGTACCCTGGTACCATAATTACATAACGGATACCAACGTTTAAGAGTGAACAAATGATTGCCGCTTGAATAAGAATGATACTTTTTAAAAGTGGTTCGTATTTTACGTTATTTTTTTTAGAATTGGCTTTACGTCGCTCCGACACAGATAAGTCTTACGGCGACGATGGTATAGCAAAGGCTTAGGAATGGAAAGGAAGCTGCCGTGACCTTAATTAAGATGTGAAAATGGGAAAACACCGAAAACCATCTTCAGGGCTGCCGACAGTGGGGCTCGAACCCACTTATCTCCCGGATGCAAGCTCGCAGCTGCTCGCCCCTATTTTATTTTTAAACGTGAGTCTAAGAAGATAAGAAAGTGCTAAAAAGGTGCAACAGCAACCATGTTTGGAGATGAAGATAAGAACAAATTCACATTCGAAAGCATTAACCACTGCCATTCTGAGCCATGCCTTCGTCAACTCAATCCAAATGAAGAAGTCTCTTCAATATTTGTGGGCGTCCCGCATATATTTCAGTTCCCGCTAGACCAAGCACGCAACCTTGTCCTGCCAGTTAGCTGCTCGTTTTAAAGGGGACCATTCGTCCCATCTGGGATCCGCATTGCGTCTGTCTTTAACACGAGCTCCTCGTTACTATTCCTCAGCTGTTTGATATTCATGCAGGAGGCTTGTCAAGGAAATCTGACACTGTCAACGACTGCAGTCCAGAATGAACTTAAATCCGTTCAGCACGCCTCCCATTTGAGAGAGACTTGGATCTAGGTCAAGAGTTGCGTGAATCTTCATGATATCCCCTTACAGAGATATCTGATCCTACAAGGTAAGCCCTTGACAGTTTATCGCGTTTAAAGCACGTCCTTTGGGTAGCTCGTGGTGACACAAGAGGAATAGAGAAAAAACACAGTAATGAATATATCTGACCGAAACTCTTATGGAATTTCTTAAAAGGATGCTCAGGTTGAGATTGAAAAGTAGTCCATTGCAAGTCGAACCTCGATATCTCGAACCTCCATTACTCGAATTTTCAGTATCTCGAAGTAACTTCAATTTCCCGGCCGTTTGTCCTATTCTTCACGTGTATTTATTTCTCTATTACTCGAAATTTGGTTACACGAACTTCTCGATTTCTCGAAGCAAATATTTCCTACCTTGAAGCAAAAGAAAAAAAATACTCTGTAACTCGAATTTTATACAATATTAACTGTGCAATACGGCATTTGTGGTTTGTAAAGAACAGTTAACAAGTACAGAAATGGTTACAGTGATACTGTGAGCTAATATGATAGGAACCGGAAAGCTAAAAAACTTCTAGTGATCGAAAAATCGGCGAAGCCTCGCTGTTTCTCGGGTGTGAATTTATTACCGGTCACGTACGAAAGCAGCTCCCGAAGTAGCGGGTGACAAGCTCCATTTACAAATCCCGGCTGCGTGGCATTGACGAGAAGTTTCAACGTGAAGGGAGGAAAGGTTAACAGTAACAAACAAAAGAGACTAACGGTTTTTTTCCAAAGGTTTTAACGGAGGTATGTTTCTTGTTTCAGTACAGCATGTACTGTATCCTACCTTCTAAAAACTGACTAGAATAAGTGTTATAATTAAAGTGATGCCGTAAAATAGAGTTTGTTTGTATATTTTTAAGTACTGTAAAAATACTGTATTTAGTATCAGCCCGTAGACACATATGATTCAATTATGTGCTATACATACTCAAAAGCGGTGTTCTCTATATCTCGAAATTTCGATAACTCGAAATAAAGTTTAGTTCCCGAGGTGATTCGAGATATCGAGGTTGCATCAGTTCCACTGTACAGTACATCGGAAGTTTCCAGTAGGCACCAGGTCGACAAGAAAACCATAATGTCACTAATAACGATGTTAGATTCCCTTATATTTAACAAAAACATATTGCTAAACAGCCATGTAGGCCTATATGTTCTTAGTTTTTTTTTTTTTTTTTTACACTCTCTTAAACAGCTTTTCTTTTCCAGTTTTGAAATATTTAAATCTGAATGTTATTTTGAAAGGAAATCTTAACGAGTGGAATATATTAATTGAAAGTTTGGCCACTCACGGATATCTGTACGTTTTCTTCAAAAGCTCCTACACTACGGCCTCTTATTAAAACATTTCGTATTTGCTTTCTTTGTTCGGCACTGTATTCTAGAGGTTTTTGGTTTCGGTTACCTACTCTGCTCGGAATTAGGAGGTATGATAGTTGAGTAACCTAGTCACTAGCATCTCTCCAAAGTGACCACGTTTCGAATCTCGGTCAATGCATGCCGAATGTTTGAAATGAAAGTCAGTTTCCTGTGGTTCGGAATCCGTGTAAAACTATACGTCTCATGGCTACTCTCAACATATTTACAAGCAGGTAAATTGTTCTGCTAGGAATTTTTGATTAGGTTAAGGGACTGGAAAATCTAGAGGTGGTTTTCCTTGGTTTCCTGTTTCAACTCCAGGCGAATGTCGGATTGGTACCAAATATACGGGTCACGACCTCTTCCGCCATAAATTCCCCCCCCCCAATTATTATTATTATTATTATTATTATTATTATTATTATTATTATTATTATTATTATTATTATTTTCAAACACTATAATAGTACACACACTGTTGATCGAGCTATTCCAAAACATTAGCACAGGTTCTTTCTTTCTTTCTTTCTTTTTCTTTCTTTCTTTCTTTCTTTCTTTCTTTCTTTCTTTCTTTCTTTCTTTCTTATGTAGCCTAATGCTAGTGAGAAACATATTTTATGGTCGTGTGTCTCAGTTTACATTGCCTATTAGCTCCAGGCTCGGAACCCTAATGATAGAGGATGGTTGCCCGTTTCTACTTCCTCTTAAAACAATAATCGCCGCCGTCGCCGTGACTACCACCACCACCACCACCACCACCATCGGAACCCTATTGAAAATCAAATATTGTTACAAAACGCTCTTGGTTCTCAGCGTCCCGGATTGTAATTAGGAAATGAAATTGTAGGGATTATTTTACCTTAAACAACTGTTATTATTAGCCTGCTCTGAAATAAAACACATGCCAGTTTCAAAAGAGAAAATTAGAATATTGACTTAACAAATTAACAGTCGCTGCCCACTTCAGAGTCGACACTTCGCTGCCAACATCATCAGATGTTTTGGTAACACCTGGAGGTTGTCTTTAACGTCATTCAGACGCTATCTTTCTAATTGCTGAGATGTCAGATCTCTCTCACCGTCATCCATTGTCATTCTGAAAATACATAACCGCCATTTGAGTTTAATCACCAGTAAGGGATCGAATTTACTCAGCCCGTATATTAGGGAGAATCGCGTGCTGTCTTGTCAAGAAAAGAAGGACTAATATATACCGCATATAAAGTTAGCTTCTTGCCGACCGGAGCATGTTTCAACGCAACAGGAAAATGGCACGGAAACTTGAATTATACAGTAGAGGCCCTAGTATATGGGTCAGTTGCTGTGGGTACTCTTCTTTCTTTCTTTCTTTCTTTCTTTCTTTCTTAATCCGTTTACCCTCCAGGGTTGGCGTTTCCCTCGGACTCAGGGAAGGATCCCACCTCTACTACCTCAAGGGCAGTGTCCTGGAGCGTCAGACGTTGGGCTGGGGATACAACTAGAGAGGAGGACCAGTTCCTCGCCCATGGGACCTCACAGTGGCCTTGTGGCAGGATGGAAAGATCGAAAGGGATAGACAAGGAAGAGAGAAGGAAGCGACCGTGGCCGTTAGGATGACTGAGGTGGGAATCGAACCTCCCTCTACTCAGTTCACCTCCCGAGGCTGAGTGGACCCCGTTCCAGCTCTCGTACCACTTTTCAAATTTCGTGGCAGAGCCGGGTATCGAACCCAGACCTCCAGGGGTGGTAGCTAATCACACTTACCAGTATACCATAGAGGCGGACTGTGGGTACTCATCATTATATTTTGACGATTTGTTGTTGACCTCTTTCTTTTTTTTTTTTTTACGTCGCACCGACACAGGTACGTATTACGGCGAAACGATGGGATATGAAAAGGCTAGGAGTGGGAAGGAAGCGACCATGGCCTTAGTTAAGGTACAACCCCGACATATCCCTGGTCTGAAAATGGGAAAGAACGGAAAACCGTCTTCAGGCCTACCGACAGCTGGGTTGGAGTCTACTATCTCCCGAATGCAAGCTGACAGCTACCTGACCAAACCCAGCAGCCACTTGCTCCGTGCTGATCTTTTCTTTCCTTTGGAACAAGATGCTAAGGTTGAAATTAAAGACCTACAATATATATACACTGACTGACAGAGCAAATGCAACACCAAGAAGGAGTGGTTCGAAAGGGATGAAAGTTGGGGGAAAAACAGAGACGGCACGGACGAATAATTGATGTTTATTTCAAACCGATATGCAGGTTACACAATGCGCACGGCATCGACTCAGTAGGATGTAGGACCACCGCGAGCGGCGATGCACGCAGAAACACATCGAGGTACAGAGTCAATAAGAGTGCGGATGGTGTCCTGAGGGATGGTTCTCCATTCTCTGTCAACCATTTGCCACAGTTGGTCGTCCGTACGAGGCTGGGGCAGAGTTTGCAAACGGCGTCCAATGAGATCCCACACGTGTTCGATTGGTGAGAGATCCGGAGAGTACGCTGGCCACGGAAGCATCTGTACACCTCGTAGAGCCTGTTGGGAGATGCGAGCAGTGTGTGGGCAGGCATTATCCTGCTGAAACAGAGCATTGGGCAGCCCCTGAAGGTACGGGAGTGCCACCGGCCGCAGCACATGCTGCACGTAGCGGTGGGCATTTAACGTGCCTTGAACACGCACTAGAGGTGACGTGGAATCATACGCAATAGCGCCCCAAACCATGATGCCGCGTTGTCTAGCGGTAGGGCGCTCCACAGTTACTGCCGGATTTGACCTTTCTCCACGCCGACGCCACACTCGTCTGCGGTGACTATCACTGACAGAACAGAAGCGTGACTCATCGGAGAACACGACGTTCCGCCATTCCCTCATCCAAGTCGCTCTAGCCCGGCACCATGCCAGGCGTGCACGTCTATGCTGTGGAGTCAATGGTAGTCTTCTGAGCGGACGCCGGGAGTGCAGGCCTCCTTCAACCAATCGACGGGAAATTGTTCTGCTCGATATTGGAACAGCCAGGGTGTCTTCCACATGCTGAAGAATGGCGGTTGACGTGGCGTGCGGGGCTGCCACCGCTTGGCGGCGGATGCGCCGATCCTCGCGTGCTGACGTCACTCGGGCTGCGCCTGGACCCCTCGCACGTGCCACATGTCCCTGCGCCAACCATCTTCGCCACAGGCGCTGCACCGTGGACACATCCCTATGGGTATCGGCTGCGATTTGACGAAGCGACCAACCTGCCCTTCTCAGCCCGATCACCATACCCCTCGTAAAGTCGTCTGTCTGCTGGAAATGCCTCCGTTGACGGCGGCCTGGCATTCTTAGCTATACACGTGTCCTGTGGCACACGACAACACGTTCTACAATGACTGTCGGCTGAGAAATCACGGTACGAAGTGGGCCATTCGCCAACGCCTTGTCCCATTTCTCGTTCGCTACGTGCGCAGCACAGCGGCGCATTTCACATCATGAGCATACCTCAGTGACGTCAGTCTACCCTGCAATTGGCATAAAGTTCTGACCACTCCTTCTTGGTGTTGCATTTGCTCTGTCAGTCAGTGTATTTGCTATTTGCTTTAGCGCACCGACACAGATAGGTCTTATGGCGACGATGGGACAGGAGAGGCCTAGGAGTTGGAAGAAAGCGGCCGTGGCCTTAATTAAGGTACAGCCCCAGCATTTGCCTGACGTGAGAATGGGAAACCACGGAAAACCATCTTCAGGGCTGCCATTTAAGAAAAGACTAGGTACAAGCAGATAGGGAATCTGCCACCTGGGCGAGTGACCTAAACCCAGATCAGTGGCATCTCCCGGATGCAAGCTCACAGCTGCGTGACCCTAACCGCACGGCCAACTCGCCCGGTCCTACAATATCTAGAACGTACTCAAAAATCCAGTAAAGTGGTAGAAATGAGTTGTCTCGCGATTTTTATTTTGCTTGTTGTGAAAAGTTATGAGATTCTAGAAAAGAAAATGTTAGGTGAAAATGACCGTCCTCACACACGACTGTAATTTTTAGAATGGGGTACCGTATGACAACTGTCTCTTATTTTATGGTAAGTATAGCTTGAATACGGCCCCATGCAAATAGAATTTTAAGGGTATTAAATCAACCAATCAATCAATCAATCAATCAATCAATCAGTCAATCAATCAATCAATCAATCACCACTGATCTGCATTTAGTGCAGTCGCCTAGGTGGCAGATACCCTATCTGCTTTTTACCTTATTTTTTTCTTAAATGATTGCAAAGAATTTGGAAATTTATTGAACATCTCCCTTGGTAAATTATCCCAATCCCTAACTCCTCTTCCTATAAACGAATATTTGCCCCAATTTGTCCTCTTGAATTCCAACTTAATCTTCATGTTGTGATCATTTCTACTTTTAAAAACACCACTCCAACTTATTCGTCTACTAACGTCATTACTCGCCATTTCTCCACTGACAGCTCCGAACATGCCACTTAGACGAGCAGTTCGTCTCTTTTCTTCCAGGTCTTCCCAGCCCGAACTTTGCAACATTTTCGCAACGAGCTGAACAAATCGAGCTGCTTTTCTTTGGACTTTTCCCAGTTCTCGAATCAGGTAATCCTGGTAAGGGTCCCATACACTGGAACCATACTCTAATTGGGATCTTGCCAGAGACTTATATGCGCTCTCTTCTTTACATCCTTACTACAACCCTAAATACCCTCATAACCATGTACAGAGATCTGTACTCTTTATTTACAGCACCGTTTACGTGATTACCCAGTGAAGATCTAACACCTAGTACTTATAGTGATGCCCAAAAGGAACCTTCACCCCATCAAAACAGCAAAACAGTAATTAATGGAAGACACTGAACAAAGCTTAACGATGGTCAACGGTGCGAGAAGACGGTAGAGTTGCCAACTCAGAGACTATTTTCGGCTGATTCTGGCTTATTTAAAATCCTTACAGCCAGAAAATACCTGTCCTTGTCAGTCGACAGCCGAATGTTAGCCGATTGTCGACATAAGCCGATTTATGAGGTCTACATATTAGTTTACTATAGTGTTAATTTTAACTACCAAAATTATTAAGACTGAAAATGATTTTGAAGGTAGGCCTACATTAATACAGTATATGGCCATTGCCGTGAATCAAAATGTATATGACCTCCAGTTATATACATTGGCATATGACACTAATTACCGATTGTTAACATAATGAGTGGTAACCCGCAGTAAGGCGCGCTTAATTCTGTAACGCTAGTAGTCGCATGTCGGCCATTTCACCGCCCTGGGTTCTTATTGCTGGCTATATCGTATACATGGTTAATAGAGTTCTCTAAGTCATAAAGAGGATTGAATAAATAAAGTAAAAAGTTTCAAACAATGTCATGATTTTTTTCCTTTCTCTTAAGCTCGTTATCGCCACCCTCTTCCTGTATGCGTAGTAAACTAGAACATGTTGATGATAAAACAGTTGTGGTAAATTTGTCCAGAATGTTGCATTATCCTTTCCTAAAACGAAATAAATCACTCCCAACCTTAGCTTCCTCATCAGAAAATTCATTCTCGGTGTCCGTGTTATTGTCACATTCTTGCAAAATACCTTCTTCCCCCGCCTCATATTCACTAATTTCGTCTTTGTGAAGGATCAGCCGCCTCTGTGGATCACTGGTAGAGTGTCGGCCTCCGGATCCCAAGATAGCGGGTTCAAACCCGGCAGAGGTAGTTGGACCGAGCTCGATAGCTGCAGTCGCTTAAGTACGGCCAGTATCCAGTAATCGGGAGATAGTGGGTTCGAGCCCCACTGTCGGCAGCCCTGAAGGTGGTTTTCCGTGGTTTCCCATTTTCACACCAGGCAAATGCCGGGGCTGTACCTTAATTAAGGCCACGGCCGCTTCCTTCCACTTCCTAGACCTTTTCTATCCCATCGTCGCCATAAGACATATCTGTGTCGGTGCGACGTTAAGCAATATAGCAAAAAAAAAAAAAAAAAGAAGAGGTAGTTGGATTTTTCGGTCTGCCATCTAGGAGGCCTAGAGTAAAACAGAACGTCGAAATTGACGAGCAGACGCCAGTTGGCGTCAAATTGAAATGTCTGCACACGGTAGCTGAGGCCATGCGATTATTATTATTATTATTATTATTATTATTATTATTATTATTATTATTATTATTATTATTATTTCTTGCGTGCTGGTCTTCTAAGGACCACGTTAGAATTTCAATTCTTCCTCCATAGTTGTTCTTTCCTTTTCTTCCAGTATTCTTTCATTGTTTCACTGTGCTTCTTTTTCCTGTCTTCAGTCCACTTTGTGCCTGTTTTCTTTTCCTTCCTCCCTTGGAATCCTTCCATTTGTAAGACTTTCTTCCTAAAAATCTTTCTTTCCAATAATTCTTCTTCTCGTATGTTGTTCCTTTCCAGGTCTTTCTTGACTTCTTGAATCCAGGTGGTGGTTGATTTATTTTCCCAAATGTACTTGAAGATTCGTAGTTAGTCTATTGTCATCCATTATATAAATGTGTCCAAGAAATAGCAATATTATTATTATTATTATTATTATTATTATTATTATTATTATTATTATTATTATTATTGTGAAGGATCTCTCGTTAAGGGTTAAGGGTTCATAAAATCGAGGATGTCCGCTAATTATAATGAAAATATACAATCATATAACTCAGAATTACAGAATAAAAACATCCCATCGCTACAAAAATCCATCACTTGCTTGGCGCGCCACGGTCTAAACGACCGACCCTACGATTGTTAACACTTCACTCAGAAACAAAGACTCAAATATAAACACAAATATCGACCACAATATTTATAGTTTAACAAAAGAACAGAAGCTACAGTGGCAAACAACACTGTAGGAGACGTTAACCGGTGTTATCACTGGATGAAGGAAAAATGGCGGCGAAGGGACCCGACGCGCGACTAACTGAGAGTCCTACATGTGAAAAGACGGAGTAGGCGACACCGCCGTAGCACGGTCGAAGCACAGTCCTACATGTGAAAACAGGCCTTAAGGATAGGGAAAGTAGCAGCCAAGGTATTAAGGTACAGCTCCAGCGTTTCCTGGTGAGAAAATAGGAAATCACGAAGAACCATCTTCAGAGTTGCGGATGGTGGCTTCCCACTCCTAGCCCTTCTTTGTCCCATCGTCGCCATAAGACCTATCTGTGTCGGTGCGACGTAAAACAACTTGTAAAAAAAGAATGTATTCTTCCTAGTTTAGACTGAATAAAACAGTTTACCTTGGCTAATGATCTTGCACAAATAAAATATTCAGGGAATAATAAAATTCTGTCCAGGTTTTTCATTCCACCCAACTCGTTCCTCCTCTTTTCACGTGAAAAATGAAAACCTACAACCTGTTGTCCAGTCTTTGACCGGGTCAGGGATGGAATGAATGAAGCAGATATAGGCTGTTAGTACGATGGGGTCGCCACTCCCAAAGTGATTTATTAATGAATGATAGATGCTACGAAATGAGAATGGAGAGTGTTGCTGGAATGAAAGATGATAGGGAAAACCGGAGTACCCGGAGAAAAACCTGTCCCGCCTCCGCTTTGTCCAGCACAAATCTCACATGGAACGACCGGGATTTGAACCACGGTATCCAGCGGTGAGAGGCCGACGCGCTGCCGTCTGAGCCACGGAGGCTCTCTTTTCACGTATAGAATCAAAAAAAGAACGTTGCGTCCGTCTACTGAAGGTGAAATTACTTATTTCATGTTATAAAGATGTTCATTCAGAAATGAAAACATGCAAATCTACAATTATTATTATTATTATTATTATTATTATTATTATTATTATTATTATTATTATTATTATTATTATTATTTAATCAGTTTACCCTCCAGAGTTGGCTTTTCCCTCGGACTAAGCGAGGGATCCCAGCTCTACCGCCTCAAGGGCAGTGTTCTAGGGCGTGAGACTTTGGGTTGGTGATACAACTGGGGAAGATGACCAGTACCTCGCCCAGGCGGCCTCATGTGCTATGCTGAACAGGGGTCTTGTTGAATGATGGGAAGATTGGAAGGGATAGACAAGGAAGAGGGAAGGAAGCGACCGTGGCCTTAAGTTAGGTACTATCCCGGCATTTGACTGGAGGAGAAGTGGGGAAACCACAGAAAACCACTTCGAGGATGGTTGAGGAGAGAATCGAACGCCCTTCTACTCAATTGACCTCCCGAGGCTGAGTGGACCCCGTTCCAGCCCTCGTACCAATTTTCAAATTTCGTGGCCGAGCCGGTAATGGAACCCGGGCCTCCGGGGGTGGCAACTATTCACACTAATCTCTACACCACAGAGGTGGACTAATATTATTATTATTATTATTATTATTATTATTATTATTATTATTATTATTATTATTATTATTATTATTATCGTCATCATAAGAAAAGTAAACTCATGTTTTCGTACCGAGGTGCTGCAGCTCTATTAAGCACACCCGAATGGAGGTGAATAATTTTTGTCACATACCAGTCTTCCTACCTTTCACAAATCTCCGGCAGTACCGGGAATCGAACCCGTTTCACCGAGGATGGCATCTAACCTTTACGCTACGGAGGTTGCATCGTCATCATCACCACCTGCATACCGCTTTGGAAAGGCTGGATCGCAGATGATTAGATACTCGCCTTCAGTGTTCTCAAGGTTACGGGATCGAATCTCAACTCATTTATAGGCTATACGATGCTAAACAATTAGAAGCTAAGAATTGGCGACTAATGGACGTTTCGACCTTTCTGTACCTAAGCACAACCCTCAGTAGAGTATTTTCTGGGAGCTGAGGGATTTTTATATCACTTTCAAATTCAGAATGTTAAAGACACTCGTACTTTCATCCTAATGACTGATAAGATAATGTTCTACCTGTTATTTCTATTGTGTTGTTTCTGACCTTGGAATTTTAACCTCTTGAATATCAATTATCGCGGTTTTTCCAGAGTTGTTAGCTGCCTTGATGGATCAGTGGTAGTTTCCAACTCAGGATTTCAAGTTCGTTGGTTCGAAGTTGTCATTGGTTAAAAGACTTCTGCTGTTGCACCCAGTGTCACACTTGAAATGTTCAAATTGGTCTATATGGCGCTACTTCAAATGGTCTGAAATCAATAGCTGAAGCCATACGAGTATTCAAGTTAGAAGTGATTACTGGAGTATGTTTTTTGAGAACAGTAGGCGAAGTTTTATCTGAGGGGAATTCCTCAAGGCAGTATTATTGGACCTTTATGTTTTCTTATATATGTATAAATGATATGAGTAAAGGAGTGAATCAGAGATACGGCTTTTTGCGGATGATGTTAATCTGTATAGAGTAATAAATAGTTACAAGATTGTGCAAAAAAAACTACAACAATGTTGTGAGATGGACAATACGCAATGATATGATGATAAACGGGGTTAAAAATCAGGTTGTAAGTTTCACAAATAGGAAAAGTCCTCTCAGTTTTAATTACTGCGTTGATGGGGTGAAAGTTCATTAAGTACCTGCGTGTTATTATAAGGAAAGATCTTCATTGGGTTAATCACATAAATGTGATTGTAAGTAAAGGTTACAGAACTCTGCACGTGGTTACGAGGGTGTTCAGGGGTTGTAGTAAGGATGTAAAGGAGACGGCATATATGTCTCTGGTAAGACCCCAACTAGAGTATGGTTCCAGTGTATACGACCCTCACCAGGATTACTTTGTTATAGAACTGAAAAAATTCCAAAGAAAAGCAGCTCGATTTGTTCTGGGTGATTTCCGACAAAAGAGTGGCGTTACAGAAATGTTGCAAAGTTTGGGCTGGGAAGAACTGGGAGAAAGAAGACGAGCTGCTCGACTAAGCGGTTATGTTCCGAGCTGTCAGCGGAGAGATGGCGTGGAATGACATTAGTAGACGAATAAGTTTGAGTGGTGTCTTTAAGAGTGTAAAAGATCACAATATGAAGATAAAGTTGGAATTCAAGAGGACAAATTGAGGCAAATATTAGTTTACAGGAAGGGGAGTTAGGGATTGGAATAACTTACCAAGGGAGATGTTCAGTAATTTTCCAATATATTTTAAATCATTTAAGAGAAGTCTCGGAAAACAGCAGATAGGGAATCTGCCATTGGGCGACTGCCCTAAATGCAGATCACTAGTGATCGATTGACTTTATTCATCTTCTCCCATACGAGTATATAGGCCTACATTGGAAGTGATTTATGAAGTCAGGTTTTTGAGAATAGTAGGGGAATACCAATGATTTTATTCATCGTCTCCCGAACAATTAAATTATAGGTTGGAAATAATTGGCTATGTTTGGTTTTGAAGAATAGTATTGGACCACGATTTTTTTCATCGTCTCCTTTACGATTATGTCAGGTGGAAGTAATTGATAACGTCTAGTTTTTGAAAACAATAAGCGAATAGCCATGACTTTACTCACCATCTTCCATACACTATTAATAAGTTGGAGGCGATTGATGGAATCTGGTTTTTGGTAACAGGAGACGAATAGCCATGATTTTTTCGTCATCTCCGGTGAGACCTGTGGGCTGGAATCAGTTCCTCAGCAAGAATTCATAACATTATTCCTACGATACGGGTTAGATAAAGAGGGAGGATGAATTGACCAACTTACTTCATTCAAATAATCTCTTATTTTGGTTGCTTCTTAGCAGGGGCGTAGCCGGGGGGGGGGGGGTTACTGGGGGTTAGAACCCCCCCCCCATTGAACTTTCACAAAAAGAAAATAAATAGAAACTGTCAGTAAACAATAAACTTCTTTTATGTGATCAAGATAAACTCCCTGCAATCTACTGCTTGTTGAGAGTGTTTGCCACCCTACCTGTCACCACTGCAGCCAGTGAGAGATCATTTTCAACATTAAGACGCCTTAAAACCTACCTCAGAAATACCACAAGTGAAAGTCGACTCAACGGGTTGGCTCCCTTGAACATTCACAGAGACATAGTTGTAAAACCAACAGATGTGTTAAATTTATTTTCTAGGAAGCCTCGAAAATTAGATTTTAGATTGTAAACTGAACATACCGTTTGAGATAAAACTGCTGACCTCGATCATATTGTTCTTGTTCTGTATTTTAAAGTAAGAATTTTGTAATGTATTGCAATCTGAATATCACATACAGTAATTCACTCTTGTATCAGTATCCTTATGACAGTCATGCATGCGCGTACCAGACACGCACAAGCACTTTCATTATGTTATTTCTTAATTTTGTAACTGTAACCCCCCCATTGGCCGATCCTGGCTACGCTACTGCTTCTTAGGTACTTAAAATATTGATACAACCTCGACCTTGAAGGCAAGCTGAAACAGCTCCGGCTACGCAGTATCAACGTCTACCTCTCCAATCGCCCCGCAAGGGGCCAGGTCATATCCTGACCAGTGAAGAGTCAAAATTGCTATTCAGCTACAACCAACAAAGTGAAGTCATCGAGCTAGCATCCTGAAGAAATAGCACTCAAGGCCCAAAATGAGGTCGAAGGGCTACAACCACTCACTGGTCCTTCGGGACCGATGAGAATAGCTGCTGGTGAAGGCAACTCACTTGGTGAGGTCACCAGCGTCTAGAATGAGTGTTAGGCATGATTGTTGCTGCATTGTAGGTACGCAGGGCATCTTGATCTTCATCCTAGTGGCACAACCATGTATGTACAGTCTACTGTTTGCTAAACCATATTTCGGTGGAGTCTTTTCTCATGTATTTGGAGTTTTGGGGGCTGTGAATGGAAAGGAAATGACGGCGATCTTTAGATAGTTATCTTACCAGCATTTTCTTAGAGTCTGAAATGTGAAAACTCCGCGAAACATTTTTTAAATACTGGTTTTCGGCGATGCTCAAATTGCAAGGAAGATCATAGCTTCAATTCTGTACGTCAGAGGTAAACTATCATAAGTGACATTTTACTAACTGCACAGAAGAGCAGAAGGAGGCTACCGAGGCGCATATTTTGCTACAAAGCAGGTCGAATCGACAGTTCTAACCATGGTAAACTATCGTAAGAGCCAATACGATAAGGAGTACGGCAGACGGCATAAGGTTGAATGAACTATTGCATGATCACTTACTTGTTTATCGCTGGATTCTTCTTGCACGTGCGATAGTATCACCTAGTTTATCTTCATTCCTGGGAAACATACACATACAAAACTGTACCCATAAAGAAGACACGACCAAAACAAGTCCCATACTGTAAAAACCTCAAAATAGTTGTTTTTGCATATACCTATAGGCCTACGATAGTTTACCTCTGATGTCCAGAATTAAGGTATAGCCTTAGTGTGAAAATCGGAAATCACTGAAAATCGGCTTCAGGGCTGCCGACGATGGGGCTTACAGTTACATCATCCGTTCTGCTTAGACGACCCCCTGTGGATGGAGGACGCAGACGAAGAATACACCAACGGTATCCCCTGCCTGTCGTTAGGGACGACCAAGGGATGGTCGAATTAGAACCATGAGACTACTTGTAATTAGTACCATCACGCAGGGAACACCATGGGGTCGCTTTTACTTGCGCATAGTACCACTATGTTAGGTATACAACAGGTTTGTGATTAGTAGCGACAGTGTGTGCTTCCGACTGGGTTCTACAGTACCTACTTAGTCCCACTATATGAGCGACACCATGGTTTTGCCTTGCCTATGATTAGTACCCACTATGTGAGGAACACCACGGGATTGCACGAGTCTCTGTGGTTAGTACACCTATGTGAGGAACACCATAAGTTCGCGTTGCCTGTAAATGGCGCCGCAATGGGAGAAACACCATAGGTCTGTGTTACATGTGCGCCTTACATTACCTGTGAGTAGTACCATAATGTATGGAACACCGTGAGTCTACGCTACTTTTGATTAGTACCACAACATGACAAATACCATGGTTCTACTTTCCTAGCGATAAGTACCATTATGAGGGGCCGATGACCTGGATTTTTGTACCCCTTTAGACTACAAGCATCATCGATTCAGTATTGTGTTTTAGAAGCAGTCCCTTTGTCAGTAATACTATTGTTTAACGCTAGTTTCTGGGAATGTGGGGCATTGCGGGTCGGATCCACTGATTGTTTTAAATTCATATCCATCCATTCATTCTTCGTCATCACGTTTTGAATTCTGGTCAGTGGAGGATTTTGGACTTTTAAATTGTCGTTACATTTCGTCTCATTTCGTACCATTAGGGGCCGATGACCTACATGTTAGGTCCCTTTAAACAAGCATCATCGTTATCATCATCTGATTAGCCAAAACCCTCGGTAGGAAAATCATTTAAAGGATGGTAAGATCCGAACTCTTTTGTCTCTCAATTCAAGTTCTTCAGGAAAAGTTAGGAAGCATGTGGTTTTATGTAACTGTGATATCGTAACATCATAGCCACGGGCCTCCAGTTTTACATATAATTCGATTCACAAGGGCGTGTTTTTCGTTTCAGAATATCTCACATACATGGCTAGGTTTCGAACAGCAGACACCTTGATGAGAAGCCAGTGATTGTGTCACTTGACTCTCAAACTCCACTTTATTCGGGCTAATTACCCTGGTCGTCTTATAAATATTATGATGCTGATGCTTGAGATATTCTTTTCAGTCCTTATATACAGTATGTGTTGTGAAACTTTTACTGTCGTCGCTGTACAGCCGTACAGTCCAAGCGGATAAAAGTCTTGGTTACTGTTATATTGATTTCTCTCGCCATAATTCACGTGCCAGCTTGTCAGGGTCTGTTTACATCGCCTTCACTCAAATAAAAATATCATTCGTGGTTCTCAAGGAAAACAGAAGGGAGAAATGCTTTCAATGACAGAGTAAATAAAAACCTTCCGTTCAGTTTTGTTGGGGTAATTCTATAGAATACTCTGTTTAGTTCCTCATACATCGAGCCCGAGGACGATAACACAATGCAGTAGGGGCGGGGACCTCGTTTCTGCGCCAGTCAGATACACGAACTACGGCACAGGGACATTAAATAATTAATAAAGCCTCTGTTTCTGTTTTACTTTGTATCTTTCCGTAAGTACTACAAGGGTGAGAATAATTAATGAAGGGGATTAAAGAAATGGTCCGTGAGTTATTTACAAGCAGTCGGAAGATTCAACAAGAATGTGAAGACCGAGAAAGTGGTCGTGCGTTTAGGGGCACCTTAGTTAAGGCCACGGTCGCTTCCTTCCCACTTCTAGCCTTTTCCTATCCCATCGTCGCCATAAGACCTATCTGTGTCGGTGCTACGTAAAGCAAATTGCACCCCCCCCCCCCAAAAAGAACTGAAGAATCTACAATGGAGCTCTTAATTCTTAAAGACCTGAAGATAAATTGATTAATATGTTTACTTTGACTTCTTGATTTATTTAAAACTGTCTTTCAATCTACATTTAAGTTTCATGAAAAACCCAGGCGAACTACCACCAGTGACAGGCTGAAATTCTGCAAGTTTTATACAGTAATATTGTAATCTGAGTTAATGATAATAATAATAATAATAATAATAATAATAATAATAATAATGCCGGGGGAGTTGGCCGTGCGGTTAGGGGCGCGCAGCTATAAGCTTGCATCCGTGAGATTAGTTTCGAACCCCACTGTCGACTGCCCTGGAGATGGTTTCCCGCGGTTTCCCATTTTCACACCAGGCAAATGCTGGGTCTGTATCTTAATTAAGCCCACGGCCGCTTCCTTTCCACTCCTAAACCAACGTCGCCATAAGACCTATCTGTGCCGTTATGACGGAAAGCAAATTGTAAATAAATAAATAAATAAATAAATAAATAAATAAATAAATAAATAAATAAATAAATAAATAAATAAATAAATAAATAAATAAATTGTTAAGAGAAAGAGTCGTCGTATGTTTTATGGTGAGTATTTAGGGGTTGTAGTAAGGATGTAAAGGAGAAAGCATATTTGTCTCTGGTAAGACCCCAACTAGAGTATGGTTCCAGTGTATGGGACCCTTACCAGGATTACTTGATTCAGGAACTGGAAAAAGTCCAAAGAGGAGCAGCTTGATTTGTTCTGGACGATTTCGGACAAAAGAGTAGTGTTACAAAAATGTTGCAAAGTTTGGGCTGGGAAGACTTGGGAGAAAGGAGACGAGCTGCTTGACTAAGTGGTATGTTCTGAGCTGTCAGTGGAGAGATGGTGTGGGAGGACATCAGTAGACGAATAAGTTTGGATGGTGTCTTTAAAAGTAGGAAAGATCACAATATGAAGATAAAGTCGGAATTCAAGAGGACAAATTGGGGCAAATATTCACTTATAGGAAGGGGAGTTAGGGATTGGAATAACTTACCAAGGGAGATGTTCAATAAATTTCCAATTTCTTTGCAATCATTTAAGAAAAGGCTAGGAAAACAACAGATAGGGAATCTGCCATCTGGGCGACTGCCCTAAATGCAAATCAGTAGTGATTGATTGATTGATTGATTGATTGATTGATTGATTGATTGATTGATTGATTGATTGATTGATTGATTGATTGATTGATTGATTGATTGATTGATTGATTGATTGATTGATTGATTGATTGATTGATTGATTGTCGTCTCAAATGCCTAACACTGGAATATTTCTAAGAATTCTTGATGATATTTTCATGACTTGGAAATGTACCTACCATTCCATGGGCAACTGTAGTGAAGGAGGATCTGGCCGATGTCTTTGAGGCACTGGTTCACGAAAGAATTAAGTTCAGGATAAGATACAACGGATAAAGGCTAGTGGCTTAACGTCGCACCGACACAGATAGGGCTTATGGTGAAGAAGGGATAGGAAAGGCCTAGGAGTTGGAAGGAAGCGGCCGTGGCCTTAATTAAGGTACAGCCCCAGCATTTGCCTGGTGTGATAATGGGAAACCACGGAAAACCATATTCAGGGCTGCCGACAGTGGGATTGAACCCACTATCTCCCAGATGCAAGTTCACAGCCGCGCGCCTCTAACCGCATGGCCCGCCCGGTAAGGGATAAAGGACCTTCGGGAAAGAGTAAGAAGACGATCTAGCGCAAAGTGGTCCGAAGAGAGAAAAGGTGCATTCTCCATCAATATGAAGGAATTCAGAAGGGCTGACAGGTGTTAACTGTGGTCCTGGAAGGCTCAAATGATGTGTTAAAAATAATTACTGTCATTATCATTGTCATCATGATAGGCATTCACTCATTGGCAAATATAACAATATGAAGACTTACTTCAAAGAAGGTTATATATTGCCTTTTTATGATTTTACAGGAAGTTAAAAAAATTGTCAGTTGATTTGGTTATATTCATTTATACTTGTTTTTATCATGTGTTATGATATATTATAATACAGTGACACCTAGTTCTTGTATTTTAACCTATGTATTTATTTGTCTTTTTCAACAACTGGTGGTATGTTAGAGGGTAAGCTGAGACTCAGGTCTGAACAAAAATTAAGCAAAAGAATCAAAATGAGTCATTTCCAGTAATGTATTTAAATAAACTCGTTCTTCGTCTTTTAAAAAATCAGTTAAAGATATATATATCACAGATAAATAAAGTGGGCTTAACAATAACAACAATAGAAAATATATAAGGTAACAACACACTTTAAAAAAATGAGAGAATCAGTCTCAGAAAAGAAGTCTAATTACAGTAGATAACAAGCCAATGCTTGCACAGCAATGAGAGATCCTTTAAAGCAGGGCCTCTCAAACGCCCAAAATCTGACGCGTGTAAACTGAGGCGCAGAGGTCCTGTGCACAGTGCATCGGTCCCACTCGACTCGGCTCGGACCAGCGCGTCATCTTGGGGCGACTTGGCTAAGCTGGGCTCAACTCAGCTCGGATTTGGAGCGCTACGGAGCAATCAAAATTTTGTCTAGCTGTAATTTTGCTCTCTTATGTGTCAGTTAAGCCGTTGATTTGAAATAGTTTTGAATGTCATAAAGTCATAATTAAGTATATACAAACAAATTGAATGGAGCCTAAATATGGAAATCATAAAAGTGCTTGCAACTCTTAATGTTCCTGGAAAATAAACCTTACACATTACATTTTTTCAACATCTTAAGCTTGACAAAGAACTGTTTCTGTTTCAGGTGCTCATGCCTTTTCCCGGAAACATCCCTTGTCTTGCTGGCTCTCCACCATGCTTGTGGTGTTCGCTGGTGGTATGCTGTGTAACGGTCTCCTTGGGGAGCCTATCCTTGCCCCACTCAAGAACACACCACAGCTCGTTGTAGCTACAGTCGTTTGGTAGGTTGATGAGTGCAGTACTCTACAATATTATAAATCATAA
The DNA here is from genome assembly GCF_040414725.1 of Anabrus simplex. Taxonomy (NCBI): domain Eukaryota; kingdom Metazoa; phylum Arthropoda; class Insecta; order Orthoptera; family Tettigoniidae; genus Anabrus; species Anabrus simplex. Next base: position 118,737,432 of record NC_090269.1, read on the forward strand.
TATGATCAAAGTGAGATACACCTGGAAACATATACAGTGTCTCTTTCCCTTTTCTTTTGTCTTCAAATTCCAATTTTAAAACGTTGAAAGCCGTTCTGTAAAATTGATTACAGAAGTTCTAAGGTACAGGGTGCTGGAAACCAGTCATGATCAAGTTAATATTGTGTGGTTGTCATTCTTGTTTGACAACAGTGCATCCCTTACCTTTGTTACTATTGGTTCTGTGCTTTGGTATACCATATATGATTTTGAAAGAGAATTTAATTTATTCTGATCCACAGAGGAAACCTTGTAATATACTGCAGATCACAAGTAGGTAGTCAAGAGTAGCACAGTAGCTTTCCTATCCAATTGATCTGGGTTTGATTCCCAGCTCTGTCATGAATTTAAGGTCTAGAATAGGGTATATTCAGCCTCACAGAACAAAACTGAGAAAGTTAAAAGTTTGTGTCCTCACAATCAACTGAGATGGTGCACTCATATCAGATGAGTTACATGTTCTTTTACAAAAATATTGTATTTCCTTGTCAAATATAAATCGCCAACAGAGCTGGTAATTGAACCCAAACCTTGGAGTCAGACAACTAATAGTATTGCTATTATGCTATGGAGGTAGAAAACATAATTGAAGAAAAAGAAGCAGTCCTTCTCGGACTACTTAGAAGTGGCTTTCTGTTATTCCGTGCTTTTAGTATTAGGCGAATGCTGTGATAAAAGTAAAGTAAACTCGCGTCCTCGTCCCGAGGTGGTGCAGCTCTTTTCAGGGACACCCTCAGTGGAGGTGAGTTGCATGTACCATTTCAACCACATACCAGCCCTTCTGCCATTCTTAAATTTTTGGCAGGACCAGGAATCAAACCCGGGCCCCCGAGGATGGCAGTTAATAGCACTAAGCGTTACACTACGGAGGCAGAATGCTGTGATGATAGGTACCTATAAGAGAAATAATGAAAAAGCAAACAATTTGCTAGAATGCTGTTTTGAACTTATAGAAGAAAACTGTTGCACAGTTAAAGAACATCACAAAAATCTAATAAAAGAAGGAAAAGAAGTAACTCTGTTTCAACTAACTGACTGTTCCTAGAATTCTTGTGTTGAGAAAATTATTACGTATTTTATTTAATGAATGACGGTTTTAACAAATAAGTGTTTAGGAGTGAAACAGGATATACAGGATATATGAGCACCACAGTTAGCATTTCACAATATGTTTCCAAACATGCAGGAAATAATCAGGGGCTGGATAGTACATCCCAAAACATCACAAAAAGTTCCTATGAATATATGTCCTACGGTCGATAATTTACTAGTTTACTAGTTACTAATCGTAATATCGTAACTAAAACGTGCATAGTTTGTAAACGATTGACCCTATGGCATACGTCCATAGGGAATCCTTATGTTTTTTTGGGGCATCCCATGATCACTTCATACATGTTTGGGAAGTACATTTATTCAGTAAATTGGTAAGTTATCAGCACAAACAGAAATTTAATACATTAATACAGAAATGAAATCATTTATATACAGGCAGAAAAGGCTAGGAAAGAAATTCTGCTGTAGAGTTGGGTAAGAAAATAGGTTCTGTGGTTAAATTTAAGATCCATTCCTTCCAGTCAAGCAACTGTGTACAGTTCATTCAGGGAGCTAGCAAATGCATGTTTTGAGTACTGCTGTACTGTATGCTGCAGTATCTGTCAATGTCACTACAGAAATGTCTGATATAATGGAACTCATATTGCCAACACCTCGCATAAGAACGAAGGACATCATCTGTGTATTCATATGTGTGAAACTGAGGACTAGGAATAGCATTCCTTATAGGATAGGTGTAACATTGCAGTAACACATACAGGTTTCATGTTCCATCACAGCATATTCTAGAAGGAGTGTGCAAGGAAAAGAGGCAATATCAGGGCGATAGCAATCAGTCTTGGATGTAAACTTCAAATACCTGAACAGTAGAACTTCCCAGGTCTGGCTGCTCCACCATTTGAGATATGCTAGTTGACATAAAAGTAATACCATACCGGTATTTCTTAAAGAGCAATTATTGTGAGAATCAGAAGAAAGAAATCCATGAAAGTACTTTATTCTAAACTACTAGCATTTTTGGTTGGTTCCCTATATGATATTTGCTTTTAAAATATTTGTATTCTGTTCCTTCAGTCTTTGATAAATGACTGTTTTTAGGTTCATGGTATTTCTTGGTATGTGATATTATTCTAGTCTTGTTTTATTTGAAAGGGGCAGTCAAATGAAAACCGAACACCTGCCATAACACACATTTTGCGTGAAAGGTGACAACACTGTTATTACGTATCGATACTACCATCACTGTGGTAGAACTGCATAGTGACAACTCACAGGTGCATGCAGTTGTTGGGTTATGTCTTTGTTGATGCGCGGACTGGTCTAGTATGTTTTTCCTGCTGTAGAAATGGAGGCAAGCAAAGAAGAGCAGAGAAGTGTGGTTTGTTTTCTGGTGGCTGAAGGTGCTGGAGTACATAAAACTCGTCATCGCATGTCTGCTGTGTATGGCGAACACTGCATGTCCGTGATGAGTGTGCATGAGTAGCATAGGAGATTCTGAGAAGGGCGCTGCAAGATGGTGCGTGAAGTCTGTGCTTCAGCGATTTGGTTGGGAAACACTTCAACATCCTCCATACAGCCTGGATCTTTCACCTTGTGATTTTCACATTTTTGGTGACCTGAAGAAAGACATTCGTGGACATCAGTTTCAGTTGGACGAGGAAGCGCAAGAGGGGCTGTGGTAGTGGATCCGTCAGCGACCTACTGTACCTCTTTCTACAAAACTAGAATTGATCGTCTCGTCTCCCAGTAGGATAAATGCATTAATGCTTTTGATAATTACTTTTGAATAAAATCATTCCATGATCATGTTGTAGCAGGTGTTCAGTTTTCATTTGACTGCCCATTATAAAATAATACTTCGTACATCTGTTTATTGGTGAATTCATCCCTTGTCGATGACAGTAACATTCTGTATTTTCATTTCTTAAAATTATATTTCATATTTTTCTCTAGGTATGTTGTCTTTTATACGCCATTTGACATTGGTTACAAAGCTGCCAAATTCTTACCTGTGAAACTTGTTTGCTCAGCGATGAAAGAAATATACAGGTATGTAATTATACTGTTGCTTGAGTGTTTGCTTTTCAAAATTTCTCATTGAATTTAATATCAATCTACGTTTTTCTGCTTAATCCAAATTCTAAGGGGGTAAAGTTAGTGCAAGTAACTATAGAATTCACAATTAGTATTAAAGGCACAACATTGTACTTCAGTTCACGACATATACAGTAGCACAGACTGAACTCTCTAGATTTCCCTATTATTTGTCTGTTGAAAATATGTTCCTATATTGCTTTGCTTCCCATGAAACCTATTTGTTCTGCAGATATACGAGGTACTATGTAAGGCTTGAGACACTGATTTATAACATACAACAGTATTTTATTGGCATGAGATATGAGTGCTATGGAATGGTAGTTAGAACAGTTCCTGACTGAGTCATTCTTGTGCAGTGAGATTAGGAGGGAGTTTGTCCAATCCTCAGGCCACTCTTCAGTCTGCCATTCTCTGCTGCCCAATAAGTGGAGCACTTCTTTATCTTCCTCACCAATCTCTTTTAGCATCCCTCTAGTTATTTCATCAACATCTGGGACTTGTGATTCTTTGTATGTTAGACAGTGTTTTCAATATCTCTCTGTAAGAAGGTTTTAATTCTGACTGTTGTGTTAGACTTTGATCTTCTAGTGTGTTATTATCTGTAGTGTACTGGTTTTTACAGTATTCTTTCCATCTCCAAAGTGATTCTTCCGTGTCCTCAATAAGGTTACCACTTTCATCATCTGTCATCCACATTTGTGGTTTTGATGTTGCTCTTTTTCCTCACATACCCTGTTTATGAACTGTAACCTATCCGTTCTGCAGTTTTCCTGTATTTCCTTACACAGAATCCCGTATCTGTCTTCATCCTGGATAGTGTGAATCCCAGATTTCTTCACATTACTTCTCTCTTCAGAAATGAGTAAGATGACTTTTGATGATGATGATGATGAGTAGTAGTGCAACTTCTTCATAATGCTGTAATCTAGCCATACTTTGCAGATATTATGCTATATTTTACTGGTCTCTGGACAAACTTATAAGTAGGGTTTGACTTTAAAAGGAGATGTTTTCCATAAAAACTGTGTTGTTGTTATTATTATTATTATTATTATTATTATTATTATTATTATTATTATTATTATTATTATTATTATTATTATTATTGTTATTATTATTGTTGTTGTTGTTGTTGTTGTTGTTGTTGTTGTTGTTGTTGTTGTTGTTGTTGTTGTTGTTGTTGTTGTTGTTGTTGTTGTTGTTGACCATGACTTTGAAACCTCTCACATAAAATATTATTACATAATTTCTGTTCCTGTTTGACATTTTTGCTTAGAAATGATGAAGTCTTGTACAAATCTTACTTTAATGTACCTTAAATACAGTGAAATCCCATTCTATTGAAATTAATTTCTTAATTTTCTCCAAAAGAAGATGAATGTATATACTGTATATGGTACTACTTTCTAAAGAAATTTATTCACTGTTAGAACAGAAAATTACAGTCTGAGTTTGAAATTCAATAAATTTTCTACTTTTTAAAGTTTTCTGTTTTATTATTATTATTATTATTATTATTATTATTATTATTATTATTATTATTATTATTATTATTATCAAGGTGTTGCTAGTCAGTTAAGATGTACACTTCCCAATGCAGAAGTGAATGCACTGAAAATCTGAGGTCCAACTGTATGGTGACAAGCATTGTCATATGCAGCCATGATGTAGTTCCTTAGTTCGATAGACAGGGGCAATTAAAAATGACTCATATAGAAGTTACCATCATAATTGGAGTATCTACAAGTGTGGAAAGCAATTAGGTAGCAATGTTTCCTCTAAAGGGATTTAAATACGAGTGAGGTGGAAGGTAGCAAGCAGACTAATAGGTATGTTATGCGTGCCTGTTCGTGAAGCACCGTAGTCTAGTGGTACGGACTCAGGTTCACAGTGGGAAGGAGGCTGGTTTGAATCCTCTTGGGAAGATATTTTTTATTTACTCTGCTGGCAGCAACAGCGGGAAAACCAATCAGACTGCAGGATGCCCGCACCATGTTTATTACACACAGGTAGGTCATTTTACCGGTAACTGTGGCATACCAAGGATCTCACATCTATGAGCAGATAGTTGCTCTACAACATCCCACAGAGTTTGGCGTCACGCTGGCTGAGATGTTTCTGAGAACTGAGCGAGTGGCTGCGTGGTTTGGGTTACGTAGCTGTCTACTTGCATTTGGGAGATAGTGGGTTCGAACCCCACTGTTGGCAGCTCTGAAGATGGTCAATGTGCTGGCTCAGATTTGTGGCAGGTTTTGAACTGGAAATGGGATGATTGTTTGATCACTGAGTCCCATTTCAACCCTGTTCATGAATGCTACGCTAGGTCACACATTTTCCTGACAACTCGAGGACGGCCTTGAGATGCCTAAATGAGGCAGGGCTGCATTTCCGGTGAGCAGCTAAGAAATGAAAGCTCGCTGATGAGCAGAAAGTTTACCGTCTTGCATTTGCCGAGGAAAACGTTCTACATGATTGGTCATATATCATATTCATATACCCATATTTACATTAAAATGATATAGATCCAGCTATTCAATACTTCATTGTATGTAATAATGAATGTCATATTCTCCGATGAGAGCAAGGTTTCTTCACATATGATGGGCCAGTACATGTGTTTTGTCCTTTCAGCACCCAACACAATCCAGCATACATGTCTGAGCATTGGTGTTCTGGCTGTGTTTTGGGGTTGGATGAGCGCTCCCTTTTTAAGAATGTTGCTCAGAATTGAGCAATGACTCACTGCTTGGCCATATGTGCACATTTTAGAGAATGTTATGGCCCCTTCCCTGCGGATGCTTCATCTCACCAGTGTTATAGAATTTCAGCATGACCTGTGTCCGGCTCCATGACTAAATGGTTAGCTTGCTGGCCTTTGGTCCAGAGGGTCCCAGGTTCGATTCCCAGCCAGGTCTGGGGTTTTAACCTTAAGTGGTTAATTCTAATGGCTCAGGGGCTGGGTGTGCGGGACGTATTCAGCATTAGAAATCATCCTAGGTAGGACCCTCATCTTCACAGACATGCAGGTCGCCAAATAGTCCGTCTACGAGAAAAAGACCCGCACCAGGCCTCTCCGGAGGCCATACACCATTGTTATAGCATGATCTGTCTCCGATCCACACATCCCACTTAACTGAGGAATGGTTTGCAAGGCAAGGTCATGTCGAGCTTATTGACTGGCCTCCTTGTGGGGCTGACACAAATCCCTTTGAGAATATGTGAGCCAAGATGAAGAGAGTAATGGTGGAAACCAGGCCCGATCTCTCACCAAATATGAATGACGCTCTCTAGGATGTTGTCGGTGCAACCTGAGATGAAATAGCAGGACAATACGTCTATGCTTCTTCCCTAATTGATTCCATGACCATATGCATGCCCTCTTACTGAGAGGACTACCCAGTGGCCCTTTTCAGGGCCACAAATACGCCAATTCACTGTCAATAATGGCATGATTAAACAAAGGATGCTACATGACTCACCTAATAAGTCAGTATAGGGATAAAAATTAATATAAAAATATTTTACCCTACCAAGACTTGACCTCTTAACACCAGAGGCGCAGCAGAACTCACAATTTAACATGCATGGCTAGTGCCTGCATGTGTGGAGGTACTTCACAACTATAACATGACTACTAGACAAAATGTCGTGTATACATTACAACATTATGACTAACATGCATTATGTCCCAGTCCAAGAGTTGGAACAAACCATGTCCTATTGCCATATAAAGATAATAAAAATAGAATGTTACTCGGCAAGGCCATGTGTCATGTCCTATTCTCTCACCTGTACGTGTTGCAGGTAACCGTATCTTCTAGGGGAAACTCACTTTCAGTGTTGGCAAGTGTACTTGGTTCACCCAGAAGTACATGAAGTTTGATTTCCCTGTCAGGAAGCCAAGAAATTTAGAAATGAGACCTCTACTTTAGCAGAGGTATATAACCTTGATGTTCCCTCAGCCTACAAGAGAAATGAGTACAGTCGAACCTCCCTTCTGCGGACACCATCGGTTCCGAGGAAAAATGTCCATTACGAGAGGTGTCCGCTAAAACAAGTTTGTAAAAATAATCGAACATTTTAACGGCAAAGAACATCCACCTTAAATATAAGCTTACATATCTTTAATTCTAAGTCATTTCTGTGTTACTATTTCATAGAAAGTTAGTATAAGTGATTTTACATCATTCACAAACATTACAGCTTCATGAAGTAATCCCTTGTTACTCATGTTTAACAGACAACTGAAATGCTATGGTATTTCTGTCTCACTAATTAGTGCCGGTACTGTCTTTTCCTTCTCAAGTTGACTACCTGAGCTGGACCTTATCAGCGACAATCCGAGTTATGAATAGAATGATGCAAGAAGGGAAGAAAATCCCCAGGTAACTTGAGAGCCAACAGTCTCTGGCAGCATTTCTGGGCAATAAGAATTCTCGGAATAGGCCTATACACCACTAGGTAGAACTGCATTCCGATGTACCTTCTCACCCTTTGCACTCGAAATACAACAAACATTCAAAAAGGATTTCCTGGTGTTTGGTGAATGGTTTCAAAAGAAAGGATGACATGTGGTCCGGCATAATAAATTGCCCTGCAATGTGTAAAGTGTCCGCTTAAGTTAAGTGGACAGGACAAATGGCGATGTCCGCTGTCCGGAGTTTGAAGTGTCCGCTTAAATGAGGCCACTTGTCTTATGTAAAATAAAATCAGTTCCGAGAAAAACTGCCCGTATAGGGAGGTGTCCGCTGAATAAGGGTGTCCGTTAGGGCGGGTTCGACTGTATCATATTAATAACAGAGGCCAAATGATGGTGGATATAGAGCTTACTGTTCCACCTATTTCAGTGCCAAGGTCGTAATGTAGAAGACTTTGTTTTCCACTCCTCTACAACCTATAATGGAGAAGGTTTCCCCTTTTTCCTAATATATATTAGTATAATGTATACTGATTATACATACCTCAGATCTGCTGTAGTTCCTGATGGAACTGAATTCTTTCTTTCTGCTCTGCATTTTAAGTGAATGAAATAGTGGCAGTTTCTGATAGTGCAATGGCAGAATGACCCCCAGCATATTTAAAAATAAGATTAACTTGCTTCACAACAGTTCCTACAATTTTCTCCGTAAAATAAAATAAAATAAAATAAATTAATTAATTAATTTTTAAAAACCTGGCGCAACCGCCCCAAAGGGCCAGATCCTACCAAGCAACCGCTGCTCAGCCCGAAGGCCTACAGGTTATGAGGTGTTGTGTGGTCGGCATGACAAAACCTATCAGCCATAATTCTTGGCTTTCTAGACCAGGGCTACAATCTCACCATCAGATGGCGCTTGTATTATAAATATGTAGGCTGGATGGACCTCGAACCAGACCTCAGGTCCAGGTAAAAATGCCTGAATTGGCCAGAAATTGAACCCGGGGCCTCCAGGTAAAAGTCAGGCATGCTACCCCTACACTGCGGGACCAGCAAATAAATAAATAAATAAATAAATAAATAAATAAATAAATAAATAAATAAATAAATAAATAAATAAACAAATAAACAAATAAACAAACAAACAAACAAACAAATAAATAAATAAATAAATAAATAAATAAATAAATAAATAAATAAATAAATAAATAAATAAATATTATTTGGCTATTATGTATAGTACAGGCATTTCGATTTGATCTATGTAGGCTTCTTCACATCAGTTTTGATATTCTGTTTTGCCCTACCACATGACAGAGTTCTCTCCATTATTCCTTTACATTGTCTGTCTGCTCACAAACATTGTTGAGTTTGATAATCAGAGTAAAGAATACAACTGGATCAACTCGACTTTGATTCCTAGAAGTCTTCAGTTGTTAAGATGAAGCAAACAGTGTGGTGAGGGGTATGTTTTTATTTTTTTAATACAATTTGCTCTACGTCGCTCTGACATATACAGATCTGACGGTGACGATGAGTTAGGAAAGTGCTGGGAGTGCGAAGGAAGTGACCCTGGTCTTAAGTAAGGTACAGCCCCAGTATTTGCCTGGTGTGAAAATGGGAAACCAAGGAATACCATCTTCAGGGCTACCGACAAGGGTTTGAACTCACTATTTCCAGAATGCAAGCTGACAGCATCGTGATCCAAACAGCATAGCCACTTTAGCCACTTGTTTAGTGTGAGGAGTTTAACAAGATAAAAGATTTATGGGCTGTAACTTAATATAAGTGGACATAAACATGAGAACTGTCTTCCCCACAATCGTGAGTACATTCCTCTTATCATCTCCTGACATTTCAGGAATCTAGTACATTGATGACCAACAGTATTTTTTAGGGTGGTTGTCAGGTTCATGTTTAGACAGGAGAGAAGAAATCGAAGTAAGGAATGATTGACTTACACTAATGTCCAAAAGTTAAGCATAAGTTATGAGTAAGCAGGGCAACAGGAAATAGACCGCAAATCGCACGACATATGCACTTACCAACCTTACGTGTTCACTCTGTATAGGAAAGGAGTGTTCCCTGTTTTGACTAGCGGCGTAACTGCAAGGTAAACACAGCCAGTGCCTGCGCCCCATATTCCCTCAGTTGTGTTTGCCCTGTTATAGTGTGCGGAGTGTAGCCTCGTAATGAACGTGACAACATAATGGCACAAGGATGCCATTTGGACCTTGTTTTGCAGGGTACAATACTCGGCCGCCTGGAAGCAGGCCAGACACAGACCGATGTTGCCGTATCCTTGAATGTGCCACAAAGTGTCATTTCCAGGCTTTGGAGACGATTTTGAGACACAGGAGATGTTAGTCGTAGGCCAGTACCAGGTTGACCAAGGGTAACCACCCCACAGCAGGACCGATATCTGGCCTTAACCACGTGACAAAATTGGTGTGCACTTGCAAGACAATTGTTGGCGGAACTTGCAGCCGTCTCAGGGGTTGCCGTTACCCGATAAACTGTATACCAGAGGCTCAGAACAGCAGGGCTGTTTGCCCGACGTCCTGCGGTGTGTGTCCCGCTCACTCCAGCACAGAGACGGGCCCGTTTACTGTGGAGCTGTCAATATCGAAACTGGACCTTGAATGAATGGAGGCATGTGCTCTTCACAGATGAATCCTGCTTCAGTTTGCAGAACGATTCCCGTCGCACATTAATCTGGAGAGAACCGGGTAGCCTATACAACCACAGGAACATCGTGGAACGGGACCAGTATAGTAGTGGTGGCGTCATGGTGTGGGGTGGCATCATGTTGAATGGCCGTACGGACCTGTGCACAGGTGGTCCGAGGAACACTGTTAACGCTCAGAGATACAGGCATGAGGTACTGAGACCATATGTTTGACTCTTCAGAAGTCCGGTTGGTCCAGACTTCCTCTTAATGGACGATAATGCCCGACCGCACCGCGCTGCTCTGGTGGATGAATTTCTGGTTGGGGAAGACATTCATCGCATGGACTGGCGAACAAGGTCTGCGGATCTGAATCCTATAGAACGTGCCTGGGATGCATTGGGGAGGCAAATTGCATTCCGTCAGCCTCCATCAAGGACCCTCCAACACTTTCACATTGTCTTTGCAGAGGAATGGGATTGACTGCCACAAGAGCTCTTGGACCATCTGATAGAGAGCATGCCACATCACTGTGAAGCATGTGTGGCCGTTAGGGGTAACCATACACCCTATTAACTGCATATTGCCAAGATATTGCCAAGTTTTGTTAGTTGTTGTCAAAAGTGTACCTTAGCTATCAGTTGTGTGACATATGGTGTGTGATTCAGCTTCCATTTGTTCAGCAATCCGTCTGACATTCCTATCAAGCAGTATGGCCTTGTTTAGTGATTATGCTCGACTTTTGTACACTAGTGTAATTATAGCAATGAAAAATTAGTTATGGCTAAATTTTGAGATCATTGCTTTTGTTTGGGGCACTGCACCTGGGTGTTCCTTCTCACTTTAGAGGTGAGCTATCCGAATTATATATATTAATAAAATTATTTATCACTCAGTATGGTTATTCTAGATTGTTCATTTCAAATGAGAAACATTCATGGGCAGTTTTCTTATATAAATGTTCTTCTCTATCCTCCTTATCAGTCTAATGAGAAAACACTTTTTCTTTGTTAAACGTAAGTCACAGTGGGTCTACAGATAAGCCTTCCTACTTCAAAATGTTGGTTAAATCTCTGGAAGTTATGGGGAATTTAGAACTATTTCCCAATTTCTGGACAGATCATCAGAGCCAGATTTCTAATTGACAACTCTAGAGATATCTACCATTGGCAGGTTACACCAGGGGTAATAGCTATTTGCAGTATATTATTATGGAATGTTTGACTAGTTGTACCCTCCCTGAAAATAATAATCACTACCAGCATATTACTAATGCTAACAGACTGGTCTCATCTTCCCCAAAGCACCTCAAGAAAGTGATGAAACAGTAGTCTCCTCATCTGTTATTGGTCACTAGACCTGGAGAGGCACTATACATTACTGTTTATCCTTCTACCACTACTCCAGGGTCACATACTGTACGAAATAAAATGTTATATGCAAACACATGAAGTATGATCAATGAGCTTGATGATAAGATAAATATTCATAGTCTCAGTTTCTGAATCATTAAGAAGTCTGAGAGGAAAATGCAGTTTAATAGAGATACATTAACACTGTCATTCCAGTGACACACTGGGTACTCCACTGACTGGAGCTACTATTTCCACCCCACAGCATCCCTGTTGGAACAGGTACTTTTATACGGCTAGCTTTAATGCAACAACAGATGTACAGTCTTTCTGGTTTACCCATTGTGTTTCAGAAGAAAATGTTTGCTTATTTTCTTTGATCAATAATAATGAATAACCACATCCTTTCAGTTATCCCATTCAGGATTCACAGATTTCATATGATGTAGCCACTCTCAACTTCATTCTCATAAGACACAGTGAACTAAGATGTATTTTTGTACCTTATTTAGCAAATTTTTCATTTTAAGTAAAGCTTTCATGCATATTAGGCTATTTACATTATTCAAATAATTCAATAATACATTAAATCAAAGTAAAGACAATAAAATGGAATTTCACTGCATTATTATGTTAAAACAGTAATATTTATTTCAGGTATTTGTTTAACAAATACAGGATAACATTTACATGGAATATTTCTTCAACAGATGTAAAAAGGTTTACGATGGTGTCACGCATGCAGCAAAACTTTATCCTAATGCATATGTTATCATGATTCTTATCGGAACCTTGAAAGGTGAGTTTTCTTGCTTTGTTACTAACTTTGTCAATTAATTGCTTATGAAGTATACTTTTTTTATTTGGCTGGTTGCTTGCATGTCACTAAAACTTTTGTAAAATGGTGGTTTAAAGGCTGGTTGAAAGTTATTCTACTGGTTAACAAAGGGAGCTAAGTGCAATTTTATGAGTTAAAATAGAAATGAGATTTTCATATTCATATCTGCCAAGGACAATAGCAAATTATGTATTGGTAGGGCCAGCTTCCATAGTCCTTCGAAGCAGTGCAAACCCTCACAGAAGGATTGTATTCCTAGACAGTCCACAGGTCCATAGTTTGCATGGAAATATTTTCTTTTGTGCTTTGTTTAATGCTCTATGATGTTTTGGGCTATGCTATAGTTTATTAACATGATGGAAGCTGCAAATTTCATGGAGGCCTCTGAAAGTGAGCTAGAGGCATTCAGAGCATAGGACTGAAAACAGAAGGAAAGCTATAGGTACTTCAAACTGAAAGAAGTAAACAATTAATTTGTAGGAAGTTAAGGCCAGCCATAGAGATTAGCTTGTCATCAATTTTGTGCTGGTGCTGTATGTCTAACTGTTTCTACATTTTGAACAAGCCAATTAATTTTCTCTAATCTAAATTATCACTTTGGGAAAAAATAGACCGACAAGTGGCAATGATACCATTCAAAAATTATTTGTAATGTGTCAATAGTCAAGTTTTGTTCAAGTTTACCATATTTTTGTTACCAGTATATCAGAAGCAGTTTTACACCCCTAAATAACTACACCAGAATAAACTTATGGCACTTCACTCCTTTAAATAAATTTTCAATCCCATTGAGGATTGTTATTTTTGTTTGTTTGTAATAAATAATGATAATACACATTAAATTTTCCGTCTATGACCTTGGAGATATTATCAAAACCAGGACAGAACAGGTTTGTGAATAACATACAAAGTTTATTTTCTTGCATTTTTCATAAGCAGAGAGTGTGAACAGTCAAACATAACAATATCTAACTTATTCACACTTCTTGTCATTTTCTGTATTGGACTATGGAAGGTATAATTAGTTCTATGCCAATTAGTTTCAAACAACTGATTAAATCCCTAGGAGTCGAGTTATAACAAGAATTATTTACCATCCTGTTGAAACTTATGAACCCTAGGAGTATGAGTCTGTAACATGAATTGTTTATCATCCTGTAGAGATGAAACAACCCTTGGAGTCTGTAACAAGAATGTTTGTCATTTTGTAGAGATAAACTAACAGTGAAAAATGAAATGGCATATGGCTTTTAGTGCCGGGAGTGTCCGAAGACAGGTTCGGCTCGCCAGGTGGAGGTCTTTTGATTTGACGCCCGTAGGCGACCTGCACGTCATGATGAGGATGAAATGATGATGTAGACGACACATACACCCAGCCCCCGGGCCAGCAAAATTAACCAATGATGGTTAAAATTCCCGACCCTGCCATGAATCGAACCCGGGACCCCTGTGACCAAAGGTCAGCACGCTAACCATTTAGCCATGGAGCCGGATGAACTAACAGTAGGAGTCTACAACGAAAATCAATTCTCATCTTGTAGAGATAAATCAACACAAAGATTTTATAAGAAAAGCTGTAAGTTATTCTGTTGAGATGAACCAACACAAGGAGTTTGTAAAAATTGGCTTGTTATCTTGTATAGAGGAACGAGCCATGGAGTGTACCGGGAAAAGCAGCTACAGAACTAGTGAGCCAAATATGTCCTTGGACACTCTCGGTACTAAAAGCTATATTTTTAAAAATGTTTAATGTAAATTCTTTTTTCCTCAAACCCTTGATAAGCTTCACCAGAAGATAGTGCTGGGAACCTAGATAGGTACCAGTTTCGTTGATGGTCTTCATTACTGTAATGTGCAGTATGCAAAACAAACAAATGCATGGGATGACTGCTCATTGGGCCCTTAACTGCATAGCCAGATGGCATGCTGATATTGAAGTGTCATGTGGTCAGCACGACAACATCCTCAGCCATATTTGTTTGGCTTTCTTGACCAGGTCCACTGCCTCTCTTATCAGAGAACTCCTCAGTCAGTCTCACAAGGCTGAATAAGCCCCATTCCAGCCCTAGTTCAGAATTAAAATCCCTGAATGGGTCAGGAATTGAACCAGGCCCTCTGGGTAAGAAACAGGCATGCATCTTTTAATTTTAGTGGCTGGACATAAGGGAAAGATTATGTTAAAAAAAAACCAATGAAGAGATGGTAATGTAGTGTCATCTCGTCCAGTAGCGGCGATTTGGGGAGGGGGGGCGAGAGGGGGCAGTTCCCCCCCCCCCCCACTTTGTGGAGAAAGCATTACATTTTTATTCCAAAATAGCCAGCTGAAACTAGGAATTATTAAAAAAAGAAAGCAATTTGTACAAGCCCTGTTGTCTCAGCTAATTTTTTCCTTTATTTTCTTTAATTACTAACAAGATTTTAACAGAAATACGTCAAGAAAGTCATTCATCGCGGCTAACCGATTTGTATAATGCCACAGCAAGTAGTGGAGACTTTGCATGTGCTGTGAGGAAGGGTAACAGGGGTGTATTTTTTTTGTTTGCCAAGGTCATGGACACTGAGGTATGATTCACCCATTTGCCGTGTGCATTCATCAGTCTGGCAGTTTCTTTAGTGTCTGTTAGTTTCTTAGTGCGTTGTCAAATACTAAATGATTCTTAGTTGCGTATTCACACCGTACTTCTATTTAATTATAAAACATGTAATTTTGTTCCTTTGGTGAAAGTTTTATTGTACAATATTGAATCAAAACATCAAAAAGCTATTATTACCGCACTTAAATTGGTAAATTGTCAACCTTTACTTCTCTATCAAAATTTGCTTAGAGAGCATAAAGAAACTGACCACTTTGTAGCTTTTTTCCAGTTTCGATGTAGGCCTATATACACCCCCTACTCCGCCCACGCCGCTATATTCCATAAACCCGGGTACTTTTTGTTGTCTGCTACATTTCTTGCCCCTCCCCCACTTCTAACTCCCAATTACCACTACTGATCTCTCATTCAGTGTACACAGTGCTGCTCAGTATCTTTATTATGAGTAATTTGTTTTGTTGCTCATAATTTTTAGTGAATAACAAAACTGTGAATAAAAACATTTAAGCTGGCTTTTTCAGTCGTGAAAGTACCAGCGTTTCGCCCCAGTGTAGCAGTGGGCTCATCAGTTGGAATGCTACACCTTTTCAATTCTTTATAATTTACATTTTTTAAACTGGTTATTTTTTATTTTCCTCTCTCCTCTGTATCTTCATGATTTAGCTCCAGGAAAAAAAAAAAAACTCTTGGGAAACATGGGCATCAGGGCAGTGATGAATTCAGACCTTGTCAATTGTTTTTAAATTGGAAAACATTTTCTGAAATTTTCATACAAGACATTTGTTTTTAGTAGTAATAATAATAATAATAATAATAATAATAATAATCATAATAATAATAATAATAATAATAATAATAATAATAATAATTATAACATGATATTAATTGACAATACTCTGTTTATTACCGAGCAAGTTGGCTACATAGTTATAATCATGTAGCTGTGAGATCACATTTTGGAGATGGTGGGTTCAAACCCCACTATCAGCAGCCCTTGAAGATGGTTTTCCATGATTTCCTATGGTTTCCCATTTTCAGACCAGGCAAATGTTACATGTACCTTAATTAAGGGCATGGTCACTTCTTTTCCAGTCTTAGCCCTATTCTATCCAATCATCGCCATAAGAAATCACACCCGGGCGACTGGAGTGGGACATTGATGATGATGATGATTGCCATAAGACCTGTCAGTTTTGGTGCAACATAAAGCAAACAAGAAAGCAAAACTCTGTTTTTTGCAGTACAGATTTTTCCTGAATCATTACTTTTGACCTATAATTCATTATCTTTTCAGTTCATTCCATTATGGTTGGCTCCATATACATTTTTTTTCTTTTCTATTTGCTTTACGTCGCACCAACACAGATATGTCTTATGGCGACTATGGGATAGGAAAGACCTAGGAAGTGGAAGGAAGCGGCCGTAGCCTTAATTAAGGCACAGCCCCAGCATTTGCCTGGTGTGAAAATGGGAAACCATGGAAAACCATCTTCAGGGCTGCCGACAGTGGGGCTTGAACCCACTATCTCCTGATTACTGGATACTGGCCGCACTTAAGCGACTGCAGCTATCAAGCTCGGTCCGTATAAAATTATCAATGTTTTTTTTTTTAAGATAAGAATTTGGGTATTCCCCTCATAATAACTTTTCTCTAGAAGTGTTCAGCAATAGTTTAATTTTCACTGGACAAGTTAATATGAACATTTGTTCTCAATTGCTCTCTTTCTCCTTCCAAATCACAAAACACCAAGCAAGTGTCTGTGTGGTTCGGGTCACATAGCTGTCAGCTTGCATTTGGGAGACAGTGGGTTCAAACTACACTGCCAGCAGCCCTGAGGATAGTCTTCCATGGTTTCTCATTTTCATACCAGGCAAATATTGGGCTGTACCTTCATTACGGCCATGGTTGCTTCCTTCCTGCTTCTACCCCTTTCCTAACCCATTGCTGCCATAAGACCTATCTGTGTCAGTGCGACATAAAGCAAATAGTAAAAATAAAAATAAAAGATCAGAAAACATACAGTATGTTATAGATAATTTTCTAAAGCAGTCTTCAGTGTCCAATATTTTAAGAGAACATAACATCTTTTTAACTTAATCCTCACATCCCTAAGAACATTTGTTTTTCCTCCAGTTTTTCTTTTTTCCTTTCCTTCGTTTCTACTCATAAAGCACCAGTTATTCAAAATTGTATTGTCACTTCATGGGCAGACTATATTCTGATTCTATATACTGCATTATATTTTTTTCATGAGCTTATGATCTGCTTCCAGGAAATGGAGCTGGCTTCACAAAGCTGTTTGAAAGATTAATTAGAGGAGTATGGACACCAACAGCAATGGAATTCATGCAACCAAGTTTGTAAGTCTAGTTTAAAAAAATTGTTACCTCTAGAACATTTGTGAAAGTTAATATGAAGGGTCAGGGGTAAGCAAACTTCCTTAAGAACTCAGAAAAGCAAAATTTTAATTTCAGAACAATACTAGATAAACACGTAAAAAGTTAAAAAAGCATATGCTTTGAATAACTGAACTTCGAAATCTAGTAAACTGAATTAAGCTTGGTCCAGTGCCCAGTATATCATCACTAACTCAATTACAACAAAAAACTGCCTGTTTAATTATTTTCCCTGACCCTCCATATATTAAAGTGAAATGAAAACAGAGTTGCTTTCAGTGGAGAAGTGGTGTGGAATGACATTAGCAGACGATAAAGCTTGAATGGAGTTTTCATCAGAAGAAAATGTCACAGTATGAAGATAAAGTTGGAAATGAGGAGGACAAATTGGGTCAAATATTCTTTTATAGAAAGAGGAATTAGGGATTAGAATAATTTACCATGAAAGATGTTTAATTTCCAACTTTTTTGAAATCATTTATGAGAAGGCTAGATAAATAATTAGTTGACTGAAGAAAATGGTAGAAAGTACCTGAAAAAGATGTTTTATTGATATATTAGAAATTTCCTGGAAAAGAAATTTTTTTATTAGCAACAGAATGACTTGGTTCTTTCCTAAAACATCATATTCTATTCATCACTTTTTACCATAGGTTTATTCAATGGTGTATTTAGTTATAAGCCATATAGGCTCAAGCCTAGAGCAGCAAATTTTGAGAGGTGGTGCACATTATGAAAGCCAATCTTCATAACATGAAACATGTCCTTTATGCTGCTTACACTCATATGAGAACTACATACATACATACATCATCATTATAGACCATTATACCGTTCAGCATTTAGTCTGCAAGCTTCAGTGAATTTACTAAATGTTGCCACAATCCTCTATTTGCAACTAGTGCTGTGGCCTCATTTAGCTCATTTAGTTCTATACCTCTTCTCTTAAACATGAGAACTATATTTCTATTTTTTTTATTGTAAATTTAAACTGTAAGCATATTGCCTTTTCATTAAATTCTTCATAATAAACACAATGACACACATGAACAGAAAGCTGTTTTATTGTTGTCAGTACTGTTATTAGGATAAACCTTTTGAGCGCCGCATGCTATTACGGTTTTCCTACTGCTGAGCGCCAAAGCCAGTTTCTGTTTTTGCAAGCTTCTGTTTGATCATTCACAGTTCCGCTCTTATTGTAGGTAGAAACTTGAAATTTTCATAATTTTTTTAACTAACATGATTGCCTATACGAAAAAAGCCTTACTGCGTTCATTTATGACCATTAGTAAACATTTGGCAGCCAAAACCCAAAAATATTAATTAAAAATAAAACAAAGCCAAAGTTTAGCAATACAATTTAGGTAGAAGAAAAAATGTTTATAAATCGCAAACATATTTATTGAATAGTACAACCTATTATGAAGCTATATTGAAAGTTTCATTCATTTTGTGCCTAAAATAAATCTGTAGTAAAAATAATTAATTTATATATCCAAATGAGCCAAAAATACAAGTCTAATTACACCCGTTTCATTTATATATCAATATTTACTAAATACGGTACAGACATCTTTTACATAACATACTACAAATAATAAAAGTAATAAAATTCAGTACAAGTACATTTTCCAAGACCTCTCCAGCACACTTATGTTTTGTCAAGCACAATGGATATATAATCATTTTCACAGCAATAAATGAACAAGTAAAAGATCGAGAGCAACTAGACACAGAGCAGACAAGGTGCACAGCCGCACCAAGTAAAGTGCACCAATAAATATGCCTGCTGATTGGACTATACTGAAAGAATAGGCTTGAAAATAAACGAGGCTGTTTATTGCAAAAGTAGTAAGTCTTTAACTAACTATATTGGGAAATTCTGAAAAGAAATGACTGTTACTTTTAATAATAAAAAATAAATACCGAACGTCCTTTTGAAAGGATGTTGGCATTTTTCAGATGAAAACCAAAGGGGCTTTCAAAAGGATGTTGGCGCTTAGAGGGTTAATGAGTTCATTTGACATACAACAATGAAAATGGTTGTAGAAGCATGTTTTATGTCAATTGTATAACTGAAACTGCACTGGCCTATGAGGATGGGATGTACATCTTCACCAAGCAAGGAGCAAGGCATAGAATATTCTAGGGTATTTTTGGTGAGTCACAAACAGATATTACAATTTTATGAGATTAATAGTTCAGGCATGTAAAGCAGCATGTTTACTAAATATGAGGGGTGGCATTTGCAGTGGGCCTAGAGGTGGGAAAGAACTAAATACGCCACTGCATGTATAATTGCAATATTCTTTAAGTTGCGTATGTTACTGATTAAGAATTGGTAATTACAAATGCAAAACCACTTTATATTAAAAATTCTGTGCTGTGCCTTAATAAATTTGAAAATGGATCCTACCTGATGATGTTCTTTTAGGAACATAACATGTTATCAAAAATAAGGTTCCTAGAAGAAAACCTAAAGAGCCTAAAGGAAGTCTAAAGAGCTTAAATGTTTTTAACATAACATGCTATTCTGTTGTTAATAAAAATGTTTTCTTTTCAAGGACTGTCTAGTGTTTTCTGTATCTTCTATTCATTTCAACAGACTGAAAAACTTAAAGGTTATATGTTATTCAGTGATTGCATTGATTTGTATTTCAGTTCATTATTGACATACTGAAAATGTGTTGTCTTAATAGTTTCAGTAAAGGAGCTAACCACAGGTAAAATTCATTTCTTGCTGATGAGAGAGAAAAGAAATAACTTCTATGCCTAGTATTCAATTTTTATTTAATTCTTTAGATTCTCTGTGTTATGATCAGGAAATTCACTCATAAAAATGAGATGAATCTTCCTCCCTTTGGCCTTCAACATAGTGCCACTCAAGTTATTGTTTCATTTTGTTCTACAAGGTTGAATCACATTATTATGACCACCTGCTAGAAGTGCTGTCTACGTGTAGCACATAACGTATGGCCCATCACGTGGGCTGTTAAAGTAGGTATATAATGCAACTGAGAGGCTGGCTGTATACATCGGCTCAAGCCAAGGGTGGCAGCATTTTGTAAATTGCGGTATTTGTGAACTGTTCACATGCTTCTGTGGTAAAGGTTCATCATGAGAGGACGAATGAAACTGTTGGGAATAATCTTTGTGGAAACTGCGGAGCTCCACGTGCCATCAATGTCCGAAGTGATCGTCAATTACAACAGCGAGTGAAGGCCAACTAACAGGCTACAGTATAACAGCTCACCATCCAAATGAACTAAAGAGCATCCAGACACGTTTGTACCATGAAAGTTCAGCGAAATCTTCTGCAAATGGGGTTCCGTATTAGATGGAGGTGACTGCACTCATGCTAACACAGGTGCATCAACAAAAATGACTGGAATTTGCTCAACAGTATGGTGACTGGACCACTACTGATTGACGATGTGGAACCTTCTCTGACAAGTCACATTTTCAGCTGCATAGAATGGGTAGATGTCAGCATGTCCGGTGAGAAACATCGGATAACCAACACCCTGCAACCATTACTGGACGAACACAAAGCAGTGGGGGCAGTATTATGGTCTGGAGAATATTCTTGTAATATTCTTTAGATCCTATCATCCACATGTTAGGCACTCTTGATCTATTTGGTTATGAATCCATTCTCGACCTCAGGTCTAACCATACAACACGATGATTGTCTTTCTTCGGGACCAAATCTTCTAATATGATAATGTGCCTTGCTACACAGCTAGAAGTGTCCACACGTGGCTGGAAGAGCACAATCAGACTTTTCCCTGGCTCCCAAACAGCACCGATCTCAATCCAATTGAACATCTGTGAGACCACCTTGATCATCGTGTTCACCTTCGTTCTCCTCCACCACACACCCTTGAACAATTGTTGGACGCACTGCAGACAACATGGCTCCAGATACCTGTGGAGACCTATCAGCACCTGACTTAGTCCCTGCCAGCACGTCTAGCTGGATACTCTGAATATTAGCATCTGGTCATAACAATGTGATTTGCCTGGGTTTAATTTCCTATGTTATGCTTTACCATGCATTCATCTCCAGAAATTTCAGAACTTTCAGAAGACTTCTCTCCTTGCAGGTTTTTTAAATCATAATGTATCAAGGTTAACTGTCTTTGTCCCCTCGCATTTTCTCTTTGTGAACATCGCATCTTATTTTTTTAATCCTTTCTATTTTTTCCAGCCCTACAAAGGCCTGCATTGTGGCTTCTGTAATCTTTGTTTTGGACAAGAAAACAGATATCATATCAGCACCACATGCACTGGTGTACTTTGGAATAGTGATTTTCTTCGTGTACTTTAAGGTAAGCTTTGTTAGGATTAAGTTCTTCCGATACTGAAGAAACAAGCAAATGAGTTTTTCAGATTTAGCATATCAGTGTTATTGAATCTCTCAATTTGATTTAGGCAATAATCAACAAATTGATATTTTCAGGCTAGTGTAATTAGGCAATAATCAACAAATTGATATTTTCAGGCTAGTGTAATCAAATAAAACAGTTCTCCATTCCTATGCATACTCAGTCCCACAGTCTGGCTCCATGGCTAAATGGTTAGCGTGCTGGCCTTTGGTCACAGGGGTCCCAGGTTCGATTCTTGGCAGGGTCGGGAATTTTAACCATCATTGGTTAATTTCATTGACACAGACGTCAGATCAAAAGACCTGCACCTGGCGAGCCGAATATGTCTTCGGACACTCCCGGCACTAAAAGCCATACGCTATTTCATTTCAGTCCCATAATGCTGTATTTGATAAGTGTTTTGCTGTCAATAGATTACCAGCCTTTCTTTCATTTCTTGGTACTGAGATACTGTAATATTGCTCACCATTTCAATCTTTGGTCCAGAGCAGACCCAAGCCCGAACGTACCTGAACATATGACAGCTCTATCTCTCTTCACTGGTTAGAGGTGCACAGCTGTGTGCTTGCATATGGGAGATAGTGGGTTCGAACCCTACTGTCGGTAGTCCTGAAGATGGTTTTCCGTGGTTTCCCATTTTCACACCGGACAAATGCTGGGGCTGCACCTTAATTAAGGAAACGGCCTCTTCCTTCCCACTCTTAGGCCTTTCCTATCCCATCATCGCCATAAGACCTATCCGTATCGGTGGGACGTAAAGCGCATCGTAATAATTGTCTCTCTTCACTTTTCCATCTATCACTAACCCATTCACCCTATACTTACAGCACTTGATCCACTACTCAAAAGCACGTGCTAATCTAATGTGTCACCTTGTTACTGGATATTTCTTTAACTCTGACTGTATGTATGTCTCTCTTCCATTGTAACTCTTAAGTCGCTTAACTAATCGTGGAAAACAGCCACACATTTCTTATTGAACTTCATATCCTCAAAATTTTCAAACCCTGTCTCTGCCAAAAAAACATTCCGATTGTACATCCTGTCAATGAGAAGACTCTCATCCAACTTGCAAGCTGTATTTTTTCTACAATAAAATATCACAGACTTTTTTTTTTGGTCCAGACATTCTTCTTACTATAAAATTGTGTATTGTTAATGAAATCCACAGCATATGGCAACCCTACTTCTGTACAAATTATTAATTACTCTTCTATATATATAAAATAAGAGTTGTCTGTACATTGCTCAGAATTTAGAAAGGATGTTATTTCGGTATCAGTCATGTCCACAGTAACAAGGAAATGCACTTTTTAATTTTCCGTAATGTCTGTCTGTCTGTCTGTCTGTCTGTCTGTCTGTACATGCATCACGAGAAAACGGATGAAGATAATTTAATGGAAATTGGTAAGCAAAGTCGGGAAAGAAGTCACTATAATCCAAGCCACAAATATATTTTATTCACGCTGAGTGAAATGGTAGTTTGAGGGAAGGCCCAAAATTTAATTCTCAAATATTTATGTTATTAGTGGTCGTATCTTAATGAAAATTGGTGTGGAAAGTCATGGAATAAGCCACTATAATCTAGGCCATAAATAATTTTATTCACGCTGAGTGAAATGGTAGTTTAGGGGAAGGCCCAAAATTTAATTCTTAAGTATTTATGTTATTAATGGTCGTATCTTAATGAAAATCGGTGTGCAATGTTGCAGAATAAGTCGCTATAATCTAGGCCATAAATAATTTTATTCACGCTGAGTGAAGTGGTAGTTTTGGGGAAGGCCTAAAATTTAATTCTCAAATATATATGTTATTAGTGGTCGTATCGATAAATAATACATAACTAAAGATATATAGTATTCAATTTATGATCATTCATGTCTTACACATTGTTACCATACCGGCTGTGATCACAGGGATATTCATGAACTTGGATTTTTGTTACTAAGTCCATATCAGCGCCGAGTCACGAGAAAATGGGTAAACAGAGTTTAACGAAAATCGGTATGTAAAGTAGGAGAATAAGGAACTACAGTTTCGACTAACGGGACTCGAACCAGCTAACCACTGTGTCAGACCCTTTAGACTTCAACGCCTTAATGATCATGGACACCAGACGGGCATTTATATCTATGTAAAATAAGAGTTTTGTCTAAACATCGCTCAGAATTTAAAAAGGATGATATTTCTGTATCGGTCATGTTCATAGTAATAAGGAAATGCACTTTTTAATTTTCTGTAATTTCTGTCTGTCTGTCTGTCTGTCCGTATTTATGTATGTACACGCATCGCAAGAAAACGGCTGAAAGAATTGAATGAAAATCGGTATGCTAAGTCCGGCAATAAGTCGCTACAATCTAGGTCATAAATAATCGTATTCACGCTGAGAGAAATGGTAGTTTAGGGGAAGGCCTAAAATTTAATTCTGAAATATTTGTTATTAGTGGTCCTACCTTAATGAAAATCGGTAATGAACTGTACTATGGCACCGATCTAACAGTCCAAAGTTCCAGTGCTAGAATGACCAGGCCGCAGACAGCCGTGAACACTCCTCTGTCATTATTGTGTTAAATATGCACACTGCTCATTCTAATCAGTGCCTCAGGGTAAGGATTGAATAGCTCGAGTGCTATGATGAACCAGTGTGTTACGTACCAGTAGTATCAGAAAATATAAACCAGAGGAATGGCATGCTAAAGAAGAAAGTTATCTAACTCCCCAGCTACTTCCCAGCAATATTCAGGCAAGCTGTTACACTGGGTACGACCAGGCGTGTTGGCCATGTGGTTAGGGGCGCGCAGCCCTGAGCTTGCATTAATTTTTAGGCCTTCCCCTAAACTACCATTTTACTCAGCGTGAATGAACTTATTTATATCCTAGATTGTAGCGATTTATTTGCCAACTTCACATACTGATTTTCATTAAGATAGGACAAATCCTTAAATATTTGTGTTATTAATGGTCCTATCGATAAATACTACATAACTAAAGTTATATAGTATTACATTTCCGATCATTTATGTCTTATACATTTTTACCATACCGGCTATGATAACAGATATTCATAAATATGGATTTTTGTTGCTAAGTCTATATCAGCGCCGAGTCACGAGAAAATGGGTAAACAGAATTTAATGAAAATTAGTATGTGGAGTTGGGGAATAAGGAACTACAGTCTACGCTATAAATAATTTAATAAAACACCTCTAATATGACAGAGTTGAAAAAAAACTAAATATGAAGATCTACAATATAGAAAGCTCATAAAATTCATCAACAATAACATTACAGTGACAATTGTTTATTGTGATGTGCTTTGTGTCTTCTGTTGCCACTCATCTCCAATAGATAGGATTGTTGCTGCGTACAAAGCATTTTTTTTAAAAATCTGTCTTACGTCGCACCGACACAGGTAGGTCTTATGGTGATGATGGGGTAGGACAGGTCTAGGAGTGTGAAGGAAGCGGCCAAGGCCCAGCATTTGTCTGGTGTTAAAATGGGAAACCACGGAGTACCACCTTCAGGGCAGCCGACAGTGAGGATCGAATCCACTATCTCCCGAATTGATATGCTGTGGTTGTTCGGGAAACTTGAGAACTTTGAGACTGATTTAGCTAAACCTCTGTGAATACAGTATGTTTAACTGAAAGACCAGGCATATGATATATATATATATCTTCTTCTTCTTTCTTCTTCTTTTCTAGCCTATTTCAATCCACTGCTGGATATAGGCCTTTTCCATGTGCTTCCATCGTCTTCGGTCTTGAGCCACTTGGAATAAAGAATAAAAGGGGTTGTTTTGTTCCTGCCCTAACAGTCCTGTTAGTTCTGTTATCGGCTAGTGATGGAGCATAAACCGAATTAAGTAATACGAAGTACGATCACACAATTATTTCACAATTATTACTTTAAACACGTAACCACGATCACATACAACCTGTGCATGTCCCGCGTTGGCGGCCATATTGCCGCTAATGGAAACCTGCCTTAAGGTCCAAGTATTGTAGTCGCTCTTGGGTAGTGCTCCAGTTGTTCTCCTTTGCTGACTGTACTGCGATGGCGCTATGCTCGTTACTAGTGGCGGTGTGCTTTGCAGGACTCCACTCGCCTTGGTCGGGTAATAATTCAATTACCTTCACTCATTTACTTCCTAACTCTGATATTTAGCCTATCCTATAAATTAACTTATATTCACCAAAACTGGGTAAGCTATTTAAGAGTTGCAGCAGAACAGACAGGTAATCATATAGATGGAAACAAAAACCAACCTTTTCAGTTTTATTGTATGTATAGATGGTATCATAGCATCCAATGGTGGTTCATGGTATAATTTATAGGTTGTTGTGGTTTATTTTAAACTAGCTGGTATACCTGCTTCACTGTGAAATACTACATTGTATACAGAATTCTAGGTGAAATCGTGTACACGTTGTGAATAAGATTCTATTAACTTGCATATAGGTATTTAAAAATTAAATTTTAGGCGCTTTCCCCTAAACTACCATTTCAGCCAGCGTGCATAAAGTTATTTATAGTCTAGTCTGTAGTGCCTTATTCCCTGACTTCACATACCGATTTTCATTAAATTCTGTTCACCCATTTTCTTGTGGCACTGCATTGATATGGACTTAGCAACAAAAATCGAAATGCATGAATACCTGTTATCGTAGCCTGTACACCAAAAATGTATAAGACATTAATGATTGGAAATGTAATTCTATATAACTTTAGTTATGTAGTAAGACCACTAATAACATATTTTTGAGAATGGAATTTTAGGCATTCCCCTAATCTACCATTTCACTCAGCGTGAATAAATTTATTTATAGCCTAGATTGTAGTGCCTTATTCCCTGACTTTACATACCAATTTTCGATTTTCAGTAAGTTCTCTTCAGCCATTTCCTAATGATGCGCATACATACATACATACATACATATAGATAGACAGATATGACGGAAAATTTAAAAAGTGCATTTCCTCCTTACTGTGGACACAACTGATATAAAAATGCCCTTCTTTTTTTAAATTCTGGGCAATGTACAACCAAAACTCTTATTATATATATATTGTAGATTTTGAAAATACTATAAAGTAAGTTTCTCTTTATAATAAAATTGCAAATAAAACTAAACTACTCTCTGCAGGATCAGTTATTTTTAATCTCTTCATTTTGCATATATGCTGATTTTCTGTATTCCTTATCTAGCTGTTTAGCAATGTTAACTTTTAAAAATAATGATAGGTTAAAAGCATTTTTAATGTGTGCTTTCAAGATTAGGGGCTGCCTAGCCGAGGCGGTAAAGGCGTGTCGGTTCGTCCAGAAGGACGTGGGTTCGAATCCCCACCAGGAAGTCGTAAAATTTAAGAAACGAGATTTCCACTTCCGGAGGTGCATATGGCCCTGAGGTTCACTCAGCCTACACCAAAAATGAGTACCAGGTTAATTCCTGAGGGCAAAGACAGCCGGGTGTAGAGCTAACCACTCTACCCTATCACGTGCCGAGGTTAACAATGGTGGAAGCCTTTACCTTCCACTCCTCCAAGGGCCTTAATGGCCTGTACGGAGGTGACTTTGCTTTGATTTTTGCCTTCAAGGTTTCATGCTATTTTATTCTGTCTGTTAGATGATTTAAATCTGTCATTCCTGTTTTAGTTCATTTTTCCTCCCTGCCAAGCATGAAAAATAGTACAATGAATTGTTGTTTTCACAGCTGCAATCCAATTACATTAATTGTAAATAGATTAACTAACTTGTAAACATCTACTTTTCCTTTGTCCATCTATTTTTAGTACTATGGTGGGACTTCCTAAATTTGTAATTTCTAGCTTCTCTTCTGCTGAATGCAAACTGAAGGGTTTTATCATCAAATTGCACACTAAATTTGTTGTGCAAATGCACTACTTAAGTCATAATGGAATTAAAATTGCAGCAACACTATGCACTTCTAACTGCTACCCACAAGGATTGCTACTCAACTGCAAACCGATTTCTCCAAATAGAGCTTTATGATGCCAGCAGTGCAGAAGCATGCACGTGAGAAATGAGTGGAGAGAGCAATGTGTCATTTGGTTGCAAAGCAAATGTACACTACTCACACTCTGTTAGACTGAACAGAAACCAAGTTGTATAAATTTTGATTCAGAGAGCTTTAAACGAATGAATCATTGCTCAGAAAGAATAACATAAATCTCTAATTAATTAAAAGAGTATAAAAGTGATGCTTGCACAAACCTGCTACCAGGCCAGAAACCACCAGTCTCTCTTCTCTTTTGTAGTATCACCCTTCTTTACAACATGTGTCTATTGCATCCTTATATGCTTCTCAGTTTTTCTTTACGAGTTTGTCTCTCCTGTCCATATTCTTCCTTTACTTAACTGTGTATGTATGTAAGTGAGAGAGATGGTTTGCACATTTATATCTCGTATTTATATTCTAAAAACACGACAACTTCATAGGCTAAGAATTCCATGGTAATGTTCTTTGTTTCAGCTATCCTCGGTGCTTCTCGGCATTCACGATCCATTCTTGCCATTTGAAAACCTATTTTGTGCACTATTCCTGGGAGGCATCTGGGATTCTCTTGCCAAGTTGCTGGGCCGAGGCGGAAACAAAGATGAGAAAGGGGATGCAAAAAAGAAGGATTAAATCCATTGAGAAACACTCAGTGAAGCGAGTACTGCCATTGTTTTATTCCCTTGACTGCTTGCGTGTGGATTGTTTGTGTGTGTTGCATGAACTGTGTCATCAGAGAATGTATTGTTTTAGGTAGTGTTTTTACCTATGGTATTCTATGAGGAATTTTAAAAAATCAAAGTGAATTATTTACATACATGGTATTTTTATAAACAGTATATAGCACTATTAGCTGTATATAGGAGCTGCTTGCCTTTTTACTGAGATAAACAATATATTTTAGCTAAAAAGATGATTTAATCTACTTATTTTCATTCATAAGTAGGTAGTGTTATCGAAGTTCTGTGATGAGTAGTTGTTCATAATAACTTTGTTAATGACTACCCTGTATAGTTTACCTCAGTTGAAAATACTTATAGCTCTTTGACTTATGTATACGTAATATGTTTAAATTTCTGTTCTTTTATCTGAGAAGCGAACTAACTTTATGGCATGATGTGATTGAAGTTTGTATAAGTTTTACAATTGCATTTCAGTACTCACAAATATATAACCATTTGCGTAAATGTTACCTTGTGCTGAATTTGTATAGCAGTAGCTTGTGAAATTATAGATATGGTGCAGAATAGCTGCACTCACCTATTTTTATAGTATTGACTCCTAATTTATTATAATTTTTAGACTAAATGAGTTCCTTGAAAATTTTACTGGAATGTTGTATTTAAAATATAAATAATAATTTAGAAATTTCTCATAGTTATTTAGACCATGGTGGACAAAAGAACTTGTACCAATATAGAGGAGAGATCTTCTTATGGTAGGAAATATATAGAAATGAAAACTTGGATTGGAAATATTGTTGAAAGAATCTGAGATCATGGAATATACTCCTTTATTAATCTAATTTACAAATTAATGTAATAATCCTTGTTTGGATTTGGTGGTTTGCATTTAAGGATTACTGTTTTAAGGGGTCTAATTTTGTGACTACTGACTTATGAATTTTGTATGTTGGATCTGTCCTTCACCCTTTGCTGTCTAATGGTATTGGTACACTAACCGTCGGTGCTCTTAGCTACATATTTTTGTGTGGGGGGGGGGGGGGGTACAATACGAACTAAAAGTGAAAAGAAACTACAAAATTCTATTGTGAAAGGCATTACAAACCTATTACAACATCTGTACAGCATTTCTTTTAACATAACAGTCAGTCTACATTCTGTCAGACAACCAATTTACTGAACCCACAGCAACTTTCATGATAACTCACACAAACACCCACACTATTTGTGCTATAGCCGTAATAAGTCCATGCTGCTATTGTTCAGCCAAGTACAGATTTGAATATAAGTATAAATTATTAACAAGGAGTTATTTATTTATATCGGTATTTATACAATTAAACCCTAAATAAGGGGATATTGAAGGGGGCATATCCACCCCCCACCCCCACCCCTCACCCCTCACCCCTCACATCCTGCTAATGGCACCCCTGCTGTAACTTACCATGTACTTTTTTTTTTTTTTTTTTTGCATTTCATACTAAGGATGAAGTAATACATTGCTACCGATATAATCCACCATAGAGAATTATGTGTTAATTGTTTGGACTCATTCAAAAAAAGGAGAACATTTGTTTAATTAACCATGTAGACATATTTTATTATTTATTTATATATTATTTATATACAATCTTGCCCTTGTCTTTTAGATATTATAACTTCCCATTCCACGTACGTAAATAATAAATGGTAAGGTAATTATTTGTTTTGGGCATCTAACTGAAATTCACCTCCTATGGTACTTGTCATACATACATTACTGGGTAATTAATGTTTCTAACTGCTCAAATCCTCAAAATGTGGATTTACAATACATACAGATTTTAAAAGCTTCTGATGGTACATAATAGTAATACATATCAAATTTTTGATAGAAAGTGTCAATATCTGCATTCCCTCAAGTATTATCCCAGGTTTCTTTCCTTCTTTCTGTCTTTTGGGTGTTCTGTAACTCTGGGAAATTCCATAGTATCCATTTTTCATTTCTTCATTCCAAAATGGATATAATGATTTTAAATTAAAATGATAAGGTACATAACTCTCCTTCCTTTTTTATTTCTTATTTTAATGTCACACCAACTCATAGGGATCTTACAGCGATGATGGGATTGGACAGGGCAGCATTTGCCGGGTGTGAAATGGGAAACCATAGAAAACCATCTTTACACCTGTCGACAGTGGGATTCAAACCTACTATCTCGTGAATATAAGCTAACAGCTACACGCCTTGAACCTCATAACCAACTTGCCCTCTTCTTTAAGTGATGGTAATAAGTACAGTATAACCAATTATTCTACTTCATTACTATATTTGACAGTAAATCCATTAACTCATTGGTGTACAGTACTTTCAACTGCAGTTTGAGTAGTTATACTCATCAACTCCCAGTACAGGGACACAGATAGAAATTCAATCCCAGGAGTAAGTTGACGAGGACAGCTACTCAGAGAGAAAGGTAATTCATTTACCATCAAAAGCAGCAGAAAAGTTTAATAATTTGTTCATTTTAAAAATATATGTGAGGATATAGTCACATTGACCATGTGATACTCCAATATCTGCAGGCCACCTGGCTGGGCAGCAGTTATCTTGGCAAGCCAAGGTCCTTAAAGGGCTGTATGTGCTATGGGAAAGAATACATTTTAGGTACCTAACCTCATGGTCACTGACTGTCATAATTATTAACCTGAGTGGTCGCTAGCCGAAATGTAACGTGAGTGGTCGCGCGTGAGACTTTCTCTCACATTAAAATAAATATGACATTTTTCACAGTTTTGTGGGGCGTAAGGCTGAAATTTACTACTGAAATGAAACGCAAGTTCTACCTTATATATTTTAGATAAAAATGAATACACGCTGTGAGAGAGAGAGAGATGGCATATGGCTTTTAGCACCGGGAGTGTCCGAGGACAAGTTCGGCACGCCAGATGCAGGTCTTTTGATTTGACTCCTGTAGGCGACCTGCGTGTCATGATAAGGATGAAATGATGATGAAGACGACACATACACCCAGTCCCCATGTCAGCGAAATTAACAAATTAAGGTTAAAATTCCCGACCCCCCGGGAATCGAACCCGGGACTTCTGGGACCAAAGGCCAGCATGCTAACAATTTAGCCATGGAGCCGGATATGATTAGCTGTCTATTAAAGACACAAATTACTACCTAAAATAACATATGCCATGTACATAAAAATAACTTTTATCCTGAAGTTGTAAAAAATAAAATTTCACACATGCATTATATCTAGTAATATTTACGTACAAAGCAAGGTTTCTGAGCAAAATAACATTTTCAAAAACAAGAAATGCTTATAATACAAATACTAACACGTACAACAGGATTAAGTTACCCGGTCCACTTCAAAATAACACCAACGTCATTAGTCGCGTGATGAGAGAAACTCTCACGCAGAGCGCATGACTAGGGGAGTGGGTGCTTACCCTTCAAATGTGAATCGCTCTACTCACGACAGTTATAAACTCAGTCACCTCCCTTTCATCACTGTGAAGTGATATCACAATAAAAAATAATGTGAGAGAAAATCTCATATAGCGACCACTCGTGGGTTAAGGTGTTAGGATAAAAGTAACTTCAATGTTAGTGAACTGAGTTGCTGTTTCAGTTCCCTTCAGATGTGTGTAAGGCCAAACATGGATATTTTTCATTTTATTAATGGAGAAGTTATACAGAATTTTATGCAAGATACCATTCTAGCACTTTTGTGGAGTAAGTGAGGAAGATGAGATTCCTATCTATAGCTTTCGTTGAGGTAGCCTACACTATACTGGGATTTTGAATAAATGTTCTGATCTCAAGAGACCTACTTATATACAAAAAGATTTAACTATGTCAAAATAACTCGTTTTGAAAGAATATTATGTTTCAAAACATGAAAATATATGTAAAAAACAAGTACATTGAACCAAACCAGATCTCTGCTTAAATTTTGATATTCATAGTATTTAGTTCCTTATACAAACTGAAATAACTCATTGTAAATATAGTTTTTAACATGTTACCTGTTTTAATTTAAGAACTCTTATACTATATAATATCCATTATTATATGTCCATAAGGGTAATGCTATGTTTTTCAGTTGCTTATTAGTTACCGGTATTTGTTTAATTTATTTTATTTGTTTATGCTGCTGATTTTTATTATAGTTTACTTTAATATGTAGGCTATATTTGTTATATGAACACTTAATTATAATATACAATATTTATTATAATTCAAATGTTGTTCATATATTAAAGTTTATTTTATTTATTCCAGATAATCTCAGTACTTTTAGTTTTATATCCCAGCAAGGTACAATTACTCATATACCTCATGTTACCTTTGGATTTTTTTACATATAGTATCAAGATTAAATCTGAACTTATGTAGTAAAGATATGTTAGTGATTATATGAGAAGACAAGTATACAGGTTCTTTCTGTCTGTGTTTGTTCTGTGTTCTTTGACTTTTACCACTGTATAAACCTTTTTCTCCTTTTGCCTCTATCTTTCCTGTATTTATTTGATATTTTCCTTATCCTATATGTTCCATATCTCAAGATCTTTCAACAATGGCCTTCACATCGTAAATATGGATGCCTGCTCCCTTGATAAAGCAGGGAGGTAGAAACAAGCTCTTTGGGAGCTGAGAAAATACAAATCTAGGGAAAAAATAGATAAAATTTTATTGCTAGTTGCTTTACGTCGCACCGACACAGATAGGTCTTATGGCGACGATGGGACAGGGAAGGGCTAGGAGTGGGAAGTAAGCGGCCATGGCCTTAATTAAGGTACAGCCCCAACATTTGCCTGGTGTGAAAATGGGAAACCACGGAAAACCATTTTCAGGGCTGCCGACAGGAGCTTATCGTTTTATGCAACTGTTGATATCATGATCACAGCCATGAGATTTCTAGTTTTGTGTGACTTCTCATTTCAAAAATTCTACATGCATTGACTGAGAAGAAGAGTTAATAGAAAGCCTCTCTGTAACAATAACAGGGTATGAAGATCTAGAGTTCATTTTCATCCTTTTGAGAATTTATATACCGAGCGAGTTGGTTGTGCGGTTAGAAGCGTGTAGCTGTAAGCTTGCAATCGGGAGAGAGTAGGTTTGAACCCCACTGTTGGCAGCCCTGAAGATGGTTTTCTGTGGTTTCCCCTTTTCACACCAGGCACATAATGGGGCTGTACTTTAATTAAGGCCGCTTCCTTCCCAATCTAGCCCTTTCCTATCCCATCGTCGCCATAAGACCTACCTGTGTTGGTGCTACGTAAAGTCAGTTGTAAAAAAATTATATATCATCGTTGCACCTGCAAAAATCCTTATGTGAGGATCTTGTCGGAGAAATACTAACCTGCAGCACATAATATCACTAAGAATGAGAATTCTTTGAGGCAATTCACACAATATTGAACCTTACAAGTTGAAAGTCTATGCTGAAATATTTCACATAGCACATTTGTGCTACTTGCCTGTCCTTCCAATAATTGCATCTGCACTCACTTGTCATTGTATTTATTTTGTTTAATCCTTGCATCCCAGAATTTTTGTTACCTTTTATTTTAAATATTCCTAAACAAACCTTCTTAGGATAGCAACAAAAGAATTTATTTTTTATTCTTTTACTAGTGGCTTTACGTCGCACTGACACAGATAGGTCTTATGGTGGGGATGGGATAGGAAAGGCCTGGGAGTGAGAAGGAAGTGGCCATGGCCTTAATTAAGGTACAGCCCCAGAATTTGCCTGGTGTAAAATGGGAAACCACGGAAAACCATCTTCAGGGCTGCCGACTCTGGGATTCGAACCCATTATCTCCCAGATACAAGCAAAGAAAATTTCATATTGTCACTAAAATAATAATAATCATTATGATGGGCAGGGTTTTTTTTTTCCTAATAATTTGGGGTTGGCAGTATACTTGAATTTTGGCTCAGTCTTACGGTAGGATCCTTTTTGTAACAGCAACCCTCCAGATGTGGCTAAAATCCTCAGCCCAGCTGGGAATCAATTGTGGCACCTTTTGAACTGAAGCCCACTGTGCTGACCATTCATCCAAGGAGCCAAATAATCATAATGATGATAGTATGCATCGCAAATCAGGAATTTGAGTTTGAATTCCACATACAGAAACAAAATGTTAAATATGAGCACACAAACCAGTCAGTATCAAATTTGTACTGATTTTACAACAGATCTTCCTAGTGTTGTGAAAATGCAACATTGAAAATATGAACATCACACATGCCAACATATAATGGTTTATGAAAAGATTTGTGCTACTTTCAACAGTGATTTATTTAGTTCTTATGTCTTATAAACAGAGTTTATTATGTCCTGTTAACCACCAATGATTGCCCAAATGTATTGAGGTGCCTGTGTGTTCCATCCATCAAAATGATGTGTCATAAGAGGGAAGATTCTGTGTATCAATTTATGACATGGAGCATTAGTCGGCTCTGCCAACGAAATATCATTGTTATGAGGTTACACTTCCTACAAATGCCAACAACTTTTAAAATTTAAGTACCTAGCAACCTTCTTTTTAAAATTACTTTAGCAGAATGAACAGCGCAAGGGAACCTTTACACATGGAATCAAACTCTTTACCCACATGGCGACACATATATGATGGGAGGAATCATTTCACCCTTTGGATAAGGAGCGGTTACATTTTTGAAGTGCCACACATCATTCTTATACTTTGTTGACATTCTAGGGTTAAATGAACTGGTAGACATGTACTCCTCCACAATTGCAATACATTGTTGCAGAGAGTAAATCTTGCTGTACACTTCACACGTCTGAACCAAATCTTCACAACTTTTGTACTGACTATGTTGAAGTATAGGTAGTCGCAACAGTTTTGCAATAATAGGTGGGCAAAAATGACAGTAAAAATGAGACTGAGTTTTGTGCACTAATCTGTAGAATTATTACAATAAGATAATAATTGTATATGACAAGAGCTGTAGAACATTTTATTTGGTAAACACAAAAATAGAAAAAGAAATATAAAAGTAATATTGTTAAACCTTTTACACACTTGGTGTGAGTCTAGAATCATCATCATTAGTTTTTCTGTTCATTTCAGAGCATCATGACCTAATATTTTATCATTCTAGTATTGCATCCCAGACAATTTGCAATTTGCTCCTTTTCAGCTTCAGTTTCCCAAGTCACATATGACAGACTCCAGCTATACAAAATCCTTGACTCTCCAGATCCTGTAGGCATCTTGTAAGTTAAATATGACCTTGCCAAACAATTACTAGAATACTGACATATTTATAACTCGTGAAAAAGAAATTTGTTATTAATATTTGCATGCTCATGAATACCTCCATCTTTCATTATGGAAACAAAGAAAATATAATGAAATACATTCTTTTAACCCTAATCTAATAGAAAAAAAGAAGAGGATGAATTATTCACAGAATGAATGTTTTGGCAAAAGAAATAGAAAGGCTCATAAAGAGTGTTGAAATGAAAGAGTGCCTAGGCTGCACAATTGTAATATCATCTAGGTTGGAACAGAATAGAAATTGACCAACAGGGATTAAATGTAACAAAAACTTTTCAGTCTGTCAAACCCTCTGCAATAACAATATAAATTATAACACTATAAACATATCTGTAAAAATTCACATTATTATACAAAGAATGACATGTTTCATTCTACAAGGACATCCTCAGATTCTATCAAATCACTTAAAACATGCTTATATATGTACAGTATTCTTTACATTGCATAAACTTGCCAATGATAGAGAGTTTAGTGATAACATGAGCCAGTAATGACAAAAAGTAAATTTACAAGTATTAATACAATTAAAAACTTATGCAATTATCTAGTTTTTCATTGTAACCTTATAAGAATTAAATATTATTTCCATACAGGAGAGCATGAATTGGTGACCCTGACGTGATCTCTGTGAGTAGAAACTAATTATTTTCTTCTGTGTGTGAATTGCTATATTTACACATCATCAGCTATAACTTTTTTCTTCTTTTTTTTTTTTTTGCTATTTGCTTTATGTCGCACCAACACAGATATGTCTTATGGCGACAATGGGACAGTAAAGGCCTAGGAATGGGAAGGGAGATTTTTTTTTACAATTGTTTTACGTCACACCGACACAGTAAGGTCTTACGGTGACGATTGGATGGGAAATGCCTAGGAGTGGGAAGGAAGCGGCCGTGGCCTTAATTATGGTACAACCCCAGCATTTGCCTGGTGTGAAAATGGAAAACCATGGAAAACCATCTTCAGAGCTGCTGACAGTGGGGCTCGAACCTACTATCTCCCAGATGCAAGCTCACTGGGAAGGAAGTGGCCCTGGCCTTAATTAAGGTACAGCCCCAGCATTTGCCTGGAGTGAAAATGGCAAACCATGGAAAACCATCTTCAGGGCTGCCAACAGTGGGGTTCAAACCCACTATCTCCCGGATGCAAGCTCACAGTTGCGCGCCCCTAACCACACGGCCAACTCACCTGGTTATCGCAATTTTCATTGTGCCAAACGTATTGGGAAATGTGTAACTAATAGTGAACTCCAATGGACTGAAGATGCAGAACGAGCATTTCACAATGTGAAGCATGCTCTTGCCAGTGCTACTCTTCTCTCACACCCCTCCTAAGCTGCACATCTTTCTTTCAATGGTAGATGCATCATCTACAACTTCAGCAACATATAGATGGTCACTGAAAACCATTGGCAGTTTTCAGTAAGAAACTCTCTCCTTCACAGGAGTGGTTTGCATATGATCGTGAACTCCTTGCTGCATAAGCCTCTGTGAAAAAGTTTAGGCACCTGCTTGAAGGAAGACACTTCACATCTAAAATAAAAGTAAATCTTTGAATACAAAGGAAGCAATCGAAATTGACATCGCAAAAAATGCTAATGTAACCAACCTAAATGACCATACACACTTAAAAAATTCCTCTCTCTTCGCTTTACTCACATAACATCTGGGCAACACTTATTCATTAAATTAGCTTTTATTATAATAATAACATTTTATAGTTAGTTTCTATTTCAATTCCTTACTTTATTAACCTATAATCATTATCTTGCATTCATCCATATTACATAAAGTACATTATAACATGAAGTAAGTTAATGACCTTCTCTCCCCTCTCCAATGTTGGTAGAAGGTTCCACAGCGCTCCATTTGCTCCGCCCTACATCCTCCTTCCCCCTCCGCCATACAGTATACTAGATTTTGAACATCCAATAGGAGAAATCCACAACACTCCACGCGGCCCCTCCCATGCTTCCCCTCCACTCTCTGCAAGCAGTGTGCTTTACCCAAAACTTTCCATTTGCATGACCACAGTCCTGAAATAGTGTTTGGTGACAACAGACGTAGCATCGGCAGTCTAGATAAATACGTAAGTTTTTCATTGTATTGATACTTGTAAATTTATTTTTTGTCATTACTGGCTCATGTTATCACTAAATTCTCTATCATTGACAAGTTTATGCAACATAAACAATACTGTACATATTTAAGCAAGTTTTAAGTGATTTGTTTGAATCTGAGGATGTTCTTATAGAATGAAACATGTCATTGTAAAATAGTGTGTATTTTTACAGGTATGTTTATAATGTTATAATTTATATTGTTGTTGCATTGTGTTTGACAGACTGAAAAGTTTTTGTTGAACTTCAAACCCTCATTTGCTCTTGTGCAAGTCTTTTGCTGAAGAAAACTTTAATCCCAAATTCTATGGCTTAACTCTGCTGTGATGTCTCATGATGTTCACCCATTTGTCACAGAGAATTTCCGACAACAAGCCATCGCATCTCTCCACAGTTTGTCACACCCTGGCGTGAAAGCTACAACCTACCTGGTGAAGAAATCCTTTGTTTGGCCCGACATCGATTGTAACTACAAAGCATTTGTTCGTAATTGCATCACCTGCCCACGCAACAAAATTACAAGACATGTTACAGCTCCAAATCGTTCGTTCACTCCATCTAACCACCGGTTAAAACACGTCCACATTGACATTGTTGGTCTGCTTCCCTTGTCTACTTGTTTCAGATATTGCCTAACAGCAATCAACCCTTTTTTATGATAGTCGGAAGCATATCCAATTGCAGATATTATGGCAGTGATTGTTGAATGAACTTTCTTCAGGGATTTCATTTTTTCATTCATTCATTTATTTAACTTCCATAGATTGCACAATTACATATTGTATTATGAAATATACCAGCAGTATAGGAATTGTCAAGTGATTCCTTAAAATTAACAATAATCTAAGCACAATGATGAACACGTTGTAAATACTTTTGTTTTTGCTATTGGCTTTACGTCGCGCCGACACAGATAGATCTTATGGCGACGATGGGACAGGAAAGGGCTAGGACTGGGAAGGAAGCGGCCGTGGCCTTAATTAAGGTACAGCCTTATGTGATGTGAAAATGGAAAACCACGGAAAACCATCTTCAGGGCTGCCAACAGTGAGGTTCGAACCCACTGTCTCCCGAACACTGGATACTGGCCGCACCTAAGCGACTGCAGCTATCGAGCTCGGTACGTTGTAAATAAACAAATATCTTGACATTAGAACAGCTCATATTAATTAATAGTAATAAATAGAGCCCAGATTTCCATGCAAATGCATGTTCCTAAATAAGCTGGTTAGACTTCTGAAACTCTGGAAATATTCGTTTGATGACTAATCAACTCCAAATAACTGTACTTTTTCGGTGCATGTTTGCATGTTTTGGCCTTTTTGGGAGAAAATTTATGCATAATACATATTTTGAAAATTTTGGGTTTAACAGCAAATAATTGGACATTTATATTGGATTATACGACTTTTCTTTTGACTTTGACGCATATATTATGTTAACTTGCATTCTTCTTCTTCTTCATCCACCAATTTTCACACATCTGTGGGGTCGTGGGTGCGAACAGTGTCGCACATGTGGATTTGGCCCTGTTTTACGGCCGAATGCCCTTCCTGACGCCAACTCTGTATGGAGGGATGTAATTACTATTGCGTGTTTCTGTGATGGTTGGTAGTCTAGTGTGTTTTCCGAATATGAGGAGGAAAGTGTTGGGACTAACACAAACACCCAGTTCCCGGGCCAGAAGAATTAATCAAAGGCGATTAAAATCCCCAACCCGGCCGGGAATCGAACCCAGGACCTTCTAAACAGAAGGCCACAATGCTGACCATGCAGTCAACGAGTCAGACATTATGTTAACTTGCATGATAGTGCATTTTTTTAACATTGTGACCGTACGTCTATCATTGAGAGAGAAGAAAATGTATTCCTGGTATACTACTTGACAACCAAAGTTACATGCATAGAGGTCCTATAATCCAGTTAGCCAAGCACTTTCTTATCTGTTGCTTGAGTAAACATTGACATAAGCAAGAATCCTTAGAAATAAGGTTTCCCAGTAAAAACAGAACCCTACATTTTGCATTACTAAATTACAGCTATTTCTTTTTTCGTCTATGTTAGATGAAGAAATCATAACTTGAATCACACTTCTGTGACACTGCATTACTGAAATAGCAGCTTACAAATCTCGGTCAGAACTCTACGAAGCTGGTTCAGACAACTATGCCTACCTCACCGTGCCTTCGTTGTGTACAAGAGACTTTTGTTTCCATGAACTGGAAACTTGTTCATACATGTTCGTACATCATGATCCATTCCGTAGGCTATTACAATCTCCCCTTCAAAATTCTATTTCATTCTGCAAAAACATACGACATTGAAATCTGTGCTCCGCGAATAACTGTTTCCATTGATCGGCTGAAACCAGCCTTTATCGCAGACTCAATAATTCTATGATATTGAGCACTTCAACAATTCCTGTTATACCACAAAAAAAAAAAAAAAAGACAGACAGACAGATCCTACACCTTACAAGACATCACCTCCAACTGTAATAGACCGCTGTGGACAACGCGTTCATTTTTACAAGAAGTACAGTATAGAGATGAAGAGGCTGGCACAATTAAGTAAATGCAATGGCAGATTGCCATTCCCACATTCCCAAGTTGGTAGCCTTTGGGTGGTGACTCATTTTAGTCACTTCTTACAACCATACAAGTATTCTATCCTTTACCAACAGCAAATTCAGCAGCACCTACACAACAGTTATACAATTATTAGAAAAGAAATGCCTCCGGTGCTCTTTTCCTCCATTCATAGAGACATTGAGCGTTAACAGCTCCAAAACTAAAAATGTTTATCATAACAACCAGTGACACATAGTATGAAATGTTGGATAATGAAACTTCTAATACTGAGCGAGTTGACCATGCAGTTAGAGACGCGCAGCTGTGAGTCTGTATTTCAGAGATAATGGGTTCAAACCCCATTGTCAGGCAGCCTGAAGACGGTTTTCCATGGTTTCCCATTTTCACACCAGGCAAATGCTGGCTGGGGCTGTACCTTAATTAAGGCTATGGCTGCTTCCTTCGCACTTTCATATCCCATCGTCACCATAAGACCTATCTGTATCGGGGCAACGAATAGGAACTTGAAAATAGAAAATCATATCTACATCTAAACAACAATGAGTTTAGCAAATTAATATTCTAAGGATTTAAGCCCAACTCTTCTAAGACAGGTGTGATGCTAACCATATAGACTACCTCTTGTGACTCCACTGTTCCAGTTCATGAGAGACAAACCATAAATTACATTTAAACAGTAGATTGTAAGTTTGCCTTTAAATACTAACATAGGATGTTTCTTCAAGTTGTAGTTTTATTTTATTGTTTTGATTTCTTCTCTTCCTAAAGAGCTGAAAAAAGAATTCATAATCGTGTAATTTTGGAAGCATTGTGAGCATCTCTCTTGTCTACATGTTAGACATACATCAGTTATGAATATAACGGGATTCTCAGAACGACTGTCTTTGTGGTTTTCCTAACTGAAGTCAACGTACATCATTACAAAAATGTCAGTAGGAATGTAGAGATTAAAAGCAATGTTATCATATAAAATACTCAATCAAATGTAAAACAGCACATTTTCTCACTGTTAACGAACATTATTATGGTGCCGATAGAACGGTCCAAAATTCCAGAGCTGGAGTGACCAGACCACAGACAACCGTAAACACTCCTCTGCCATTATTCCATTAAATATGCACACTGCTTATTCCAATCAGTGCCTCAGAGTAGGGATTGAATAGCTCGAATGCTATGATGAACACTAGTGTGTTACATACCAGTAGTACCAGAAAATATATGAACCAGAGGAAAGGCATGCTAAAGAAGAAAGTTATCTAACTCCCCATCTACTTAGATTTTCTTTGTTGTCTCCTGTTCGCGAGAAAAAAAATAGTCACCATGACTTATGACTTGACCTACGTAGTATTTTGATGTCTCCGCTTGGTGTGCTGTGACTGACTAATATGTAACTAACAACTGTCTGGAGTGTATATGATTTTAATAGAAGGTATAAACATATGTGTGTTTTCTAAAACTGTTGGATGTAATTTTTTTAAAGGCATGTTACATGAGAATCTTATTTTAAATTTAAATGTTTCAGAACAATGACATTCACATGAAAAGAGGTGAAGAAGAGGAACCAAACTACAGAGCTAGTCACATTCATTTCACAATTTTAAGAAGAAAACTGAAGAAGCACTTTGTGAAATGGAACAACCAACATAGTGCAGAAACACTTTCAAATTTTACTGCATTATTTATCTCCTACTAAGTGAGATTTCTATTGATGAAATGTTTTATTACTGTTGAAATTCAACAGATTTGTTAAACTGATATTTATACAAAGGATCAATTTTGTATACTTTATTTTTATGACCAATTAAATTATCTACCGATGTTTTACGTGTCACACATACTAGGGAACAGAAAATATGTGTGTTATATTCTGAAGTTATGTGGTACTTGCAATTTATTATTGCATTGCAAATTTGCTTTTTACTGGTTTCATCTCTCAAAAATTATGGTATAAAAGAATTATCAATTTCTTCTCTTCATACTGAACTCAAGTGGGTGCAGTTCAGCTGAGGAAGAAATTAATAATCCTGTAAATTTGAAGATTAAAAAAAAAATTTTTCTGGCCTTAGAAATACCAGTATAACAGTACCGCACTTACTTTTATTTCCGTTCATACTGATCATCATCAATGTAAATTGATCTCGTGTTTATTTTTTTGAAGTTTGTTTTGCATTTTCACTGTGCCATTTGTGAATACATCCTTTTTGAACTGTCACATACCAGTATTTCTGTAGATTATATTGACATGGACATGTAATGTTGTGGAGACGTTTAAGGAAGTATGTATGACAGTATTAAAAACAGGTAGATAAGACACAATAAGATTTCCTAAAAAGTAAATCAATAAAAGCACATACAGCTGGATAAATTACTCAAAGCTTTGTTTTCTTTCTTATGAAAAAAATCATACTGATCCACATGTCCTGCATATTCCACAGAGAGGTTCTAAATTTTAAAAGTGAAATTCTAGGTGCCTTCCTTAATAGCCATTATCTAT
This sequence comes from Anabrus simplex, assembly GCF_040414725.1. Classification (NCBI taxonomy): domain Eukaryota; kingdom Metazoa; phylum Arthropoda; class Insecta; order Orthoptera; family Tettigoniidae; genus Anabrus; species Anabrus simplex. Next base: position 118,780,493 of record NC_090269.1, read on the forward strand.
CTTAATATGCAAAATCCTACCAATTTCTCCAGGGAAAGTTTAAATTAATGAAAACAGAGTTATTATTTCTGACAGAGAGAGATTCTCTGTTTCTGTTAAGAAACCCATACCTACTAATAAAAAAATATGTATACATTAAATTTTTTGTTTTGAAACATCTGATAAGTTGGACTCCTGAATCACTAAATACAAAATTTAAGGTTAGTTATATATATTTGAATAAAATCCTCTGATAAAATTGGATTCCTGAATCACTGAATACAATTTTTAAGGTTAGTTTCACGCACGCACGCGCGCACACACACACACGCACACACACACACACACACACACACACAGAGAGAAGAAATTGACATTTCACTGCAAAACTCAGTATAGTTATATCTCAGGCAAATAATTAACAGAGTGATGTGTTTAGGTGTAGTTTGAATGGTTGTGTCACCAGAGGCTGTGAACATGGTGCCACTCGTGGCCTATGTAAAGATTCTCAGATGCTACTTGTGTATAGTGGATTGCTGCTTCCAGTTGTAGAAAACTTGTTGACCAATCAAAATGCCTCTTTATTGCTATTTTGGCAAGTTATCAGAGTTTGAGAGGAAGACTATTATTGGACTGTGAGAGGCTGGATGGCCATATCGATAAACTGCCCGTTACCTTGGTCATTCTTACCAGACTCTTAGGGTTTCTTGGGATCAGTGGATGCATGAGGGCATGCACACATGGCAGCTAGGCAAAGGACACCCATGACTGACCATCAGGAGAGAGGATATTCTGATCTACCAACATGCATGAACAGATCAAACTGTTACAGTGCCCACCATTCAGGCACATGTAGCGCCATCATTACAGGCCCATGTCTGACTGAACCATTTCCAGGTACTTGGATGAAGGAAATATAGTCTCTCAACACCAATTATGTGACCTGGCATTGACTCCGCTTACAGTGGTGTTGTGAACAGTAAACCTGGATTGCTAAGGACTGGAATCAGATTGCCTTTAGTGACAAATTCAGGTTCTCTTTGTGCACTGACAATAGCTGTGTTCGTGTATGGAGGCCTTGTAGTGAGCGCTTCCATCCTGGCTTTGCTGTGGTACAACACACCACTCCCACTGCCAGTGTGCCATCGCACACGACAGTCAGTCATCCCAGTAGCGATACGAGGGACATTGACAGCACAGCAATATGGGGAGGACATCCTGCGACTGCATGCGTTGCCCTTCATGGCAGGGCTTCCAAGAGATATTTTCCAGCATGGTAATACTTGGACGCACACAGCAAGGTTATCACTAAAATGCCTCCATGGCCTGTCTGATAGCTGAATATGTCTAGGAACATCTGTAGTGCCTACTTCCGCAGCCTAGTTTACACAATCTGAAGGCCCAGTTGCAGCATATATGGACAGATATGCTGAAGAATATCTGTATGCCTCCACGCCTACTTGAATCACATCTTGTATCCAAGGTACAGGCAGGTCCTCAGGGTATTTGAGTCTTTTTATTCAAGTTTTCAGTTTTGCATAATAAACTATCCTTTTGCTCTGGTATTGTGATAACTAACTTACATCAACATTCTGAACATTGGTGTAAGTCTAAATAGTTGCAAAATCTGGCAGGCAAAGATTCACATTTGTTTTTCCATTCCACCAAAGCAGTTTATGGCCCACCACTTATGGCAAAAATCCAGTCTGGTCCAAAGATAAAAATACTTTCCGTAAAGATCAACGTTATGAATAGATGGAAATAACATTTTGATGAGTAACTGAATGAACTTTCAGCCATTAACAAACAGGTGTACAATTTCATACAGTAAGCTCCTATTAGAGAGGACTTTGGCCTCTTGACAATGTTAGATGAAGTCAAGATTGCAATTGATCAAGTAAAGTGGCATAAGGCCATAGGTTCCAATGGAATACCAGCTGAAGCAATCAAAGAAGGTAAATAACTGGCAAGGCACTTATATGAATTAATTCTTAAAATTTAGAACACTGAAGAGATTCCTCCTGATTTTAGAAATAGCCTAGCAGTTCTGTTTTTCAAGAAAGAGGATCGAGTAAACTACAGCAACTATCAGGAAATGTTACTAATATTTTGGTTGGGTAAGTTAATTGCTCGAATGTTTGCAGTTCATATCAAGCCTCTTCTTGAAGAAATACTTTCCGAGAGTCAGACCATCAAGAAGCACTACAGATATGATCATCGTAGCACAGCTGCTGCAGGAAAAAAAAGAAAAGAACCATGGCACAAGAGCCCCAAAGGGCCTGCATCCGCTGCTAAGCCCGAAAGCCTGCAGGTTACAAGGTGTCGTGTGGTCAGTATGATGAATACTTTTGGCCATCATTTTTAGCACTTTCCAGACCAGGGCTGCTTCCTCACTGTTGGATAGCTCCTCAGTTATATCACATAGGATCGTCGCCATAAGACCTATCTGCATCTGTGTGACGTAAAGCCACTAGCAAAAAAAAATCATGTAGGATCAGTGGACCTCGAATCAGCCCTCAGATCCAGGTAAAAATCCCTGATCTGACCAAAAATAGAACCTGGGGCCTCTGGGTGTGAGGCAGGCACACTACCCATGTTCCAAAAGGGCAGTTCTGATAAAATAATGCAGAGAACAAAATTAAGCCTCTGTACATTGCCTTCATCAGTCTCACCAAGGCACTTGATTCTGTAAACTGTGAAGCTTTATAGAAGATTTTGTCTTTGTATGGCCTTCAACCTAACTTCACCACTATCTTTAGTTTGCTGTACAAAGATATGACTGCACCAGTCATCAGCATTAACCATTCCACATTAACTAAGAAGTTAAGCAAGGTTGTGTGATTTTTCCCACTTTACTCTCCCTCTGTGTTGCCACAGTAGGGTAGCTTGGTAAAAATGATCCTCTGGGGATACAATTGAGTGAGAGACTTCACAATGTGAGTAGACTGAGAGCAAGAACATGACTATCTACTGCAGCTTTAGTTGAATTCCAGTATGCTGATGTCTTTGCTATTTTGCTTTATGTCGCACTGACACAGATATGTCTTATGGCGACGATGGGATAGGAAAGGCCTAGGAAGTGGAAGGAAGCGGCCGTGGCCTTAATTAAGGTACAGCCCTGGCATTTGCCTGGTGTGAAAATGGGAAACCATGAAAAACCATCTTCAGGGCTGCCGACAGTGGGGCTCGAACCCACTATCTCCCGATTACTGGATACTGGCCGCACTTAAGCGACTTCAGCTATCGAGCTCGGTTACGCTGATGTCAGTGCCATTGTAGCAGTCAGAGAATGAACTGATGCTCAATTTGAATGCTTCGTCTTCAGATTCATCTTCAGATTAATACAGAAAAGCAGATCCTGCACAATGAGAAGAATAAGTAAGGCCCAATGTGAACTTAAATAGTGAAGATCTTTGATTTGTAAATACCATTACTTACCTAGGCAGTACGCTCTCTTTGAGCACAGATATTGATTTAGGAATCCAACATAGAATTAATAGTAACCAAGCTGGTACATCCTTTAGTGGTTTGAGAGCTGTGGTGTGAAAAATATAACACTTTTACGCTACTTAATTTGATTATAAACTTTCCACATCATGCCCAAAATAAACTTTTATACATTACATCATCTGGGTATCCTTCCAATGGGCTAGGTAGGACTTTTATTCATTACCCTACGTCTATTCTGTGACCTCAGTAAAACGAAAATGTTAAAGGTCCACCTTTTCAATACCATGAATGTTTATTGATGTGAGTATATATCACATAACGTTTAAAGAAGATTGGTACTAGTTTTGACGCTCATTGCACGTCATCATCAGCCAACGCATCAATTGAGCAAAATAAAACTTATCAAATAGCAATATATAACACATGATAGCACCTACAAGACAACTGTTAAACTATGACTAGTTAAAATATAACACTACACCTACTAAGGAAAATTTTAAATGTAACTTTAAAATGATGAGGGTATGGTGCGTATGACCATCTAAAACACATGACAGCACCTATAAAGTCTCTGTTAGATTATAACCAGTTGAAATGATGAGGTGCGTCTGACCGTAAAATATAAAATTTTGAGAAGGTATCCCAGTTGTTGAGTCTTGATAAACAAGAGAATAGTCCAGCTTGAGGTTGCATAGATCATAAGGTAACATATGTTATCAGTGGGAAGAATAAACCTTAAGTTGCGGTAATTAACAGGCTTAATTCAGGTGGTTTCGTAGCCAACAATGTGGTCGTGTGAAGATCATAATTTGCATCAACGTCACGATTCCCAGTTCAGTATGGAAATGTGGAGACCTGATGAAAAGATTGAAAGCCAAATTAGGCGTGATATAAATGTACATAGCCAAAAGGAAGATAAAGGAAAAGAGGCAAACATACTTTGAGTAGCGTGATGGCATAGATGTTGAAAGGAGAGGAGCTGGGCTAATGAAGAGAGCAATAATGGAGGCCGAGTAGTGGAGGTGAAGGGTGAGTGAGGGGAGGGGAAGGGGAAGGGGAAAGAGGAGGAGCTAAAGCTGAGGAGTAGGGCTCTGGTGGGGCAGAGGGATGAGGTAGTGGGGGTAAGTGACGGGGATGCGTATTGCACATGGCTTGAAAGATAGCGCTAGTGTTTGGAAATCTGATATTTTTAAACAAGTTAATTAAGAAATTGAAAAGGATATTAGGATTCTCAGAAATTTCATTTAAGTTGAAGTTAGGATTAAAGTATTGATCAAAATGGATAAAACAGTTTTCAATTATATTCATTAGAGGCCCTTTACTGGCCATTTGAAGGATCTGCAAATCGTGTTCATTGTCGGTAAACTTGTGGTTGGAGTCAGAGATGGGTTGACGTATTGCTGAAAACCTATTATATCTTATAGCGTTGACGTGCTCTGAATATCTAGTCATGAAACTGCATCCTATTTGCCCAATGTATGAGGAATTGCAGTCATTGCATTTGAATCTGTAGATTCCGGACTTAAAAAAAGTATTGGATATGTTAAGTGATGGGGAATTGTGCAGAATTTCAGAATTCCTGTTATATGTTCTGAAGGAAATTTTTACGTAATGTTTTCTGAAGAGATTGGTGATTTTGTAGACATCTTTGTTGAAAGTAAAGGTGGAAGAAGTGGTGACCTTAGTTCTTTAGTAAGAGTGGTCTTAGGTCGGTGTCTGAACTTGTTGATAATCTGTTCTATAAAGGGCTTATTGTAACCGTTAAATTTGGCGATTGCACGAATAGTGTTGAGTTCGTTGTTCAAGTCCTTCTTTGACATGGGTAAGTGAAATTAAATGAAATGGCGTATGGCTTTTAGTGCTGGGAGTGTCCGAGGACATGTTCGGCTCGCCAGGTGCAGGTCTTTCGATTTGACTCCCGTAGGCGACCTGCGCGTCATGATGAGGATGAAATTATGATGAAGACGACACATACACCCAGCCTCCGTGCCAGATAAATTAACCAATGATGATTAAAATTCCCGACCCTGCCAGGAATCGAACCCGGGACCCCTGTGACCAAAGGCCAGCACATTAACCATTTAGCTATGAAGCCAGACTTTGACATGGATATTGTGAAGGCACAGTGGACTAAACTTTTATAGGTAGCACGTTTGTGTGCTTGGGGATGTGTGGAGTCTTGACGAATGGTAGTTGCAGTTTGTGTGGGTTTCCTGAAGATTTTGTAAGATAAAGAGGAAGGGTGTCTATGAATGGTCAAATCTAGAAAATTGATTAAGCTGTTTGTTTCAGATTCAAGTGTAAATTTAATATGTAGATCGATGCAAAACTCTTATATATGAAAGTGTCTAGTGGGTTCCATGTAACTTTAAAATATTGTGAATATATTTTGTATTGAATAGGTGGAAACCTTTACTGTGTTGTTTACTCATATCTTACTACAGGTGGCGAGCAAGACTTGCTCTCAGCTTGCTACGCATGTTCTTAGGATTTCATCAAGAATGATCTTTGCTTTGATGTGGCTGATGATGACCCCTAGATGGGTCGAAACTAGTTCCATGTAACTTTAAAATATTGTGAATATATTTTGTATTGAATAGGTGGAAACTTTTACTGTGTTGTTTACTCATATGTTATTCTCAGTTCAATACGGACCAACAACATGAAATTTATAACCTGTAGTAAGAGCTGACTGTCCGCTGTGAGTTGTAGATTGTTGGTGACTGGACTGCTGTCTTGTTTGCCATGATTGGATTATCTTTGGTTTATCATGGGCTGTTATGGTTTGCATAATATGGATTGGAACTTTGAAACAGATAAAAGTTTTTCTGAAGTGTGTGTAAAATGGAGATCTTGTAAAATTTAAGTGTGGTGTTAGTTTACCTTGAAGACCTTAATGGTCAAACTTTTATTTCAATTTCAAACATGTAGTAATTGTGTGTAATTTTCTTAAGGCACCAGGAACATTTTGTCAATTTCATATAAGACCTTACATCTCTCATTATACAACTACCCAGCTATGAATATGGTTCAAATGTTTTGGTGGCATATGACGCTAATCAGGCCACACGACACCTATCGTTACAATGCCCAAGACAATGAGCAGATGCTCCAGAAATTCAACTGGTTGTGATTAAATATTAGACAAGATGTACCATTGTTCCACTATCTCTTCAACCAATCAGAAGAGCTTAATATTATATTTTATGATGGTAGTTCAACAATGCAAATTAGTTAGATAAATGTTTTGGAAATTACATATAATAACAATAATAATTTTCACCTAACATGCACCGAGACATAAACCTCTTTCAAAACAAGTAAATACAATGGAACCTTGGATTGCGAGCATAATTCGTTCCGGCAACATGCTCGTAATCCAAATCGCTCATATATCAAAGCATATTTTCCCATAAGAAACTATTGAAACTCGGATGATTCGTCCACAACACAAAAACATTTATTCGCATAACATTTCTAAAACAAAATATAATGTAAAACAATTAAACTGCACTTTACCTTACAATAGAATCATTGTTGGTGTGAGGGAGACGAGAGATGACATGAGAAGAGTTACTGTGCAGCACGAATTTCACTAACGGAATCACTGCTATCGGTTGGCTCATTGGAAGTGTTCCCTTTTCGTGCAACTTTAACGAGGAACCTGTCCAATGATTGTTGCTTTTGCCTCTTTTTGTTCACAAAAATGTGACATTGCATTGTCATTGAACAGATTCATCTACTGTAATCATCTCCTTCTTCTGACCGAATTCCTTTTTGGCCTTCTTTTCGTTCACAGGGCCCATCGTTGCAGAACAGTTATATGACAGATGACAGAAACAAAACATGTACACTCGTACGGTGTTGACTATGCGAGCGAGGCACGCCAACTGAAGTTCAGCGCGGGAAATGATTACACACACTTTCCCAGGAAAGAGAGTGGCAGGGGGAGGGGAAAACAAAGGCACAGGGGAGGTGGAAATGTACGTAATCGTGATGCTCATATTGCGAAACCTCACTCGCTTATCAAGTCACAATGTATTTAAAATATTTGCTCGTCTTGCAAAACACTCATAGACCAAGTTACTCGCAATCCGAGGTTCCACTGTAATTTAGAATTTTAAGTCCATATTAGGTTTCCACAATTCAATAGCAATAATTTCATGTTAAATGGAAGTCCTCAGACAAAATTATTCATGTATACATGCCAAAATAAAATATGTTTAGAACACTTACATTCTTAATCCATGTTTGTTTACATCCATTTCACTCTTGTTTGACAAAATGTACGGTACTTACTTATAGCAAATTTATATCATATCACCAAAATGTTTGAACCATGTTAATAGCTGGGTAGTTGTATAATGAGAGATGTAAGGTCTTATATGAAATTGACAAAATGTTCCTGGTGCCTTAAGAAAATTACAAACAATTACTACATGTTTGAAAATGAAATAAAAGTTTGACCATTAAGATCTTCAAGGTAAACTAACACCACACTTAAATTTTACAAGATCTCCATTTTACACACACTTCAGGAAACCTTTTATCTGTTTTCAAAATTCCAATCCACATTACACAAACCATAGGAGTCCATGGTAAGCAAAAAGTAATCCATCATGGCAAACAAAACAGCAGCAGTCCAGTCACCAAAAGTCTACGACTCACAGGGGACAGTCAGCTCTTACTACAGGCAGCGAGCAAGACTTGCTCTCAGTTTACTATGCATGGGCTCGCTCACTAGACACTTTCATATACAAGAGTTTTGCGAGATTAAAATGTGCAAGGCATAGAAAGACTTCAGTGAAATGTTCCATGGAAGTTTATTACATCACCACAGAATAGATGTACTGTAATGAATAAAAGTTTATCTTTGGCACGATGAGGAAAGTTTATAATCAAATTAAGTAGCATAAAAATGTTATATTTGTCACTCAACAGAGCTAGAATCTTCAACAAACATGCTAGCAATGCTGCAACCAAAATTCTCATGTACAATTCAGTTGTAATTCCCACCTTCTTGTATGACTTTGAATGCTGGACAATCTTAAGAAAACAGAGCTAGAGTCTTCGACAAGTATGATATCAATGCTGCAACCAAAATTCAGGTGCTGTGGAATGTATCAATAATGCTGAGTAGATTTACCAAGTGAAGAATATCAAACGGGAAAACTGCCAGCCATGAAATCCTTGTGCTAAATAATGTTTATTCTCAGATAGTAAATTAACCATCAAACAATAATTCTTCAAAGCAGTCCTCTAGATTGTCTACTGCACGTTGAGAGTGATGTAGAGACGTCAGATACCAGTCACCTCATCAAGTGTGAATTTTGCAATTTCATGTTTTGCAGTGTTGACAATGTCTTCTCGTGTCCCAAACCACATCCCATGCAATAGTACTTTCCCTTTGGGGATGGGGTCGAAATTGCATGGAGACAAGTCCAGCGAATATGGCAGGTTTTCCAGTACTTCCCACCCCCATCACTGAAGATACCTCGTCACATCCATTCTGCACAGAGCCTGACTATTACTGCAGTCTCATCACCCTGTGTGTGGTACCAGTCCTATCCACTGCCATCTCGTGCTGTGTCCATGTACTATGACTGTCGTACTTTCCAGGACATATGACCATTGTATCAAAGGCTTTTTCAAGAGGACAATCACCTAATAAATTGGAACTTCATTGACAGTTTCCACTATGGTCACATACAGTTTACCAGGCATCTGTTATCTTCTCTAACACAGCTTCTCAATTTTTTTGCTGCCCCCCTGACTATTTAAAAATAAGGCAAACACACCTAGCCAACATTGGAAACAATCATTGAGAACGGGACTGCTAAAATTGAGAAGATCAGGCCTTTTGAGAGAGCTACTATTCTAAAATTTGAACTTCATTGGTGGTTTTCCATCACATGTCACATACAGTTCACCTGGCACGTGTTTCCTCTGAAACTTAGATTCTCAAGTTTTTCGCTCCCCTCTATTCATGATGGTGACTACAGAGACAGACTGTCAATTCTGAATTTTTAACACAGTGATTTCCTCCTGTTTTTAAATTGTATCACACATCAAAATTTTTAGACTAAAAGGTCCACAACCTCACTATGTACACTTATTGTTTGTTTCTGTCTTATCTCATTTGTTTTCATTTTTTTCTTCATAGGTTTTAACACACTTTTTAACTTAAATTATGTAAAAATGTTAACTTTTTTCACTGAAGATGTCTCAAACAAGTTAAATATTACTCCAGCTAATGATGGAAATGTTTTTATAACTCACACACTTTTTTGTGATATATTTGTGTACGGGGCTGAGGAGTAAGGGGGGAGCTCTCCTGGTTCTGGTAATACTGCCAACTGAGTAGAAATGAAATCTAAATTGAATCAATAATATGATCGATCGATATGAATTTTCTAAACCTTTATTATCTTAAGCCAACAATTGTGTCACACACACATTATATAACATTTCTCGAGCGAATCTTGTTCCTAGCATGAATTCTATAATTTGGCTATGCTGTGTAAACAACAACACTACTAGAACGTAAAGTGTGTGCCAGATGTCGCACAGCGATGAATAAGCGATTCATAGTTTGTGTTTCAAAGGTTGCCAATACGAATCTCGAAGATTGCCGAGGTCGACCTATTCAGCACTAGGGTGTCCATCTATCACTAAAAAGTGTGCAAGTAATATATTGAATTTTTTTCTTTCTTTTTTTCCATCATGTCCCTTTTGTTTTTTGTTTGTTCGTTCATCATGTTTTAACACATTTTTAGCTTCTATTATGTAAATAACTTTAACCCCCCTTTTTTCACTGAAGATGGCTCAAACAACTCAAAACACATTTGACTATTATTACTCCATCTAATGATGGAGATGTATATGTATTGAATAGGAGGACATATTAAATTTTCCTTTGTAAAGTGAAAACCGTCAATATGGAATGAATTTTGTAATGAATTTGGTCAAAAGAAGAAGAATCTAGGATAAGTTCATTGCAATCAGTCTCCAATTGTATGGGGCTTACACAAATTAGCTACCAGTACTATCAATGTTATGCTTCAAGTGTTGCATTATCAATCTGGCTTACTTTACAAATACAGTACCACAAGCTTGTTGATTTTTCAAAATATGTACTAGGCTTCTATTTTTCTTTCAAACAATTAAAATTTTATAAATTTTAAAGACTTATATTTGCTTTCCAAGTGCCAAACTAACTTTGATGGCTTCATACTCTGAACAGATAGGACTTGAAAGCAAACAACAGATTGTGGCTTACCATCCAGTGAAATAAGTCCATTTTTTAAACAACTGCCACTTCTTATATACTGATTTACAGGATCTAGATTGCTTACGTCATTTTGTCACATTTTTGTACATTTCGCCCTGACTGAAACTTCAATGATTCTCTATCTCGCATACCATTCCTCTTACAACAGGCACTTTTGATCTCGGCAAGTTCACGTTTCAACATGTCAAAACTTATGTGGATGCAGCATATGCATTGTTAAACAGGGCGAAGTTGAAACACATCACTACAAGGCATCAAACATTACAAATAAAAAGTCTTAAATAATCCTCCTTTTCAATACAAGTGTCAATAGTGACATGAGACCGACAAGGTCGTACCATTTGAGACGACAGCCTTTTAACGATTGATGCACACTTATTATTCCCTTCATTGGCGGTCTCACTATGCTGCACAACACAGTGTTCCACTCTTTAAAAGGATTAGCAAATTTTATGTCAACCAAACGAGTTTTTTGACGAGAGGATTTTTCTACCTCAACATATTTTTAATATGTCCATCATGATCATTGTATTTTAATTCCACACACTTCATCAGTGTTTTTATTTGTTTTTATAAATGTAATATTTGAGCTTCTACTAAGGATGGCCTTAAGATAGGCTAATCGTCCTATCTAATATAGATGGTTGTTTTGTATTGAAAAGGAGGATTATATAAGACTTTTTATTTGTAAAGTGATAACCGTCAATACCAGGGAATGAGATTTATAACACAGATAGGCAACTAAAAAACGTGAACTAACTTATTATTATTATTATTATTATTATTATTATTATTATTATTATTATTATTATTATTATTATTATTAGGGCCTACTGGGAAAAGTTTTTTAAAGGTATCACAAAGTAATAATTTTTTTAAATGTTTTGAGGGGCCACGACCTAAGACATTCGCAAAACGCTGTATTAAGTATAGCTCCCACTTCAGCCACTTTTGAATCTTCTAAGGCCAACAGTAAGACTGAGACAGCAGCAAACTTGTTCTAGCCCACACCAGAAGACCAAATACAGTACTTTAAACATTTTATCTAATAAAAAACAGAAGATATACTTAATTACGAAAATCAGAATCATTCAAATAACACTACAGATTTAGCATGAATACCCGAGGATCTGTGTGGTTCTCATCATAATAATATTTCCTTCCCACTCTTAGTCCTTTCCTGTCCCGTCGTCGCCATAAGACATATCTGTGTCGTTGCGACGTAAAGCAACTTGTAATAATAATAATAATAATAATAATAATAATAATAATAATAATAATAATAATAATAATAATAGCGGGCGAGTTGGCCGTCCGGTTAAGGGCGCGCAGCAGTGAGCTCGCATGCGGGAGGTAGTGGGTTCGAACCCCACTGTCGGCAGCCCTGAAGATGGTTTTCCGTGGTTTCCCATTTTCACACCAGGCAAATGTACCTTAATTAAGGCCACGGCCGCTTCCTTCCCGTTCCGAGGCCTTTCTTGTCCCATCGTCACCATAAGACCTATCTGTGTCGGAGCGACGTAAAGCAAATAGCAAAAAATAATAATAATAATCCTAGTTCGAAATATCGTTCGTATTATAAGGCGTTTACCAAGGATGAACGGAAGAACAAGCTGTTCTGCTCTAGACGTCGCTGGGGCTGTTCATTTTAAGCGGGGAACGGATAATTTCGTGGCCTACTATTCTAATTCTGTGCTCCTGTTTAACTGCCAGTTTGGATACAATCGAGATTGTAGCGTAAAATTACGGCTTCCATAAAGACAAAGGGGAGAAGGTAAATAAAATAATCGCCATATTCTAAGGTACCTACTGGCAGAGACACAAATATGTTGCAAACATTCTATAAATAACTATAGAGCCTATACAGATACAGTTAAATTGGGTTACGATGAAGAACAATGGACGTCTGCATCTTTCTTTAAACGCAACCAATTCAACCAATGAAGAGGCGTGTCTTTCACGTAATGTCGAACACAAGCATGCCGATAGGCCTACAGAGCAACATTTGCAATACCGGTACGCTGAATGTCTTCTTCCATTTCTGACAAACTGTGGATCCGTATGTTTAACAACTGATCTTAAGATATGAATTATACACTTTCTCGCCCGGGTCTCTCACATTTAAGTCCTCGTAAATGCCAACTGATTGTGCCGGGATTAGAACCCAAAAACTTGCACTCCATTAATGAAATAGATGCAGTACCCTATATAAGTTACGCTTTGAATTTATTAAACTGGTCTCTTCACATTTATTTATTTATTTATTTATTTATTTATTTATTTATTTATTTATTTATTTATTTATTTATTTATTTATTTATTTATTTATTTATTATTCGCTAATCGGCCAACTAGGGACCACGACGATAAGTTTCATTATACTTTCTGGCGTTTACTCAGTTTTCGACTGATCCAGTAGGTATCCATTAGCTCGCTGTGTCGAGTGTGGCGTTTGCACTTTGCACCAGTTGTCTATTTCTCATCTCTGTGGGTCGCAAAAGTCGCAATACTTGTTCTGTAAAGGTCTCGTTTGTGCGCGTCATCTGGTCCTAGGCCTATTTCTTGACGTTAACGTACCAGGGAACTGTTGTTTTACTTTTGAGTCCAAATTGCTAAAAATGCGTTTCGTCCATCGAGAGTCGTCCATCTGTCGTAAGTGACCGTAGAAGCGAGCCCTGCGTTTGCGTATTGGTCCGTGATCGTCTTTATCTCAGAGTAGATTTCTTGTCTGGACTTTCTTATGTACATCACATTTTTGTAGTTTAGGCCAAGAATGCTGTGGAGAATCTTTTCTCTCTTTGCTCTAACTTAGCGAGTGCACAGTTCTGAGAGAGGATAAGGCATTCTGACGCGCAGAGAGATACCGGCTTGGCAACAATGTTGTAATGATGAATTTTGGTGTTTATAGAAAAGCACCTTTCGTTATATAATTATGTTCCGGGAGGTTTGGAAAGCGACCTCCATTTATTTGCTCTGGCCGCTAAGGCCTCTGTATCTAGTCCGTTTTATTCGATCCACTCACCAAGGTATTTACACTTTTATACGCGGTTTATTGTTCCATGTTTGGTGTTCAGTTGGGTCGTGTTATCTTAGATGTTTGAAATTACTTCCATTTCAAAGGATATCCGCAAGCCTGTTTGTTCTGCTACCTCTTTCAGCACATTAGGGTAATTTCTTCATTATTGCTATATCATCCGCAAAAGCTAAACAGTTGATTTCTTCTCCGTTTTTCTCCGCTCCGGTCTTTAAAAGGTCTGAAAGAATTTCTACCTTGTAGTATATAATGCCACTCCAGTATGCAGTTGAACAAGAGCGATGAGAGTCCATCTCCCCGTCTAACACCCGTTTTAATTTCAGAGGGTGCAGAGTAGCATCCTTGGGAATTTTACTTTAAAGATGGTATTAGTGAGGGTTGTCTTATTACCGCTAGCAGTTTTTCGTCGACTTCCATTTCTGCAGTTATTTGAAGCAACACTTCGCGGTCAGTCGAGTCGTATGCCTTTCTGAAGGCTAAAATTGTACATCCGTATGTTCGGCCTCTCAACATAATATGATATCTTATTATCGTTTTAAGATTGTGGATCTGCTCTGCTGCCGATCGGCCTTTACGAAAACCTCCTTGGTATTCTCCAATCTAGCGCTCAACTTGCTGTTCTAGTCGTTGTTGGATGGATAACGATAGAATCTTGTATGCTACTGGGAGTACCTAATGAGATACGGTACCACGATAGTTATTTACATCTTTGATATTTCCTTTTTTGTTATGGATGGATTAGAGCTACGGTACCTTCCAGTCCTCTGGTAGTTGTTCTTTCTCCCATATGTCAATGACGGTCTTATGCAAGACGTCTGCTGCTTCTTCCGGAGCTTATTTCCATAGTTCTGGTATCATGGAGTCTTCATCAGAGGCCTTGTTGATTTGTAGTCTCCCTATGTGGCGTTTGATGTCATCGCGATTCGTGGGAGAAGACGACAGGTTTTGGCATGCTGATTTATTGGTTCTGGTGGGGTTAACTAGTTTCACAATTTACAAGTTTGTCGAAGTGTTCGGCAAGGACCTCACAGTTTTCTTCGTTTGATGTTGCTAAGTTCCATCTTACCTTTGAAAGCAGAGGGAGGGAGGGAGAGAGGTTTGTTCCCCTGTATCTTCTTTTTAAAACTCGTGTAATATTCTCGGGATTCTCTTCGCTGGAAGTCTTGCTCAATCTTGTTCATTTGTTCTTTTTCATACTTGAATTTCTCGCTCTGTATTATCTTCACCGTTTGTGTTCTTGGGTTTGTAGATGTTCCAAATCTTCCTCTTTTTTTGGACGTGTAGTACACTTTCCAGGTATGTGGACAATCAGTCAAGGCTTGTTTGCAACTTTTGTTCCACCAGGCATGTTTCTTCCTCTTTTTAACCTCTGCTACTTCTTATGCAACTTGAACCACGTGCCTTTTTGTGCTGTTAAAGTCCAAGTCACCGGGCGAGTTGGCCGTGCGATTAGGAGCGCGCGGCTGTGAGCTGGCATCCGGAACAATGCAAAGGAGGACTCGGGTTTTGAAATTCATCCAGAAGACAATAAGTTGCCTGTGTCATTGAGAGGACAGGACTTGCAAGGTAGTGAGTGGCCTTTTTACTTCTTGCAAGCTTCCACTGGATGTACTACACTTTTTAATCATAATTAATTGTGGTTATCCAATTATTTCTTTTTTCCCTTGAGCCAGCATTAAGGCATCTATGTGCGACTCGTTGGCTGAACGGTCAGCGCACTGGCCTTCGGTTCAGAGGGTCCCGGGTTCGATTCCCGGCCGGGTCGGGGATTTTAACCTTAATTGGTTAATTCCAATGGCACGGGGGCTGGGTGTATGTGTTGTCTTCATCATAATTTCATCCTCATCACGACGCGCAGGTCGCCTACGGGAGTCAAATAGAAAGACCTGCACCTGGCGAGCCGAACCCGTCCTGGGATATCCCGGCACTAAAAGCCATACGACATTTCATTTCAAGGCATCTATTTCCAGTTACGTTATGATAAATTCTCTTCAGAAGCAAACATCTGTAGATCCACGAGAACAGGAGCAAAACTCGGTTAATCCAAAATCATTTTAGGTAATAACTAAACAAACAAAACACGAATATTTTAAATATTGTCAGAAAAATAGTCCCTAAGCGAATGCAAATCTACAACGAAAAGGAATTTTGAATATCTGCCCGCCAAAGGAAGTAATAAGTTTTTCGCTTTTCCTGAAAAAATGTTCTTGTACACTCACAGAGTTTTGCTTCTGGACGCCTCATGTAGGCCTATTCACTATTATGTGGTGGTTTGTAGTGTAGTGTAGAGTCGAACACACTCATACCTCTAGCTAGAGGAATTAACCAAACTAAGCTAAAATCGAACCCGGAGCCCACTGAATCGAAGACACTACGCTAACCATTCAGCCAAACAGCCGCACTGCTTACGTACAGTATATAGTAAATCTCCTGTTAAATGAGTTGCTAGACACTGAATGTAGGAAGTAGATTAAAGTTAATCCAGACATTAAAGAGTAAAATTACGAAGAAATGGAGGTAAACATTTCCCGTTCAGCAACAAATCGCGTCCAGTTTTTCCAGGAAGAGAGTAAGAGCTGACTTCTGTTCCTTCAGCAACAATCACTGCACGATCTTCATCGTTGTCAAAAGTTCGATCCTCGCTTGATCTCCAGCTCTACCTATCACCCCCTGTGGGTGGGGGTGGTAGAAAAGCACCTACGGCATCTCCTGTCTGTTGTAAGAGACGAATAAAAAGGGCCCTAGGGGCTCTCAACTTTGGAGCGTGGGTTGGCAACCACGGTGCCCTCAGCTGACTCCTGGCATTGCTTCCACGTTCTTGTGCCAGTCTCCTAACTTTCACCTATCCTATCCGACCTCCCTTGGTCAACTTTTGTTCTTTTCCGACCCCGAAAGTATTAAGTTGTGAGGCCTAGGAAGGAGTGAACACAGCTAACTTGGAAACTTTACGGTCCTTAGCACTGTGTGTGTCGTGTCAGTCTGATCTTCTGTCCGATTTGTTGGCTGAATGGTCAGAGAACTGGCCTTCGGTTCAGAGGGTCCCAGGTTCGATTCCTGGCCGGGTCGGGGATTTTAACCTTAATTGGTTAATTCCAATGGCCCAGTTCCACATGGACAAGGACAGACAAAAAGTTTTGTGGTTCTCTTCCTCCAATTTTTGGGAGAACATAAGTTGTACTAAATGTAATGTGTCACTTTGTCCAGACTGCTTTGCCATTTTCCACACAAGAAAATGAAAGACAGTGAATGAAATGATATGCATAATATGAATCTATTAATGCATGAAGTCCACTCCAGTGGACATGGTGTTATTTCCATGGTGTTTGGTGTAAATTACTTAAATAAATCTTTGGGTGATCCATTGGACCCCAAATATTACAAAAAACACTGTATTTAACATTTTTATCTTCATCCCATTAATTTATGCATGAGAGGGTTAAAATACGGAACAAGAACAATAATCCGACTCGTTGGCGTTCGGTTCAGAGGGCCCCGGGTTCGATTCCCGGCCGGGTCGGGGATTTTAATCGCTTTTGATTAATTCTTCTGGCTCGGGGACTGGGTATTTGTGCATGTCCCAACACTCTCCTCTTTATATTCACACTACCACCCACCACAGAAACACGCAATAGTGGATTACATCCCTCCATATAGGGTTGGCGTTAGGAAGGGCATTCGGCCGTAAAACAGGGCTAAATCCATGTTTGCGACGCAGTTCGCACCCGCGACCCCACAGGTATGGGAAAAGCGGTAGAAAAAGAATAAGAAAAAGACAGAACAAGAACAATACGATCAAGTTCAACAGTTTTACAGCGAATGGTACGTTTAGTTTACAATCTAAAAGCCAACTTTCGAGACTTCTTAGAAAATGCATTCAACAGATCTGTTGGTTCTACAATTATGTCTCTGAATGTGTATTTAGTTTATTGTTTATTGCCAGTTTCCGTTTATTTTAAAAAAAATTTTTTCCAGTGGGGAGGGATTCTAGTCCCCAGTGACCCCTCTTGGTAACGCCCCTGCTATTTGCATAACAAAGTATGACATTTCCAATTGTGTTTCTTTCCCTTATAGTAGGCCTATCTTAATTTAATGTTTATTGTTTTATAGCCGTGGACCTCAATGGTCATCTTATTTACAAGGCAGGCGCCATTTTCACATTAATAAAAAGTGCTCCTGAAGCATCGTGATTTTTTTTTTTTTTTTTTTTTTCCATACAGCATATCGTGGTTGACTTGTCTGCCCGATCTCGAACTGGTCAGACGTGTTTGCTTGCACTCCGCTGTGATATCAAGTCTTGAATGTGTTCAAGTTGAATCGGACTGCTCGCCGGTAACCTAGTATCTTATTTAACTTGTGCTTTTAGTGTTCATGTGCATTTGTGTTTAGAGCCATTTGTGTGCTATATTATCACCAGTAATTAACTATATTAACTCGTAATGAATAACCCGTTGCCAGACACAGGCCAGTTAATACACAATTCTGTTAACCTTATTTATTACACCGAGCGCAAGCAAACTACATCAAGATCAACAGCTGCAATCATCATCACCGATTTTACCTCAAGATATCTCGACGCATCTACCACAGTAACATTGTTATCCAGAATAATTACGTCAAACTACCGAACTCCGCTAGTCCACCGCCAACGTGCACATTACTTCAGATTCACAGACTGTAAGTAAGCAAATACTCCACCCACCTAGATTTAATTATGCTCCTCGTGAAACAGTGACAACCGTGTGATGAAGATATGGACACTACTCAGTCAGTGAATACACACGATCAAATAGGACTATCAGCTCTTCAACGTACTCTTTCCCCAACTAATGATACGCCCACCAAACTGCACTGCGTGTCAACATCACCACAGAGTAGTACTCGTTATGTTCTCAATGTTCCTACTCAACCGCACCATATCATTTTATGGTACGTTTGCCTTTTCTGAAGTCTTCACCTTCCTAGCGAACTCTTCTATCTATTGTGAACTGTTAATCTTTCCCATCGTTACCACTACGTAATCTTTCCTTATTACGGAAGATGGCATCTCACGCGTTAGCATAATTCAAAGCATTTCTTTTCTGCCCCGTCTTGTCGGGTTATCTTTCTGGTTGGTTGTGTGGGGAGTCTTGACTTGAGAAGATGGAAGGATTGGATTTCCAAGTCGCCTTTGTGGCATATAAAATATATTTTAACAGATTCAAGATGTATTTGCACATATCTCGGCCTTTCGATAATGTTATTTGCTTATGTCATTGATGTATTTAATTGCCTTTAATCTTCTCTTGGTTTTATTATTGCTTTATTCTGTGCTCACCATGGTTGGATTAAAAAGGTTTCCCTCATTACATGTGTTTCTAATTTATTTGTGTGTTAACTTTACTTTTACACGCTTCTTTCGGTATTTTCATTTACCGATCCACTATGTTTGTTTTGAGAACAGAAGTGTGATACGGATTCATGTGTGTGTGTGTGTGTGTGTGTTTATTTGTTTGCTGTGTGCCGGCCGAGACCTTTCACTCATGTCGCTTCATTAACATACCGCTTGAGCTCATGTTGTATTATTTTATCGCGTGTTCTGTATATTTCATGTCCACTAAAAAGGCGTCGTATGAATACAAGCTAACAACGCGATTGGCCTGCTTCTGTGTGTTTTGGATTTGGAGACACTCCGTCTCTATAAGATGGACCACTTTCTGGTTCATATTGTCTGAGATCGAGAGCGGTTGTTTATTTTGTTATGTGCTGTGCATTGACGTTCTTGTACGTCCCTTTATTCGGCGACCTAACCCCTTGGTCTCTGTGTGAGCGTGGGTGGTTCTGACGCTTGGATCCGTGATACTTTTTGTGTCTAATTTATTTATTGTTCGTTTCACATTGCCGTCATTGGCTTTCTTTACCTATTTTCTAGTTTAATTTGTTTTATTCCTTGCGGGAAGCCTTTCTGTTTTATCTTAGTTGTTTGGCGTGAAACCATGATAACCGCCCCTTGTCTCCTTTCTCTTCGCTTTATTTTATGAGCTCGGTGGACCCTTCCCTCTTCTCCCGTTTTAAGCTCTTTTACTTCTTGTATTCTCGGGGGACGTGGATTTTGATTGTTGAAAGTTTTATGTTTTACCTTATGAATTGCAAGAGAGAATGTTATGATAAGGTGCTGTTACTCCCTAAACTGAAGGTTGTTTAGAGATGATGTGGACAAAAGAAATACTTTGTACCCACCTGAATTTATGTTCTTCATTTAATGATGATAGATGCCAAGCCCTTGTATCGAACTTTTCATCACGTCTTTTATCAAGGTAAGCGAGTGTGAAGGTGTTATAAACAGTGAACTGTGTCGGTGCGACGTAAAGCCCCTAGCAAAAAAAAAAAAAAATAAAATAAATAAATAAATAAATAAATAAATAAATAAAATAAACAGTGAAGCTCGTGTATTCTATTTGATTTGATTTTTGGCCCCTTTGTTTCGCCTATGCGACCTTTCCTTTTTGATTTTCTCTTCATAATAAATTTATGTTCTTGCCCCTATTCCTGCAATTTATAAAAACGATAGCCAAAAAATTCTTCAGTCGAACTGATGCAACCGCAGGCGCTGTGCACTACAACTTCGGCGTCAAGTCACGTCGGCCAGCCCGCTTAAAACGACGATTACCACAAGATCTACTTCTCAGAAACTCATCAGACACGGAGGATTCAAATTAAACCTATTAACACATTTTTCAAATTATGAACTAGTAATTTTATCCCGTGTGAACTCATGTTCTGCTTTCTTCTCAGTGTTCAGTGAGTTAGAGGAGCCAACATGGCCAACATCAGACATTATTTTCGAGTGCTTGTCAGTGTCAATTACTTCTGTTCTTTTTTCTTTTTTAGTGTGTGCTTATTATGTGTGTGTGATTATTAAGTATTCTTTACACTCTGATCTGTATAGCACTAATGCTGATTGATCCATAAATAAATTTTAAAACTATATTGTGGTTAATTTCTGTATGAGTATAGTGCGCCTGCAAACATTCCCCAGCTATTCGTAATGAGAGACGCCTTACTGAAGGTACCAACCTTAGCACCAACTACACAGTTAAAAAAAAATAGGGGAACATGTTTTTGACGTATGCCATGCTCCACAAAACAATACAATATAACCAACTAAAACCTTTATTTTTTACCGTTGAAGTATACAAAAGAAATTCGATGGATTCGCGCTCATTTTCAGAACACAAACGGAAATGTCCAAATAGGGGTGAAAACAAACTGATAACAGTCCTCCAGGGTGGATTTTTATCACAGTTAGAGAGCTTCAGTGTGATATATGTCCTCCACGAGCATTTATCACAGCTTGGCACCTACGTGGCATGCTCCGTATAATTCGACGGAAGTCACGTTTCGGTCCAGGTCCCATTCTTCAATGAGAGTCTGTTCGAGGTCTTGGAGAGTCTGTGGTGGAACAGGAGGCCCACGAACGCTTCTGTCAATCCTATCCCACATATGCTCGATGGGATTAAGGTCTGGACTCACTTCTGGCCTTTCCATCCCTTCAATGTCCAGTTCTCGCAAGACAGCTCTGGTGATGTGCGCTACATGAGCCCTGGCATTGTCGTGCATGAGTACGAATTCAGGGCAACACCGTATGCAGCAACCAACACATGCTGTAGCAGTATCTGATCGATGTACCCTGCAACGGTAAGATTACTATGGACGACGACAAGATCCGAACGGCCATCAATACTGATGACACCCCATATCATCACAGAACCTTGTCCGAATCGGTCGCCTTCCTGGACAACATTTGGCATGTACTGCTCGCCACGGCGTCTCCATACACGTCGACGTCCATCACGCTGTGTCACGGGAAATCTGGACTCGTCTGTGAACAACACAGGTCTCCATTGGCGAAGTTGCCACTTGATGTGGGTAGGTACGGGCAAG
This sequence comes from Anabrus simplex, assembly GCF_040414725.1. Lineage (NCBI taxonomy): Eukaryota > Metazoa > Arthropoda > Insecta > Orthoptera > Tettigoniidae > Anabrus > Anabrus simplex. The sequence continues at coordinate 118,802,167 of NC_090269.1, forward strand.
CTGCGTGAGTTGCTGCGTTAAACGGGGCACTCGAACAGGAGTGTTAAGGCCACACAGCTGTGAGCTTGTATCCGGGAGATAGTGGGTTCGAACCCCACTGTCAGCAGCCCTGAAGATGGTTTTCCGTGGTTTCCCATCTTCACACCAGGCAAATGTACCTTAATTAAGGCCACGGCCACTTCCTTCCCATTCCTAGGCTTTTCCTCTCCCATCGTCGCCATAAGACCTATCTGTGTCGGTGCGACGTAAAGCCAATTGTAAAAAAAAAAAAAAAAAAAAAAAAAAAAAAAACTAACTTGTTACAGACGTGAAATTTAGAATATCCTTTAAAAAGAAAGAAACACAAATTTTTGTTTTCGGGAAATTCCACTTAAGGGGATGGGGTGGTTAAGAGAAGTGAGGTAGGAGTTGGATTCTTTTTTCTGAAGATACTTATATCTCGAACACTGAAGATGTTACAGGCCTGAAAATTGGTGTCTGGAATCTCCTTTGAAAATATAGAACACGTACTTTTGTTTTCGGTGAGTCTACTTAATGGCGGGGGGGGGGGGGGGATGAAAAGAAGTGAAGGAATTGAATTCTTTTTATGATACATATATCTCAAAAACTGAAGATGTTACTGACGTGAAAATTGGTACTTGGAATCTCCTTTAAAAACAAAGAAACACGCATTTTTTTTTGTTTTCGGGAAAACGACTTAAGGTGAGGAGTGAAAATAAGTGAAGGTGGAATTGAATTCTGTTTATGAGGATACTTATATCTCAAAAACTAAGATGTTACAGACGTGAAAATTGGTATTTGGAATCCTCTTTAAACATAAATAATGAGGATGATGATGATGATGATGATGATGATGATGATGATGGTGCTTGTTGTTTAAAGGGGCCTATCATCGAGGTCATTGGTTCCTACTAAAAATAAATCAACACATACTTTTTGTTTTCGGAAAGTCCACTTAACGGGGGTGGGGATAGTGGAAAGAAGTAAAGAAGGAGTTGAATTCTTTTTACGAGGATACTTATATCTCAAAAACTGAAGTTGTTTCAGACGTGGATATAGGTATTTGTGCACTTTTTCACCTGTTTTTTGATTTGAGAGAGGACTGTTTCTCACATGTAGAGTTCCATGTCGCCTGTTCTAGAGTTAACTCTGCCAATAGTCTGGTCATTTTAGCCCCAAAAGGCAATATCACAACGTGGTTTATCAAGAGGTTCTGGGGTAATTGAAACGCAATTTTTCGGTGAGTTTTTATACTTTAATGATTTCAAGATAATGTCTTAGAGCAGTACCAAGCAATGATTAATTTGATCACATTACGAAATCCTCACGATTCTAGTCACACATATATGAAGTACCGAACTCGATGTAGATTCCCAAGTATCGAGAATAAATTAACGACCCTTCTTTATTTTAACAATTTTAACAATAGTAGTCTAATTTTCGCAATGAATTAAACCCCTACAGTGAATTTGTTATTCGAACAAGTGGCTGTGGTTTGGGTCACGCAGCTAACAGTTTGCGTACGGGAGATATTGGGTTCGAACCCCATTGCCGGGAACCCTGAAGATGGTTTTCCGTGGTTTCCCATTTTCATACCAGCCAAATGCTGGAGCTGTACCTTAAGGCCACGGTCGCCTCCATCCTACTCCTAGCCCTTTCCTTTGCCACCGTCGCCATAAGACCTATCTCTGTCGGTGCAACCTAAGGCATATTGTAATAACAACAACAACTGTGCTCTAAGACTAGGATAGGACTATGCTACTAGAGTGGGTTTGGGGGCTCAGAAAATGTTGACACATACCTCGGGGATTTTTACATTTCTCTATACTTACCGTACACACACTAATGCGATTCATCGATGATTCATTAGGCCTCATAACCGTGGAGGAAAAATGTCTCGCCCTCTGTAAATGATGGTGTTAGATAAGGAAAGAAAATTACCGTTTAAGGTATGAAAGTCGCAAGCCTGCCAACTTAACTATCACGTCTTGGTGAAGAAAACTGACATATGGAGTCGACATCAAGTAAATAAAAGCAATGAATACTGAATTTTCACGACCGCGTTATAATCGAAATCGATTTTCAACCTATTAGGTCGTATTACACACATTTAGTACGCGTTAGTATAGAACGAAAATGAACAACTGGACACCAGTGGGATCCGAACCCACAACCTCCAGCTGGTACCCCATTCGCTTCGCACAATACTCCTTCTTCTTTATCTGTTTACCCTCCAGGGTCGGTTTTCCCTCGGATTCAGCGAGGGATCCCACCTCTACCGCATCGAAGGCAGTGTCCTGGAGCTTCAGACTCTGGGTCGGGGGATACAACTGAGAAGGATGACCAGTACCTCGCCCGGGCGGCCTCACCTGCTATGCTGAACAGGGGCCTTGCGGGGGGATGGGAAGATTGGAAGGGATAGACAAGGAAGAGGGAAGGAAGCGGGCGTGGCCTTAAGTTAGGTACCATCCCGGCATTGGCTTGGAGGAGAAGTGGGAAACCACGGAAAACCACTTCCAGGATGGCTGAGGTAGGAATCGAACCTCCTCTACTCAGTTGACTTCCCGAGGCTGAGTGGACCCCGTTCCAGCCCTCGAACCACTTTTCAAATTCATGACAGAGCCGGGAATCGAACCCGGCCCTCCGGGGGTGGCAACTAATCACATTAACCACTACACCACAGAGGCGGACTCGCACAATACATACAATATTAATATTGCGAGTTACTGAGGAGTGGGAGAAATGGGGGTGGGATAACAACAAGAAGGTACAACTCAATCGAGGTTATCTTTAAGAGACTTATAATGAACCTGATGAATTATGACGTTATTTGATCCTAAAGAAAGCAACTAAAATATCGATTTCAAGTAACGGACGGGATAACTACCTATAATTTAGATAGCATCCTAATTAAATATTTATCCAGTGGCTTTGTATATTTATATAGAGCGCAGATTTCGAAGTTTTATTCTCGTGCGATGGCTATTTTACACTCTGGCCTTGAGGATTTACTGCGTGTGAATGTACGTCGATATTCATTATGTAAACACAATCGTTATCAAAGATCCCAACATAGGTGTGGTGCAACCTTCCAATCTTGGTTCCAAGCAATCTCGGCATCACACTAGACCAAAGACCACATTAACATATTTTCATGCATGGCATTAAATGTACGACGAAGATGGCCAATGTGTTTTTAACGAAGCAAAAACAATGCTTTACTTAGGTTCTAATTGCAAATGTAACTTATATGTTATACCGTGTCCCGGCAGTTATCGTATAAAGAACGTAAGTAATCGATGGGACTGAATGGTTGATCATCAATTAGTCACCAATGATCTGCAGTTAGGGCTGTCGCCTAGGAGGCAGATTCTCTATTAGTTGTTCACCCAGACTTTTCTCAAATCATTTCTAAGAAGTTGGAAATTTATCGAACATCCTCCTCGGTAAATTATTCCAACTAGTCACTAATTCCTCTTCCTATAAACTCATTTTTGCCCTAATTTGTTGTCTTGAATTCCAACTTTAGCTTCATATTACGATCTTTCCTACTTTTAAAGAACTCCATTAAACTTATTTGTCTTCTAGTGCATTTCCACACCATCTTTCCGCTGACAGAGTGGAACATTCCGCTTAGTCGAGCTGTTTCGTCTCCTTGCTCTCAAGTCTTCCCAGCCAACATTTCCATAACACAGAACAAGTCATTCTGCCTTCCTTTGGATCTTTTCCAGTTCTCGAAGCGAGTAATCCTGGCGAGGGTCCCATACGCTGGAACCATGGACTTACATACAGAATGATTGCCCATTTGTACTTTCTCTTAAAACAATATTCACCACCATAGACCTACTCTAATTCGGGTCTTACTAATGACTTACACACCCTCTCCTTCACATCTGTTACGGGGCTACCCGTGGATCAGCAGAGGTGAAAGAAGGTGCCGGGATGAATGGGTCTAACTACAAAGTCAAAGTTAATTTAAAATTTTAACAAAGGTTATATTTTCTTGAAACAACAAAATTTAAACAACTTAGTGAAATAACAATTACGTAGCAATTTAGAAACGAGACTTAGAAAGATTCCAGACTTCAGAATTTTAACACACTTGGGCTATAAGCCCCTAGTTTCACTTTATAAAAGATTACAATTTTACACAAAGGGCAGAAATCCCCTAATACATGGAGCATTTATTCCCAGTTTTCAATATCAAGCCTCCCAAAGGCATTCTTACAATACTTGAAAAGAGCTGACGTGCTCTCAGTGCTCCCAGCCTACTCAAGGCAACACAATGTGAAAGTCAAATAATCGCTGGCCTTACAAGGCACTATTTACAAATAGCAATCTTATTACACAGAGGTATCTAGTATCCAACCTACGGGGCCTTAATGAAAAAGAACAGGTTCAATAAACGGCCCGAGTACAACAGGAATGGAGTCGGAGATTAAGCTCCACAAAAAGTTTACAGACCTATAGGGCACTTGCCCAACGGAACAGGGGCTAATCCCAATCTACTGAGGTAGCGCGCATGGAGATAACTTTAATACCTAGCAGAAACAACTGCGGTACCTCAAACCAAGATGAAGGAGAGCTCGAGAGGGTAAATCACTCTCTATCCCCGATTACAGTTAAAGATTTATAAACTTTTACATGAGCCGAAATGATATTTACATTTTAGAAGGTTTGTTACATAGCTAAGGTTTCGAACCTTTCCCTCGGGTTGAACTGCAGAGCTAGCAAGAAATAAAGATGTTAAACGGCCATTACCTTGCTGAAGAACTGCTGTGTGAAGAAAGAGGCGCCTCCCGCCCCCTGCGTGACACACACACTTAGTTAGATGTGATCAAATGGCCAAGAGTCGTGAAAACCCGCAGTTTGTAAACCCTCAGGGAAGGTTCGAGACCTTTCGTGAATAATCAAGGCACACCCACAGACATTTTTGGTTAAATTTAAGTTACACACCAAATCTAAAAAGAAGACCGTGATTGGCTGAAAATTAATTACAGAAATTAGGCATTGGCTGAATTCAAAACTGGCGGAAAGAAAAGATCAATATTGCCAACCCAAAAATGAATGAACGAAATTTAGTAAAGAAAAATAAATACAAAATTTCTTCAAAAAAGTTCATTCACTTCGCACCAGGGTACATATTCGTAGTTTTTTTTTAGCAGAGACATTTATGAGAGAATGTCCAAACTTCTTGATGAACGGAAAACAAAACAAGTTGAAATTCACACAGTACTGGCAACTTCATAATAACAAAATTACGGTAGTGACATCTACTGAGGAAAAGTTTAAGTAGGTCTAGTTCCAAGTTCAGTGTTTCTCCTGTAGAGGAGTTCTAATTGGCACAAGATTTAAATGTGCGGCGTAGGGGTGTACCTTCCGGTACAACATCCTTAATAATAATAATAATAATAATAATAATAATAATAATAATAATAATAATAATAATAATAATAATAATAATAATAATAATAAAATTGGCGTGTGGCCTTCGAGTTGACCCCGTAAAGCCGACCTGCGTGTCTATGAGGATGGGGCTCTACCTATGATGAAGACGGCGCGCACACCCAGGCCCCGAGTCATCGGAATTAACCAGTTAAGGTTAAAATCCCCGACCCGGCCGGGAATCGAACCCAGAACCCTGTGGACCAAAGACCAGCACGCTAACCATTTAGCCATGGAGCCGGACCGCATCCTTACTACAACCCCTAAATTCACTCATAACCTTTATTTTCAATCCCGTTAATATGATTACCACAATGAAAATCTTACCTTATATTAACCCCTAGGTACTTACAGCAATCCTCGTGAGGTACTTCTACTCCATCAACACTGTAGTTAAAACTGAGAGGGCCGGGCTCAATAGCTCAGACGGTGAGCGCTCGCCTTCTGACTCCAAGTTGGCAGGTTCGATCCTGACTCACTTTGGTGACATTCGAAGGTGCTCAAATACGCCGGCCTCGTGTGGGTAGATTTTCCAGCACGTAAAAGAATTGCAGGACAAAATTCCGGCACCTAGGCGTCTACGGAAACCGTAAAAATAGTTACTTCAACACATTAATATGAGTTGAGCACGGACAGAAGACCATATAAGGCAAACGTGAAAAATAAAGTAGTGCTAGCAAGCCAAATAGTTACTGTTATGACAGTGATGATTATTGCTTTAAGGGGAAGTGCAACAATATTATCAATACAATAACCCTTCTTGTAATCACAGGACCGGGCGAGCTGGCCGTGCGGTTAGGGGCGCGCGGCTGTGAGCTTGCATCCGGGAGATAGTGGGTTCAAACCCCACTGTCGGCAGCCCTGAAGATGGTTTTCCGTGGTTTCCCATTTTCACACCAGGCAAACGCTGGAGCTGTACCTTAATTAAGGCCACGGCCGCTTCCTTCCCACTCCTAGGCCTTTCCTATCCCATCGTTGCCATAAGACCTATCCGTGTCGGTGCGACGTAAAACAAATTGTAAAAAAAAAAAAAAAAAAAAAAACACAGGACAACGAGAAAGAGAAGATACCTGAAGAAAGAAAGGAAAAGGCCATGAAAGGCGTGGAAATGAAAGATTTCCTATACCGGTACCTTGCAAGGCTAATATCATCAGGGACAGAAAGAACGAGAGTTTGCAAAGGAAGGTGGAAGTGAGAGACTGACACAGGTAAGTACAGAAGCAAAGTCAATTTTTCTAGGGCCATGTAGCCACCGTCCTGTGCTCACAAGATCCTGGAAGGTGATAAATCTTTTAAGTGAAAGTACACGGGAGTTACCATTCCTTTTTTCCTTTTTTGTTATATCGTATCCATTAAATAAATCCCCAATGCCTAGCCTCAATCTCACTCACTCTTACGACAAACAACCATACTCAGCCTCTTTCCCTTCTACAAAACACCTTAAAAAGACCTAAACCACAAACAACCTGAAGCACCAGAACGTTAGGTGGTAGCCGTGGCGGGTGCACTGCTAAATGCCGACTATAAATGCTGTTCTTTCAACATTTTAACATCCACACACTAGTATTACACATATAAATTACGATGTATATAATACCAGTCACTGCACACACCAAACCGGTAACAGCCCCATTGCAAACACGAAAGCAACTGGGCGTGGTCAGTATCTGGATGGTCTCCCACATATTGCACCCATATCCCGAGTGCAAAGGGTGCAATACCGAATCGTATTGGTCGCTGCCCAGTCTGGTCGATGGACGATGCGATCAACTAGCTCAAAACACATCACATAATCCAGTAACCGCATTATACATATAATTACTTAAAATTATTATTATTATTATTATTATTATTATTATTATTATTATTATTATTGCTGTTATTATTTTATTATTATCAACACCTATATATTTATCATTCTTATATTTATTCTCCTGAAGATATCAGGTGTGGAGCGCAAATGCCCTCCGGTACTGGTACCTAATTAAGGTCGCCCTAGGGTGCCCTCAATGATTTATTTGGCTTATTGGTTTTACGTCGCATCCACTCAGACAAGTCTTACGTAGACGATGGAGTGTACAGGTCTGTTATTGGACTGGGAAGAAAGTGACCCTGTGGTCTCCATTAAGGTACAGCCCCAGCTTTTTCCTGGTATGAAAACGGAAAACCATGGAAAAACATCTTCAAGGCTTCCGACAGCGGGTTTCGAAACCATCATTTCCCCAATGCAAGCTAACGGCTACACGGCACAAACCACGCCGCCAACTCGCTCGATGATAATAATATTTGCTTGTCCACATCATGAATATAATTTACAAGCAACAAATGTAAAGTGAGAAAGACTTTTGCGTATTCTCAAAGCAGGAAGGGAAGAAAGTGTGGACACTGACAAAAATGTTAGGTTGGGTTAATGATAGTTAACTTGTGAAGATTTCGCAAAATATAATCTGAATTTACTGAGGGAAGTATAATCAACGTACAGTTAATGGTAAGTTGATTACCCAGCTATTTGCAGGTATAATTCAATACTTACCATAGCCTAGGTCACTGTCGAGCATGTTCTATATATGTTACAATTTGCTTTACGTCGCACCGACACAGATAGGTCTTATGGCGACAATGGGATAGAAAAGTCCTAGGAGTGGAAAGGAAGCGGCCGTGGCCTTAATTAAGATACAGCCTGGTGTGAAAATGGGAAACCACGGAAAACCATCTTCAGGGTTGCCAAGAGTGGGGTTCGGGTTCGAACCCACTATCTCCCAGATACAAGCTCGCAGCTGTGCACCCCTAACCGCACGGCCAACGCGCCCTGTAAGTTATATTCTATAGTCTACATACCGGTACCAGACTTACTATTCTTAATTTCGTAAACAATTACTTCATTAGGTCATACTCAACGTACCGATATGTAGATTACAACATTCATTTTCAATATATTTTAGAAATTAGTACGTACATAAATGCAACTACGGGCGCATAGTAGTAAGATTTATTTAAAAAAGGTCATCGTCCTCCATTGACGGTACCATAAAGGTCCGGAATATAAAACCTACAGTATATAATTTCAATAATGAAAGTCCAATATTTCTTTAGGTTTCAGGTACCGGTATTTAATTGCTATACGTCTAGGATGCACTCTGTTTCGATACGAATAGTCCTAGTCCGCCAACAATCTCAGTAGCCAGTACCTCTCGTAAGTTGTGAGACCAGCTAAGGAAATAGAGGGAATATACACAATGGCATCATGTAAAACATGTATTAATATTGTATTTCGCGCCAAACTGCTCAAAGCGTCGTGCTAGGGTGCTACTCATGCAGTGTATTGATTTATCAATGGCGCCACTATTTCAAACGAATTTGGCGGCAACAGGTATTGTACATGCGCCGTAGAGACAAAAGACGATCGCTATGCATTTGTTCTCCGCAGCTCGCGATAAGAGTAGTTGATGCAAAGCTGGTGACGTAACTCATTCGGTTATTTTAACCTGGAAATAGCTCATGTTTCAGATGTGTAATGTTCAATGCAATTGTGTCCTCATTACTCCACGAGACGCAGCGCCGTTCCTTCGCAATAACGTGAAGACAATCGGTCGTGCCACTACTACACGGATAAAGTCAATGTGATCGCTAGCTGTCCACGGCAGTGCATTCCACAAGCTCCGCCAGATAGCATGGCTGGCAAATTCGTGGCGGCCCTAGACGTGGGAACAACAACAGTCCGCTGTCATATACTCGATCAGTCTACTGCCACCATTGGCACAGCGTGTGATAAGGTGAGAAATTGATGTCATTGTACCATACTGCTGAAACAAATGTGTTTCTTCCCTGAAACAAGTATTGTTTCGAAAATTACCTCATTCTTCCCGTTGAATTAGCTGCATGCCGAAATTAATGAAAATTAGCATATTTCGGTGATGAGTATTGTTGTTACCTTTTTAGTGTAGACTCATTGTGGTCACTAGACCCTTGCACTTATTGGCGTTGTCATATAACTTGTCCAATTGTAGTGTCTGTACACACAGGTACATATACACTAGAGGTACGGTAAGGAAATTGCATAGACATTCTCTGTGAGAAAATCATATCGCTATTGTTAGATGTTAAGTGAAGTTATATTGAAATGTCGTGGGGAAAAAAAAATTAAAGGATGGCCAACAGTGAGATTGCACCACTTGTCCCCGGAATGAAGGCAAGAGCCTACATCTGAACATGCATAACTGCATTTCATGCTTCAGTGATTTTTAAATCAGTGTAAATTTCTGCATTATCATAGGCACGACAGCTTTAGGAGATGGCAAACGGGATGAAAATCAGTTTGTAAGTTTCACCAAGAGGAAAAAAACCTCTCAGTTTTTTGTTTGTTTTTGTTTGTGACTTTAAGTCGCACCCACACAGATAGGTCTTACGGCGACGATGGGATAGGAGAGGCCTAGGAGTGGGAAGGAAGTGGTCGTGGTCTTAATTAAGGTACAGCCCCAGCATTTGCCTGGTGTGAAAATGGGAAACGACGGAAAACCATCTTCACGGCTGCCGACAGTGGGATTCGAACCCACTATCTCCCGGATGCAAGCTCACAGCCGCGCGCCCCTGACCGCACACCCAACTCGCCCGGTCCTCTCAGTTTTAAATACCTTACTGATGGAGTGAAACTACCCCACAGGGATCACTGCAGGTACTTGGCTGAATGGTCAGCGTACTGACCTTTGGTTCAGAGGATCCCGGGTTCGATTCGCGGTCGGGTCGGGGATTTTAACCTTCATTGATTAATTCCAATGGCTCGGGGCTGGGTGTTTGTGCTGTCCCCAACATCCCTGCAACTCACACACCACACCACACGTAACACTAACCTCCACCTCAATAACACGCAGTTACCTACCATCCTCATCGGAGGGTCTACCTTACAAGGGCTGCACCCGGCTAGAAATAGCCACATGAAATTATTATTATAAATTATAATATAAGGATGTATCTTCATTGGGGTAATCACATTAGTGAGGTTGTAAATAAAGTGCACATATCTCTTCATATGATTATGAGAGTATTTAGGGGTGTTAGTAAGGATGTAAAGTAGCCTATTATTCTGCCGGGCTGAGGTGGCTCAGACGGTTCTAGCACTGGCTTTCTGACCCCAACTTGGCAAGTTCGACCCTGGCTCAGTCCGGTGGTATTTGGAAGTGCTCAAATACGTCAGCCTTGTGTCGGTAGATTTACTGGCATGTAAAATAACTCCTGTAGGACTAAATTCCGGCATCTCGGCGTCTCCGAAAACCTTAAAAGTAGTTTAAGTTAGTGGGATCTAAATCCAATGACATTGTTATTAGAGTATGATTCCAGTGTATTGGAACCACACCAGATAACTTGATATGGGAGCTGGAAAAGGTCCAAAGGTAAGCAATACGATTTGTTCTGGGTGATTTTCCACAAAATAGTAGTGTTATAAAAATGTTGCAAACTTGGGACTGAGAAGACTTGGGAGTAAGGAGATGAGGTGCTCGACTAAGCGGGATGTTCCAAGCTGTCAGTGGAGAAATGGCGTGGAATGACATTAGCGGATGGATAAGCTTGATTGAAACTTTTCAAGGTAGGACAGATCATAAAATATATGAAGATACAGTTGGAATTCAAGAAGACAAATTGGGGAAAACAGTCATGTATAGAAAGAGGAATTCTGTGGTGTAGTGGTTAGTGTGATTAGCTGCCACCCCAGGAGGCCCGGGTTCAACTACCGGCTCTGCCGCGGAATTTGAAAAGTGGTACGAGGGCTGGAACGGGGTCCACTCAGCCTCGGGAGGTCAACTGAGTAGAGGTGGGTTCGATTCCCACATCAACCATCCTGGAAGTGGTTTTCCGTGGTTTCCCACTTCTCCTTCAGGCAAATGCCGGAATGGTACCTAACTTAAGGCCACGGCCGCTTCCTTCCCTCTTTCTTGTCTACCCCTTCCAATCTTTCCATTCCCCCGCAAGGCCCCTGTTCAGCATAGCAGGTGAGGTCGCCTGGGCGAGGTACTGGTCATCCTCCCCAGTTGTATCCCCGACCCAGCGTCTGAAGCTCCAGGACACTACCCTTGAGGCGGTAGAGGTGGCATCCCTAGGTGAGTCAGAGGGAAAAACCGACACTGGAAGGTGAACAGATAAAGAAGAAGAAGAAGAAGAAGAAGAAGAAGAAAGAGGAATTAGGGAATGGAATAATGTGTCGAGAGAAATGTTCGATACATTTCCAACTGCTTTGAAGTGAGGAGATTTGAGAAAAGGCTGGATAAACAATTGATAGAGAATCTGCCACCTGGGTGACTGCTCTAAATGCAGATCGATGATCTGTTTATTTATTTACCGGTATTTATTTATTACTAATGGCGCATTTACATACCTAACTTTCGGAAGACCTCCTCAGATTTCTGGCAAGAAAGGTTCCCCGGATTTTAATTTCTCGTTAGGTAGCAACATTACTACGACCGAATTCCAACTGTTGGATGTGCCAAATTAATTATCACGTATAGTTTTTAAATATAGAAAGGTTCTAGAAAGTCGTGAATGGAACGTATGAGGTCCCAAACGAAAGATAATGACTTTCTATTACTGTTATTACTTGACTTCAGTGGCACCGTCGACTAGTTGACTTTGTGTTCCCAAGAAAACGGGTTAAACAAATACAATGATTTTACTATTTTGTACTTGTTTCATGAGAGTCTCCGTGGTTCAGGCGGCTGCGCGCCGGCCTCTCACCGCGGAGTTCCGTGGTTTAAATCTCGGCCACTCCATGTGAGATTTGTGCTGGACAGATGGAGGCGGGAAGGGTTTTTCTCCGGGTACTCCGGTTTCTCCTAGCATTTTTCATTCAAGCAACACTCCAATTTCATTTCATTTCATTTGTCAGTCATTGATCATTGCCCCAGAGGAGTGCGACAGGCTTCGACAGCTGGCACAATTCCTATCTTTGCCGCTAGATAGGGGCTTCATTCATTCCATCCCTGACCCGGTCATTGACTGGAAACAGGCTGTTTCACTTGTTTTATGGCTAGGAACTGTGTGATGATAATGATTATTATTGTTTTAAGAGAAAGTACAACTGGGCAACCATCCTCTCAACATAATAAGAATTGAAAACTGAATAGGCCCGATCTTCATTCTTCGAAAGATACAGAAGGGTAACGAAGGCTGTGAAATGAAAGACGCAGAACTAATACCGTCAGACTTGGAAGAGAACAAGAATTGACCAAGGAAGGTCGGGTAGAAATGTTGAAAGTGAGAATTATGACACAGGAGGAGATGATTATTGTTTCAAGAGGCAGTAAATCCGCTATAAACATGCAGAGGGACCGATCCTTCGTAAAATGAATGGTAAGCATAACACCGTTGGGGTCGGAAGAGAACAGGAGTTGACCAAGCGAGATCAGATAAGAAAGATGAAAGCGAGGAGCTTGGCACAAGTGAGTGGAAGCAATGTTAGACTCTCCTAGGGCCCCCGAGGTCGCCACCCACGCTCTCAAGTCGAGAGCACCTATAGTTTCGCATTTTAATCGTCTCTTACTGTCAGTAGTGTCCGGCTGCATGGCTAAATGGTTAGCGTGCTGGCCTTTGGCCACAGGGGTTCGATTCGCGGCAGGGTCGAGAATTTTAACCATAATTGGTTAATTTCGCTGGAACGGGGGCTAGTTGTATGTGTCCTCTTCGTAATCATTTCATCATCATCATCATCATCATCACGACACGCAGTTCGCTTACGGGCGTCAAATCAAAAGACATGCACCTGGCGAACCGAACATGTCCTCGGACACTCCCGGCACTAAAATCATACGCCATTTCATTTTATTGGAAGCATGTAAGTTGTTAGCAAAGTTTTGCCATCTGTTGAGTATATTAAGAAGCCGGGGAAGGTCAGAGAATCAAAGAGTATATAGCACAGAATAATATTCTTTCATGATCAAAGGAAGTGTATACTCTGGCTTGACAGGTAGTAATCAAACATGGCTGCACTGACATTACTAAGGATGGCAATCACATGTATCAGAATATAAATGAAAGTCGCTTAGTAACCGCTAATTACAGAATGTATTGTGGGTTTATGGTAAGCCTTCCCCTGCAATTATTGGAGTGATCATTTAATGATTTGATTTTATGATTACTCAAAGTTGGCTGAACTTAGACACCTAAAAATGTATCATAATTTACCGGCAAGCAATTCCGGAGAGATTAAAAAAAATGAAGCAAATCGGTCCAGTAGAAGGGACGGACGGATTTTCCAAAGCTGTTTAATAAACTCTTTTAATATATAGATTAATAATTATAGTAACACATAACAGTGTAATAATAATAATAATAATAATAATAATAATAATAATAATAATAATAGTTCAGTCCGGTGGTATTTGAAGGTGCTCAAAGTCGTCAGCCTCGTGTTGGTAGATTTGCTGGCACGTAAAAGAACTCCTGCGGGACTAAATTTCCACACCTCAGCGTCTCCGAAAACCGTTAAAGTAGTTAGTGGGACGTAAAGCAAATAAGAATACCCACATTAGCCCCACCTGCCATTTGAGCCACGAGCCGCTACTGCATTATAAGGACACTGTTACAAGAGAATTATGTTGATATTCAGACTGCAATACACTGTAAAATCTTACATTATAATGCACAACAAGAACAATGCGATCAAGGTCAACAGTTTTAACTGCGAATGGTTCGTTCAGATTACAAACTAAAATCCAACTTTCAAGGCTTCTTAGAAAAAAATTTTCAACAGATCTGTTGGTTCTACAGTTATGTTTGAATGTTTATTTAGTTTATTGTCAGTTTCTATTTATTTTATTTTTGAAAACATTCCACTTGGTGGGGGGCGGGCTTTCTAACCTCCAGTATCCCCACCTTGGCTACGCCCCTGCTTACTACAGGCAGGGGATACTATGAATACATTCAAAAGCTCCCAACTATAGGGGAGGAGGACAGTCCGGTGATAATCGCTCATTGTGTGTGAAAGTTCTGTTATGGAATGTAGGAAAGGGTTAAGTCTTCCTTCATTCATTCGTGCATTCATAACAGCGCAAGATTTTAGGGCACTTACAGCTAGGTTATTAGTCCAAAATAGCTGCCGTTGGGAAAGGAGTCCGAAACTAAAATTGGATTGACTAACAGCTCCAAAGAGAGGATATTAGAATACTATTACACGATATGAAGCATTTTGAAATGTAAAACACCATAGACTCAAGTTCAAGCAATGTCGATCTGGGAGAAAATGGGTGAGGGTGGGGGAACCAGATAGCCATTTTTAGGGCCGTGAATTGAACCACCGATCGTCCAATGGCGCGATTATCTATCCGACGGCTCCTAGTTTCAATCCCAGCAACAGTAATTTATGTATTTATTTCCATTAAGGGTGCTGAATGCCTTTGCTGACGGGAGCTAGTGTTTTCAGTGCACTGTGTCTTCTTGTAGCCTCCGTGGCTCAGGCGGCAGTTCGTCGGCCTCTCACCGCTGGGTTCCGTTGTTCATATCCCGGTCACTCCATATGAGACTTGTGCTGGACAAAGCGGTGGCGGGACAGGTTTTTCTCCTGGTACTCCGGTTTTCCCTGTCATCTTTCATTACAGCAACACTCTCCACTATAATTTCATTTCATCTGTCAGCCATTAATCATTGCCCCAGAAGAGTGCGACAGGCTTCGGCAGCCGGCACAATTCCTATCCTCGCCGCAAGATGGGGGCTTCATTCATCCCATTCCTGACCCGATCAATGACTGGAAAACAGGTTGTAGGTTTTCATATGTCTTCTGATATGGGCTAGAACAATTTTTGTTACTTTCATTGATCTGTCTCAGTCTTATCCTTGGCTTTGACAATATGAAAGTGTCTGAGGTATGAACGATGCTAGTAATGCCATTCCTTATGCAGCCAGTCCCTGCTACGAATGGTGTGAAAATGATGCTCATAGGGTTGGTTGGTACATGCATTTCAGTGGGCTTGAACGACTGATATGTAATAGAAGCTTCTGGCTCGGTGAGGAAAACAACGGGAAATTACCTCACTCCTCATTTCCCTAGTACGCCTCTTCAGTGATGCCTAGGCCATCTATGACAGCTGATAGCAGAACTGCTGAGGACCCAACCAGCCTCAGGGCAGAGGACTGAACACAAACACAAGGGTGCTGGAGAGGGAGATAAGAGGGAAGGGTTCTTGCTTTTCATCGAGCAAAACTCTTCGCTCGGATATTCTTGAGACGACGCCAAGTGGTTACGTTTGAGTTATTTTAATACATTGTCGGTAGTTGATGTAATTGGGGTACCCTGTTCATTCAAAACTAGCATTCCATTGACTCTCCCACATCGCCAGCTTCATTTTCCTCCCCTCCTCCTTCCTTTCACAGACTAGAAACTTAGCTCATCTGTGATATTCGCGTGTTCATCGTTCTTCAAGAGCATGCCTAATAAAATCTCATTCATCTGTGATATTCGCGTGTTCATCGTTCTTCAAGAGCATGCCTAATAAAATCTCATTAGCGTACTAAAAAGTCTGTCGATATTTTTCGAATTATGCTGTCTGTTTCCTGTAGAACGTCTTCCTTGTCACCGTTGCGTTTCTTAAGACAGATGCTGGTTGAAGGGACATTATAGATATTAGGGACGGATCAATCAATCAATCAATCAATCAATCAATCAATCAATCAATCAATCAATCAATCAATCAATCAATCAATCAATCAATCAATCAATCAATCAATCAATCAATCAATCAAACAATCAATCAATCAATCAATCAATCGGTCACAACATATTCGATTAATTAACCAAAGAAGCTGATCAAAGTGAACTATATTTCCACTTTCTTGGACATCTACCAGATTACCGCACCTTTTTCAAATTATGTGACGAACTCAACGAAGCTATGACGACGACGTTTGTTTGTTATTTGTTACTCAACCACATCCTCCGTGATTCTCCGAATGGAATACAGAGAAGCCGTTAAAGCATGAATGTAAAGAATACACTAGTCATCGCCTATCAGAATGCTGATTAACCAAGCGTGATTTTATTGATTTCAAATGCAATTATAGTGCAAGTTCAAACGTTCAAGAAAAAATACGCATAATTTATGCAGCTTCGTTTTAGAAAAAACATAATTTGTTAAAAATGTGAAAATGATTCAGGAAAATACAGTACAAGTATATATTTGTAAAATGGCACGTACAAGGAAAATATCACCAAAGGCAAAATTTTCTTCAATCCCGCAAACAATTTGCAATGTTAATTTTCTCTCCTATTATGCTAACAGGTACAGATGGCTAATGTATTACGATATTTATCTCAAACATAGGCTATGTAGTAGATCATTATCATCGCTCGAATCTTCGACAAGTTGCTGATTTCCATCATTATTATTATCGCCTATCGGAATGCTGATTAACCAAGTAAGGTCCATGAGCTACGTACACAGGATTGGAGTCTTACAAATCCCCCTGCTGTTCCTGCCACTACCAAGCATCAGATAATTTAAGCGTTTTTTTTTTCCCTCTCCATTTCACCACAAACAAAAAGCCTCATTCTTTTAAATCTGTCAACTGTTAAATGTACATCTTCCTGTCTGGTTACTTTCATGAAGTGTGAGATGTATTTACACGCCTTTTGTAAACGTCAACATTGATATTCATTCAAACGTCATGTGAGGAATTTATTTGGAGTGTATATGTAAAAAAACAGATCGCGAACCTCGAAGCGACTTTTGGATATGTTCATACTGAATTATTATTATTAATACACTGACTGACAGAGCAAATGCAACACCAAGAAGGAGTGGTCAGAACTTTATGCCAATTGCAGGGTAGACTGACGTCACTGAGGTATGCTCATGATGTGAAATGCGCCGCTGTGCTGCGCGCGTAGCGAACGATAAATGGGACACGGCGTTGGCGAATGGCCCACTTCGTACCGTGATTTCTCAGCCGACAGTCATTGTAGAACGTGTTGTCGTGTGCCACAGGACACGTGTATAGCTAAGAATGCCAGGCCGCCGTCAACGGAGGCATTTCCAGCAGACAGACGACTTTACGAGGGGTATGGTGATCGGGCTGAGAAGGGCAGGTTGGTCGCTTCGTCAAATCGCAGCCGATACCCATAGGGATGTGTCCACTGTGCAGCGCCTGTGGCGAAGATGGTTGGCGCAGGGACATGTGGCACGTGCGAGGGGTCCAGGCGCAGCCCGAGTGACGTCAGCACGCGAGGATCGGCGCATCCGCCGCCAAGCGGTGGCAGCCCCGCACGCCACGTCACGTCAACCGCCATTCTTCAGCATGTGCAAGACACCCTGGCTGTTCCAATATCGACCAGAACAATTTCCCGTCGATTGGTTGAAGGAGGCCTGCACTCCCGGCGTCCGCTCAGAAGACTACCATTGACTCCACAGCATAGACGTGCACGCCTGGCATGGTGCCGGGCTAGAGCGACTTGGATGAGGGAATGGCGGAACGGAACGTCGTGTTCTCCGATGAGTCACGCTTCTGTTCTGTCAGTGATAGTCACCGCAGACGAGTGTGGCGTCGGCGTGGAGAAAGGTCAAATCCGGCAGTAACTGTGGAGCGCCCTACCGCTAGACAACGCGGCATCATGGTTTGGGGCGCTATTGCGTATGATTCCACGTCACCTCTAGTGCGTATTCAAGGCACGTTAAATGCCCACCGCTACGTGCAGCATGTGCTGCGGCCGGTGACACTCCCGTACCTTCAGGGGCTGCCCAATGCTCTGTTTCAGCAGGATAATGCCCGCCCACACACTGCTCGCATCTCCCAACAGGCCCTACGAGGTGTACAGATGCTTCCGTGGCCAGCGTACTCTCCGGATCTCTCACTAATCGAACACGTGTGGGATCTCATTGGACGCCGTTTGCAAACTCTGCCCCAGCCTCGTACGGACGACCAACTGTGGCAAATGGTTGACAGAGAATGGAGAACCATCCCTCAGGACACCATCCGCACTCTTATTGACTCTGTACCTCGACGTGTTTCTGCGTGCATCGCCGCTCGCGGTGGTCCTACATGCTACTGAGTCGATGCCGTGCGCATTGTGTAACCTGCATATCGGTTTGAAATAAACATCAATTATTCGTCCGTGCCGTCTCTGTTTTTTCCCCAACTTTCATCCCTTTCGAACCACTCCTCCTTGGTGTTGCATTTGTTCTGTCAGTCAGTGTATTATTGGGGTTACGTCACGCTAACTTCAGTACTTTTAAGTCTTCAGGGATGGCGAAGTGTCGGAATTTTATCCCAAAGGATTTTTTTACGTGCCAGTAAATCTATTGACACAAGGTTGTCATGTTTGAACACCTTCAAATACCACAGGATCGAGCCGGGAGGTGATGGTGGTAATTATTGTTTTAAGAGGAAGTACAACTAGGCAGCCATCCTCTATATAACACTAATCAGAGAGGGAAAACTGGAAGGAATGCGACACTTCGAAAAATGAAGGTATCGGCCAAAGAAAAACAAGGGCGACGAAGGGCGTGAAAATGAAAGACTCCCTAGGCCTCAAGTGCTCTAATATCGTCGGGGTCGGAAAAGAACAAGAGTTGACCAAGTGAGGTCGAGTAGGGCAAATGAAGGTGAGGAGCCTGGCACAAGTAGGTGGAAACAATGCCAGGACTCAGCTAAGGGCCCCGTGGTCGCCAAACCACGCTGCAAAGTTAAGAGCCCCTGGGGCCCCTATTCATCGCCTCTTACGACAGGCGGAGAATACCGTGCGTGTTATTCTACCACCCCCACCCACAGAGGGAGATCGAGCCTGAATCGAACCCGCCAACTTGGGCTCAGAAAGCCAACACTGTACCATCTGACCCACTCACAATCCATTAGGTTGATGATAATGCTTTCCTATACTTTTAATAGTGTTCTGAGACGCCCAAGTGGTAGGCCCACACATAATATTTTCCTCATGCAGGCTGCTTACTATGTGTCAAGTTTTGTATGTCGGTGTGAGGTATTTGTTAGAACAAAGGCTAAAATTCGTATGGATGCGACTACGACCTTTGTTAGTTGTAGTGGTGATTATTGTTTTAAGGGGGAGTACATCTGGGAAACCATTCTCTGTTAACACCAATCAAACGGAAACCGAGCTTGATAGCTGCAGTCGCGTAAGTGCGGCCAGTATCCAGTATTCGGGAGATAGTGGGTTCGAACCCCACTGTCGGCAGCCCTGAAGATGGTTTTCCGTGGTTTCCCATTTTCACACCAGGAAAATGCTGGGGCTGTACCTTAATTAAGGCCACTGTTACTTCCTTCCCACTCCTATCCCTTTCTTATCCCATCGTCGCTGCGACGTAAAACAACTTGTAAAATAAAAGTCAGACGGAAAAGTGGAAGAAGTCTGATCCTTTGAAGAATGAAGGTATCGGCGAAAGAAAGGGATAAGCCACGAAGGGCGTTAAAATAAGACGCAAGTCTAATACTGTCGGGGTCGGGAAAGAACAAGAGTTGACCAAGGGAGGTCGCATAGGATAGATGAAAGTGAGGAGCATGGCACAAGTAAGTGGACGCAATGTCAGGACTCAGCTAAGGGCCCCCACGCTCCCAAGTTAAGAGCCCCTGGGGGCATAATGCAATCCGGATTGAAGGAGAAACTGTGCTCATCAAGGGAGGTCGGATAGGATAGATGAAAGCTGCCAGACACAAGTAAGTGAAAGCAGTGCCCGACTCGGCTGGAGTCCTGTGGTCACCACAAGTTACGAATCTCTAGGATTAAGCAGATCACTCTGACATCACTGCCGTACTGAGAGCAAATCCGAAGCAGCAATAAATCTTACTAACAGAAGATCCCTCGTCCGTCCAGGATCTCTTTTAATCTTGACCTCGTGTAGTGCCAGAGGTTGACATTTCCGTGGTCAAGTACAACCTGTTGTTTGTAATTTACGCCATCTCGCACACGTGACTTCAATTACAGATGTCTTGTTACTTTTGTTGCTGTTTAGAACAAGGCGAACAAGGTAGGAATGTACACACCTGCGCAAATGTAGAGCGGTTGCACATGAAAATTCTTGGTTCATGCAAACACTTAGGACCATAAATCAGCTGGAAGGGTCACTCGACATTTTTCAACATCCTTCCACTGCAATTCGGAAAGCTCTTCTCAAGAGCGGAACGTGATCATTTTGTAAATTATATGAATTATTATGTGAATAGTCTATATGTTTGTGTAAATATATAAATATATATTTGTATGTATATATATATATAATTTAATTTTCTATTACATAATCTGTAATTGGGACACCTTATGGGTGATAAATATACTATATTCTATTCTATTTTATTAGATGAATGCAGTACATAGACTATCCTGATTTGGATATGCAATGAATCCCAGGTTAAGGTCTCGGTTACTTGCATGCGTGGTGTTTGAAAGATTTTCTCTGGCCTACGATTTACCGTACGATCATTCTCATTCTAGTACTACACTGACTTAGCAAATGTCTTGGGATAGTCACCTAATAGCGTGTGGGGACTCCTCCGGTCCTGCGAACTGCAGTGAGACGCCGTGGAAGTGAGTCAAGTCCCTGGTAGTCCTCAGGACGCAGCTGACACCAAATCGTTTGCAGAGCGGCCGCCAATGCTGGTCTGTTCGTGGGTGCAAGATCAATGGCACGGAACCTGCTTTCCAGGACATCCCAGATATGCTCGATAGGGTTCATATCGGGGCTCCTGGGTGGTCGTGGCAGTCGTTGGACCTCCGCTGCATGTTCCTGGAACCATTCCCGGGCGACGTGGAAGCGATGTGCCGGCACGTTATCATCTTGAAACACCGCAGAACCGTCTGGGCGCTGGAAGGCCAAAAACGGGTTGAGATGGTCTCCGAGCAGGTCAACATATCGCGTACCATTCAAAGTTTCTTCCAGAACAACCAGGGGGCCCATTCCATACCAGGAAAATGCACCCCAGACCATAACAGGGACAGCAGCGCCCTGGACCACACCTTCGAGACAGGCGGGATCCATCGCTTCATGTGGTCTGCGCCATACACGGTGCCTCCCATCGGCATGGTGCAGTTGAAATCGTGATTCGTCCGACCATATCACGTTACGCCATTGTTCCAGTGTCCATCTCTGGTGACTGGCAACAAATACGCGTCGTTGTGCCCGATGACGTTGGGTTGACAGTGGCACCCGTGTGCGGCGCCGGCTCCCATACCCATTAGAACCCATGTTCCTACGGATTGTCCACTGGGAGACGTGTCTAGCACGGCCTGTGTTGAATTGATCCGTGATTTGTTGCACGGTTGCCCGTCTATCACTATTGGCAATCCGTCTCAGATGTCGCTGGTCACGGTCATCGAGGTTGGCTGGACGGCCGGTCGTTCGTCTGTTGTGGACGATGACACCCACATTCAACCATTCACGATACACCCTGGACACGGTTGATCGTGTGAAGGCGAATTTCCGCACCACTTCCGAAATCGCACTTCCCATCCGTCGGACACCAACCACCATACCCCGTTCGACGACGTTCCATGTTACACCTATCACATGCACAGCCACTGCTCACAAGGTCTCCTATACAACTGCCGCTGGCACAGAGGGCATGTGATGCGCAGACAACACACCTGCGCATCAGTGCTCCGCTATCCCATGACATTTGCTCAGTCAGTGTACTTTATCGTCATAATGTGTGACTCGTTGGCTGAATGGTCAGCGTACTGGCCTTCGGTTGAGAGGGTCCCGGGTTCGATTCCCGACCGGTTCCGTGATTTTAACTTTCATTGGATAATTCCAATGGCTCGGAGGCTGGGTGTTTGTGCTGTCCGCAACATCCCTGCAACTCACACACCACACATAACACTATCCTCGACAACAATAACACGCAGGTACCTACCCATGGCACATGGCCCTCAGCCTCATCGGAGGGTCTGCCTTACAAGGGCTGCACCCGGCTAGAAATAGTCACAATATTAAAAATCGACATAATTATGTTAACGCCCGCTTTAAGAAACTCTGTCAAACCTGGTTAATAAATAATAATTATTCGTAACATAGCCTACGTAGGATTAGATCATAGCTAAGTTATTAGGTTAATTAAAACATTTAACTGATACCTTAAGATATTAAATTGTAGATAATGTATTCAGTGTATATTTAACTCTTCATGTAGGTGTATATATGGTTGGACAGAATAGCAGGCTTCATAGCCTGAGTCCCGCCATATAAAACAAGACAATAAATAAATAAATAAATAAATAAATAAATAAATAAATAAATAAATAAATAAATAAATAAATAAATAAATAAATAAATAAATGTGCCACGGGCATCGTCAGCCGTCTAGGTTGGCTAGTGAATAAGTGAAATTCATTTTGCCCTTGGAGTTTCACGTCCAGCATATCTCACCGCTCATACCGAGCGAGTTGGCCGTGTGGTTTGGGGCGCACAGCTGTGAGTTTGCATGCGGAAGATACTGGGTTCGAACCCCACTGTCGGTAGCCCAGAAGTTGGATTTCCGTGGTGGCTTCCCATTTACATACCAAGAAAATGCTGGGCTGCACCTTAAGGCCACGGTCGCTTCCTTCCTACTCCTAGCCCTTTCCTATAACATCGTCGCCATAAGACATATCTGCGTCTGTGCGACGTAAAGCAACTTGTGAAAAAGAAAGAAAAGAAAATAATATCTTCATAGTAAACTTTTATATGTTCTGAATGGTACATTTCTTGGGAATGTGACATCCGAGTAGCAGCGTCGCTAGCTTCTCACCATGTAGGACATGGCTCGAATCCCGACCAGCGCGTGTGGTATTTATGAAATGAAAAATCTCGTCCTTATGGTTCGGATTTCACGTAAGGCTGGAGGTCTTGTGGCTATGCTCGCTTCTTTTAAAAAAAACATGTAGTTTAGCGAGAGGCATTTCAATTGATAAAATGTTATTCTATCAGCATCTCCTGTCCTGGGAGATCATAACGTGTGAAGCATGGGGCTCCAATTGAGTCTGCTGGTAATTCTTCCGCTTACCTGATTAGGCTTCCCTCTTTCGTCTTGCTTACATTCCTAAGTAAGCAAAGGAGTGCAGAAGTGTCTTATTCAAGGTTACAAAACAAACATCAGATGGTTTCTGTTTCACTGATAAGTCAGCATTTTTTCGAAAGGATGTTGGATGTGTGTACAGTTTCCCCTCACGAGGAACAACTTTATCTATTGAAAAAGATCGTATTGTACTCTTTACTTGAAACTGAAGCAAAGAGGAAGTGACTCGTGTTTCCTATAAATAAGTCGAGGTGATTGTTTTAATGAGAAGTCCAATAAGTTAACTCTTAACTCTAATTTTAAGAGAAAGGTCTGTCCCTTTGAAGTGGTGGTGGTGGTGGTGGTGGTGGTGATTACTGTTTTAAGAGGAAGTACAACTAGGCAACCATCCTCTAACACTAATCAGAGAAAAAAAAGGAAGGGATCCGGCACTTCGAAAAATGAAGGTATCGGCAAAAGAAAGACAAGGGCCACGAAGGGCGTGAAAATGAGAGGCTCCCTAGCCCTCGGAAACATAATAGCGTCGGGGTCGGAAAAGAACAAAAGTTGACCAAGGGAGGACGGATAGGATAGATGAAAGAGGAGCCGGTCACAAGTAAGCGGAAGCAATGCCTGGACTCAGATAAGGGCCCCGTGGTCGCCAACCCACGCTCCAAAGTTCAGAGCCCCTGGGGCCTCTTTTAGTCGCCTCTTACGACAGGAAGGGGTTACCGTGGGTGTTATTATTCCTCCCACCCATAGGGGCATGTCCCTTTGAAGATTAAAGGTATTAGAAAAGAAAGAGAAGAGCTGTAAGAGAAGTGTAAATGAAAAAAAAAAATAAACAAGGTTATCGCTTAAAGAAAGGTGAAAAAAAATATTTTTAGTCTTTAAA
Source organism: Anabrus simplex (assembly GCF_040414725.1). Taxonomy (NCBI): domain Eukaryota; kingdom Metazoa; phylum Arthropoda; class Insecta; order Orthoptera; family Tettigoniidae; genus Anabrus; species Anabrus simplex. The sequence continues at coordinate 118,826,462 of NC_090269.1, forward strand.
AATATTCTTGCCGCCTCTGTGGTGTAGTGGTTAGTGTGATTAGTTGCCACCCCCGGAGGCCCGGGTTCGATTCCCGGCTCTGACACGAAATTTGAAAAGTGGTACCTGGAACAGGATCCACTCAGCCTCGGGAGATCAACTGAGTAGAGAAGGGTTCGATTCCCACCTCAGCCATCCTGGAAATTGTTTTCCGTGGTTTCCCACTTCTCCTCCAGGCAAATGCCGGGATGGTACCTAACTTAAGGCCACGGCCGCTTCCTTTCCTCTTCCTTGTCTATCCCTTCCAATCTTCCCATCCACCCGCCAGGCCCCTGTTCAGCATAGCAAGTGAGGCCGCCTGGGCGAGGTACTGGTCATCCTCCCCAGTTGTAGCCCCCGACCCAGAGTCTGAAGCTTCAGGACACTGCCCTTGAGGCGGTAGAGGTGGGATCACTCGCTGAGTCCGAGGGAAAAACCGGCCCTGGAGGGTAAACAGATAAAGAAGAAGAAAAAATATTCTTTTTTGATGTCAAAAAAAGACGGAGGGAAGGTTAAAAAGATGACAGGGAAGAGTAAACGGGTAAGTGGGAGCAATGCCAGACTCAGCTTGACTTCAAATTCAGTAGCGGCGATTAGGGGGGAGGGCAACGCTCCCACTTTCTGGAGGAAAAAACTAATTTTTATTCCATTTTTAGCCACCTGACTACGAGTATTTTTCATTTTCGGCAGACTGAAGAACCTAACAGTTATTTTTAAAAATCGCCTCAAACTAGAAATTATTTAAAAAACAATTTATACAGTCCCTGTTATTTTTTCAGCTAATTCCTTCGTTTAATTTCTTTAATTATTAAGAAAAATATTCAGCGGAAGATGAAAATGCGCAGCCTGTTTCCAGTCATTCGACCGGGTCAGGAATGTAATGAATGAAGCCCCCATCTAGCGGTGAGGATAGGAGTTGTGCCAGCTGCCGAAGCCTGTTGCACTCCTCAGGGGCAATGATAAATGACTGACAGATGAAATGAAATTATATTGGAGAGTGTTGCTCAAATGAAATATGACAGGAAAAACCGGAGTACCCGGAGAAAAACCTGTCCCGCCTCCGCTTTGTGCAGCACAAATCTCACATGGAATGCCCGAGATTTGAACCATGGAACCTAGCGGTGAGAGGCGGCGCGCTGTCGCCTGAGTCACGGAGGCGCTACTCAGCGGATATACGCACAAAATGTCGTTCGTTGCAGCTAACAGGGCCACAGAAAGTAGTCGTGACTCGCGCGGCAGCTTGTGGTATGTACTGTGATCAAGGGCAGCAGGGGTATACTTTTGCCAAGATTATGGACACTGAGGTATGTTTCACCCGCTTGCCGCACGCATTCGTTAGTCTGCCAGTTTCACTCTGTAAATGTGTCTGTGTCCGCTTCTGTGGTGTAGTGGTTAGCGTGATTAGCTGCCACCCCCGGAGGTCCGGGTTCGATTTCCGGCTCTGCCACGAAATTTGAAAAGTGGTACGAGGGCTGGAACGGGGTCCACTCAGCCTCGGGAGGTCACCTGAGTAGAGGTGGGTTAACCCACCTCAGCCATCCTGGAAGTGGTTTTTCGTGATTTCCCACTTCTCCTCAAGGCAAATGCCGGGATGGTACCTAACTTAAGGCCACGGCCGCTTCCTTCCCTCTTCCTTGTCTGTCCCATCCAATCTTCCCATCCCCCCGCAAGGCCCCTGTTCAGCATAGCAGGTAAGGCTGCCTGGGCGAGGTACTGCTCATTCTCCCCAGTTGTATCCCCCTACCCAGAGTCTGAAACTCCAGGACACTGCCCTTGAGGCGGTAGAGGTGGGATCCCTCGCTGAGTCCGAGGGAAAAACCGACCCTGGAGGGTAAACAGAAGAAGAAGAAGAAGAAGAAGAAGAAGAAGACAAAATGTGTCTGTGCAGTTCTGTCTAGTGTCTGTTACTTTGTTAGTATGCACTCAAATACGAAATTATATTTGAATTGTATAATTGCGCCAAATGCCTTTGCTGGCGAGATGTAGTGTTTACAGTGCACTATGTCTTCTGGTATGGGCTATATCAAATTTGTTACTTTCATTGACCTGTCTCAGTCTCATCCTTGGCTTTGACAATATGAAAGTGACTGAGGTATGAGTGATGCTAGTAATACCATTGCTTATGCAGCCAGTCCCTGTTATGAATGGTGTGAAAATATCGCTCACACGGTCGGTTGGTGCATGCATTTCAGTGGGCTTGGCAGACTGATATGTAATAGCAGCGGCTGGCTCGGTGAGGAAAGCAACGGGAAACTACCTCACTCCTCGTTTCCCTAGTACGCCTCTTCCGTGACGCCTAGGCTATTTATGACAGCTGTATGGCGGAGCTGCAGAGGATCAAACCAGCCTTCGGGATGAATACCCAACATACAATTGCGCCATACTTCAATTTAATTGTAATACATGTGTAATTACTGTCCCTTTGGTGAGTCTTATTGTATAGTACTATTATTACCGCACTGTCCGGCTCCATGGCTAAATGGTTAGTGTGTTGGCCTTTGGTCACAGGGGCCCCGGGTTCGATTCCCGGCAAGGTCGGGAAGTTTAACCATAAATGGTTAATTTCGCTCGCACGGCGGCTGGATGTATGTGTCGTCTTCATCATCATTTCATGCTCATCACGAAGCGCAGGTCGCCTACGGTAGTCAAATCAAAAGACCTTCACCTGGCGAGCTGAACATGTCCTTGGACACTCCCGGCACTAAAAGCCATACGCCATTTCATTTCATTTAATTTAATTTAATTTAATTTAATTTAATTTCATTTCATTTCATTTCATTTCATTTCATTTCATTTCATTTCATTTCAACCATTATGTCTCTATCGAAATTTGCCCAGGGAGCATTAAAAAACGTACCATTTTGTAGGTTGTTCTTCTTTCCAATTTTGATGTCCTCCGCCTCCCCCCCCCCCCCACTGCTATAGCTCTCTTACCCGGCTACTTTTTCATTTTTGTGCCGCCCCCATCCCCCCCCCCCCCACACTCACTTTTAACTCCCAATCAACGCTACTGAGTCCAATGGCCGTCACACGAACATCTCATTTGTTGCTCTTTCGACCTTGGTGTACTTTTTGGACGCGGCTGTCCAACCGGGTAGTAGTTAGACTGACTGTGTTTAGGACACCTTTTGTAGAACCTTCCCATTCAGGGTGAGCAGAGTCGATCCTAAATTGGACTGCATAGTTACGAGTCGCTCTGCAGCCTGTCCTCAAGTAAAACGGCGATCACACACTTGCCAGCTACGTGCCGGCATGTCACTAGAGCTCCTTGACACTACAATTATACTCTCGTCCCAACTCTCCAATCGCCGTAAGACTTAGTTGTGCGTTACGACCTCAATACGTCTGTGCATGAATTATTTTAATACAGAAATGTAGGCACGCTACAGCAGTCAAACGGTCCCTGGCAGATCTGAATCCCAGTCCAGTCTTGATCAGTAATAATAATTTCGTGTGGCTATTTCTAGCCGGGTGCATCGCTTGTAAGGCAGATCCTCCAATGAGGGTGGGCGGCATCTGCCATATGTAGGTAACTACATGTTATTGTGGTGCAGGATAGTGTTATGTGTGGTGAGTGAGTTGCAGGTATGTTGGGGACAGCACAAATACTCAGTTCCCGAGCCAAGGGAATTAACCCTTTAAGGTTAAAATCTCCGACCCGGCCGGAAATCGAACCCGGGGCCCTCTGAACCGAAGAACACTGCGCTGACCATTCAGCCAAGGAGCCGGACGTGATGATCAGTTATACCGGGCTACGATATATTTTCCTGGAATTTGTCATTTTACTGTTCTGTTTATACTGGAAATAAAGAGAATCTTCGTGATTGTGTGGAAAAGCGTAGACCAGGTCATCTCTAAACTCTAAAATCCAAGTAAACATCTGTATAGGAAGCGACTAATTTTTTAAAGATCGGGAATTTTCAGACAGAAATCTCTCAACATTTAAGAATGGAAATGTGGCTGTTTTTGTCCGGTCATAAAAATTGCCTGATAGCTGATTGCATTAGACAGCGAATCCACTCTTCTAAAAACTGAATGAAACGTATTTACGAGTATATTTGTTGGGACCGTGTCTTTATAAAAATATTTGCCTGGCAACGGTCTCTCGAAGGTTGAGAACTGCTGATTTAGAATCTAGAGTACTACCAAGGTATCGACAAAAGAAATAATAATAATAATAATGGTATTTGTTTTACGTCCCACTAACTACTTTGTACGGTTTTCGGAGACGCCGCGGTGCTGGAATTTAGTCCCGCAGGAGTTCTTTTACCGACACGAGGCTGAGGTATTTAAGCACCTTCAATATCACCAGACTGAGCCAGGTTGGAACCTGCCAAGTTGGAGCCAGATGGCCAGCACCTCAACCGTCTGAACCACTCAGCCAGGCGACAAAAGAAATGAAAGGACTACGAACTGTGTGACTCCCTCCCTAAAACTCACAAACCTAATACCGTCGCGATCGGAAGAGAACAAGAGTTGGTCGGGCTGAGTGGCTCAGATGGTTAAGGCGCTGTCTTTCAGGACCCAAGTTGGCAGGTTCGATCTCAGGGTCAGTCCAGTGATATCTGAAGGTGCTCAAATATGTCAGCTCTGTGTCGGTAGATTTACCGGCATGTAAAAGAAATCCTGCGGAGCAAAATTATGGCACATCGGCGTCTCCGAAAATCATAAAAATAGGTAGTGAGACGCAAATCCAATAAGATTATTATTATTATTATTATTATTATTATTATTATTATTATTATTATTATTATTATTATTATTAGAGGGAAATGGACGAAAAGACTGATACCTTCTCTCCTTCTCTGGGCGTATGGGTTGGCCGAAATCATGGTGAAGTGCACTACTATCGCACACAGTTCTTGACAGGTCATGGATACTTCCAAACATTTTTTCATAGACTAGGGCTAGCAACTAGTCTGGTGTGCATTTACTGCGGTGATATCGATGATGTATTACATACTTTCTCTGTGTGTGTTCATTGGCTGCCACAAAGAAGATGCTTAGAAGTTATGCAGGGAGAACACACCGGAAGGCACCGCTGTCAGTAATGCTGCGAAGGCAAGAGTCTTGGGAACAGGTGGCAGTCTACATAGAAAATATTCTGCGTCAGAAGAAGAAGCATCTGGATGATTGTGACAGACAGTAAAGTAGAAGAAGGAAGATGAAGCACAAGATGCATTAAGCACGACATCCGTCATGAAGTAATGCGAGAACGGTTTCCGGGGCGGAGATAAACGTCGTAGGAAAAGGGAGTGTGGTTCTTAGTGGGTAAGAATCTACGCACACTTGTTGAGTGCGGACCCTCACAAGCGTCTTATGAAATATTTTCCACACTCCCCCGCATGAAAAATTAGACGATTATTATTATTATTATTATTATTATTATTATTATTATTATTATTATTATTATTATTATTATTATTATTATTATTATTATTGTACCGGGCGGTACACCTCCACTCCGCTAATTTAAAATGTGCGCCAGTTGAAACTCCTCTGCTGGAGGAAGTCTGAACTTTATCTACGCTATTAATTCTCTACTTTCTCAGAAGATGTCACCACGTGGAAAATTTTGAGTTTTTGAACTGTGTCATTTTTGATGTGTTTTTGTTTCACTTGTAGTTAGAAGTGTGAACTTTCTCTTCTAGAGGACACTACTGAAGATCAACAACGGTGCACTCTAGTGCGAAGTGAAAGAACTGTTTTTTGGAGAAAATTTAATTTCAAGAGTTCGTTCTTTGTTAAATTTCTTTCAGTCATTGTTTAAGTTGGCAATATTCACCCCTTCTTTCCCCTTGTGTTGAACCTAACCAATCCCGAATTTCTTAAATTAATTTCTATCCAATCAGATGTATCTTCCCCCAACTTGAATATGTTGCTGTGTCCTACCCAATAAAGTGTTTGTGGGAGGGTGTTTTCATTCCCCTAACGCCTAGAAACTTCCGCGAGAGTATTTAAACTGCTGATTTTAGGGTCTCCGGGCCACTTCTGTTCCATCTTTCAGTGTATTAAGTACATAGCAGGAGGCGGGAAGCGCCTCTTTCCTCGGCAGCGGTCATCAATAAGGTAATGGCCGATTAATAAATTCTTTCTTTGCTAGCTCAGCAGTTTAACTCTCGGGGCGGGTTCTAAGCGTTCCACTATGTAACCTTTTCCTAAAATGTAACTTCTCTTTTTATTTTCATCTATTCTCTTGTAAAGCTACATACTGGGATAGAGAGTGCTAACCCTCTCGAGCTCCCAATCACATTGTCTTGAGGTGAACTTATTTTCTCAACCAATTCTTCCGTAATGTAATGTAAATTGTTATTTTCTTAAGTCACCTCTGTAGTATGGGATTAGCCCTTGCACTAACGGCCTAAGGCCAAGTAGGTCTTAAACAAAGTGTATTAGGAGTGCAAGTTCGCCTCCCCTCAAATTGTATTTTAGAGGTCATGTATTAACCTTCTTGTCATTTAATAGACCTCAGTAGGTTGGGTATTTTACCCCTGTGTATATGTCCTTTGAGGACAGCTTAAAGGTGGAGTTTGGTGTGGCCTGGGAGAGGCTTCAATTTGAGAGCGAGTGGCTCTTTTGAAAATTGTATATTGTATGCCTCGAGGAGGCTTTTCAGTGTAATTTGGAGCAAGGGCTCCTAGGTATGAATGGGGTTTTCTGCCCCTCTGTCAAAATTGTGTTTGGGGTAAAACTGAGCTGATTGCCCAAGAATTATGTTTCTGACTTTTGAAGCCCCAAATGGGGTACCTATGTAAATGTATTTTTTCAATCGTGTTTCGGCTACTAAGTACCTGTTCTATTTGTTGTTACCTAATTTTGCAAAGAAAATATAACCTTGTTAAATTTTAAAATTAATTTCACTTTAGTAGCTTGAGATCTATTCACCACCCAGCACCTTCTTTCATGCATAACTACCACCAAAACACGGTAACAAGTGGTAGCAGAGCGTGGTTGAATGGGTCTCAATTTAGCCCCTTTTGACGGCTACACATTGTTTTGATCCGAACTCTAACCATTTTCTCAGTTGCTGGAATTTTTTGACTTTTTCAAAATTGTTCTGTCATCATGCCAGGCCCTCGCGATGTTTTCCATCTTAATTATTTGCGCAAAGAGGAGTTGATCTATGAATTAAATATCAGAAATGTGCAATCTGGAGGCACGGTTGCAGTAGACACTAACAAGCTTAGAGAGTCCCTTGATTTGCCCATTTCCATCCCCAATTTGGGAGGGAAAGAAATTGACGATTCTCTTTCCACGATCACGGAGAATGTTACTGGGCTAGCTTCTGTAGTTAGTTTTTTGATGAAAATGATCCTTCTCCTAATCAAATTAAGCGTGTGCAAGCTAGGCTATATCATTTTTCAAATAGGGTTAACGATCTCTTGTCTCTAAAGTTGAATGACGTTCAGAAGAAGGAAGCTAGTACCCTGCTTGAAAATATGTCTGAATTATCTAGTAAGGTCACTCAATTGTTAACTGGGGAAGTTCCTCCCAAATCTGATCAGCCCACCATAGTGAATGTAGGTAGCGAGGAAGAACCTGCTAAGGGAGAAGTAAATAGGAAAACCATCGCTGCTCAAACTATCTCTGCCCCATTGGACAACGAGTCTGAACGCCGTGCATCGCTGAGTAACATCCGTTCTGAATTAACTTCTTTGCCATTGAAACCTTTACCTACTATGTCACCCGGGTTTAGTAGCTTGCCTCATCCATTGGCAATGTTGCTCAGAGGTATATCTAAGTTTTCCGTTAATACCACCAGTGACGTAATTTCATTTTTAAGATTTCTAGTGGAATTTCAGGATCATGCCCTGGTTTTTTCTCTTTCTCCATGTCAAATCTTGCAAATTATCTATCCGTATGCTATTGGTATTCTCTCTGACAAAATAGTTAGAGCCATTGCCGAGCAATCATCTATTGAGGATTTCCATGCCCATTTGCTAGCTAACTTCATCCCGGCTAGGGCCAGGTCCTCCCTTATTCAGAAGTACTATTATCGTGTACAGCGCTTGGATGAAAACTTGGCTGATTTCATACAGGACATTAAGTTTTATACTAGGGTGTTTGCCCTTCATTTTCCTGAAGATCAGATTGTACAGGCTATTGTAGAGGGAATTTCACCTCCCTATAGGTCGTATTTGTGTTTCGCGGCGTGCCCGCAAACCTTTTCTGAACTTGAAGCATTGGCCGTCTCAGCGGAAGGAGTTAGATACGCCGATTCTTTGCGTGTCGCGAAAGGACCCCCGCCTTCCTTTAGTAACACTCGGCCTCCACCTCGCCGACCAGTCAATCCCCGTAAATGTTATGCTTGCGGGTCGCCTGACCATCTGCGCAACAAGTGTCCGCTGATCAAGTCAAGTGGGACAAGGAATGGAGCCGGGTCATCACAAGGCTGTTTTAAATGTGGGGCTTTCTCACATATTGCCAAGAATTGTCCCAACTCAAATAGCACCCCCTCCTGCTCAACTTCTGGTGCAAATTCCACCTATGCCAATAATAAAAAGTGACTAGTGGCTTCGGCTGAGTCGACTAATCCATCTTCCCGAGACTCAGCCCCTAGTAAACAGGTTGTAAATTCAGAGAACGATCAGCCTTCAAATTCATCTTTTGAATGCCCTAAAGAATGCCTTAGGATTGCGGCGGATACCCCCGCACCTGTTCCTTTTCTTAAGATTGAGTTAAATAACGAGCCTATAACAGCTCTCTTAGATTCAGGCAGTGTTTGTTCGATTATTTCGGCTGAATGGTATTCTAAATTGAAATCGGTTTGTAAACTTCCTGACTATGTCTCTTCTCCTGTTCAATACGTTTCGGCTAATTCATCTCCATTAGAAATTCTAGGTTCCTTACTGGTCAAGATTCGTATTTTTAAGTTTACATGGAAAATTAAATTGTTTGTGGCCAAGCAATTGTCTTGCCCCATTATATTGGGAGCTGACTTTATTTCTCACACTGGTCTTGTGCTCGATCTCCAGTCTAGGTCGTGCACATTCAAATTTGCTTCTAGTTGTAAAATACCACTATTAAAGTGTAATTCTGTGTCATGTTCTTCTATTTCGCCTACCCAGGATGAGATGTTGTTAGACCTTAGACATCTACCTGAGGAGCAGGCTGATAGTATTCGCAAACTGTGTCAGTCGTTTCCCGAGGTGTTCTCTGATACTCTTGGTGTTACTGACCTTATTGAATACAAAATTGAGGTCACGGATTCGATTCCTGTCCGTTTTCCACCTTATAGGCTATCTCCACCTAAAATGAAGGCTCTGAAAGAAATTATCGATCAGATGTTGAAGGATGGTATTATTAGGCCCTCTAAGTCGGCGTATTCATCGCCTATTTTTCTAGTCCCGAAACCCCAAGGAGGCTTCAGGCCTGTCATTGATTACAGGGCTCTCAATCGGAAGGTGGTGTTGCAATCTGTGCCCCTTCCTGACCTTCATTCTTGTTTTTCATGGTTTCGTAAGGCCAAGTTCTTCACCATATTGGACTTAAATCAGGCCTATAATCAAATTCCCCTTGCCGAAGAGTCTAAACACCTTACAGCGTTTGCCACGGACTGGAATTTATATGAATACAACCGCGTGCCTTTCGGGCTCCCTACGGGAGCAGCTGTGCTCACTAGGCTACTAGATAGGGTCTTCTCCGACATCAAATTCGAGTACTTATATCACTATTTAGATGATGTCGTCGTATTTTCAGAGACTTTTGAAGAACATCTAGATCATCTGCGAGAAGTTCTCGATCGCCTTCGTAAGGCTGGGTTAACTGTTAAGTTGTCCAAGGTTGCCTTTGCTAAGCCCTCTATGTCATTCCTAGGGCATATTGTGTCACCCGATGGTGTAGCAGTCGATCATTCTAGAACACAGGCCATCCGTGATTTTAAACCTCCCAAGGACATTAAAGGTATCGCCAGGTTCATTGGTATGGTGAATTTCTTCAGAAAGTTCATTCCTAACTTTGCTAATAGAGCGGCGCCCTTAAACCTTCTTCGTAGGAAAGGCATCAAATTCGAGTGGGGATCTTCTCAACAAGCCGCTTTTGAAGATCTGAAATTAGCGCTTTGTAATGCCCCTGTCCTTGCTATGCCTGATTTCTCGAAGAAATTCATTGTCCAAACCGACGCATCGTCGTCAGCAGTAGCTGCAGTCCTTCTTCAAGAGACTGAACTAGGGAGGCGACCCATCGCCTATGCGTCTAGGACATTGTCGGCTCAAGAAGCCAAGTATTCCATCTATGAGCTCGAAGGTTTGGCAGTCTTATTCGCCTTAGAAAAGTTCCGTCTCTATCTGGAACACGTCAAATTCGACCTGGAGACAGATAATCAAGCATTAAGCTGGGTCTTAGGTAGGCCGCGTCGTACTGGTCGTATAGCCCGCTGGGCTATTCGTATTTCCGCCTTCCAGTTTGATGTTAGACATATCAGAGGTACCGAAAATGTTGTTGCTGATGGACTCAGCCGTATGTTTCATAACGACGTCGAGACCCACGAACCGGTCGACAGTTCATCACCTTCCGAGTCCATACTATCTGGTGTTAATGCCATCTTAACAGATGCTCCCATGCTTTTTAGGGATATTGAGAAATACCAACGTGAAGATCCGACGCTGGCTCCGATAATGGAAACCCTTTCTTCTGGGGAACATGCTGTCCCTTATGTTCTGAGGAATGGTGTTCTATGTTGCCCTTCGAGGCATGACAAGATGATGAAAGTTGTCGTTCCAGCTGTTCTGGTACCTATGATCTTCAAGTATTATCATGAGACCCCACTAGGAGGGCATCTGGGTATCTTTAAAACTCGTGAAAAGATTCGTGAAATGTTCATCTGGAAAGGTATGGACGGTGAAATCCGTGAACTTATAAAAGCTTGTAAATCTTGTTTGCTCAGTAAACCCACCATGTCCACCAAGGTAGGCCTTTTGTCTTCGCATCAAGCGTCGCGCCCCATGGAACGTCTGTATATCGATTATGTAGGACCCTTCCCCCAGCCAAAGGGTAATGCTAACAAGTTCATCTTTGTGTGCGTAGATGGTTTTACCAGATTTTCTTGGTTATTTCCGACTAAGCTGTCTACCGCTCAGTCTACCATTACCTGCTTAAATTCTATTTTTGCTTCTTTTGGTCCGTGTCAATATATTGTATCTGATAATGCTAAGGCTTTTACATCTAATTTATTTCGTAAATTCTATTTTGACTTATCAATCTCTCATGTAACTACTTCTGCTTATTACCCTCATCCATCTCTGGCTGAACGGGTTAACCGTAATCTCAGGTCCGCACTTATTGCCTATCATCATGAAGATCATTCCAGGTGGGACACGTCCCTGCATTGGATAGCTTTTGCTTTGAATTCGGCGGTTCATGAATCTCACAAGTTTACTCCAGCTTCTTTGATGTTCAAGTTTGTTCCCAACTCGCCGCTCTCTAACCTTTGGTCTCTGAGTGACATTCTACCCGAGACAATAGATCCGGATAATATTAAAGATCTTTGGAAGAAGGCTAAAGCCAATCTTAAGGTATCTCATGAAAAGGTTAGGGAAAAGTATGATCGTGGACGGAGACCCACCACTTTGAAGGTAGGTGACCAGGTGATGGTCAAGAATTTTGTTCCCGCGGGCAAGCTTGCCCCCAGATTTCATGGGCCATGCATCATTCTCGATTTTCTTACTCCGGTTACATTGTTAGTAAGCAATCCAGCCACCGAGAGGATATTTAGGGTTCACCTGTCCCAGGTGAAACCGGTGTAAATTTTGCTTCAACTTGCTTCATATAATTTGATAGGAATATGAAGGTTATATTTTTTTTGTGAGTTCCACTCTTAAGGCTTTCTGCTCCTTCTATTATATTTCTCTATATTTAAGCATTTCTTGTAAACCTCCCCCGATTTGTTAAACTGCCATCCTGTCCTTGCCACGGCCATTACCACGCTCCCGTCTCCTGCTCCACTACACACAGTGGCTGGCTTAGATGAAATGCCATGGATATCTGCACGCCGCTGGCCCCTCAATCTCTCTACATGCCTGTGCCCTCAAAAGAAACATGATGGTCCAACACAATTCTGCCGCCTAGCTTAAATGTTTCAGTGCCCCCGCAGCCGCGCGGCGCTGTGCCGCGGCTGGGTTCGAGGACGGGCCCCCTCGGCCCCAGCGAGGACGACATGTGCACGGCGAGCCGGAGCTCTCCTCCCGGCCAAGGCTGATGTGCGGCGCACGACCTGCTATTTGCCCGCAGCCTGTATATGTTCACCGCGGGCGCGGCGTGTTTCAACACCACTGCTCCCCTCATAGTGCGGGCGAGCGGTATCTCAGGGTACTTGAGGGGTCCGAGCGGCCTCCTTTCGACGCAAGCTGCAACGGCCGGTCTGGCCATCCAACTTCATCAACCTCAACTACATGGACAGTTACGATAAGCAATGACTACACTCGGGAATTCAACAGCAATATTTGGTGGACATTGCAAAATTTTTCATCACTTTTAAGTATTAAAAGTCTATCTTCGGAATTCTACTTCTACAAACTTAAAAACTTTACTTCATCTACAACAACAAAATTTTGAAACTAAATCAAACCAAATTAAGAAAATCTTATAAAATTTTTTTTTGGCAATTAATCTCCATATCTACATCAAAACTTGGACCTTGTTTTCAAACAATTTCATGTGTCACCCCGGGATGAACTTTTGGTGGGGGAGGTCTGTACCGGGCGGTACACCTCCACTCCGCTAATTTAAAATGTGCGCCAGTTGAAGCTCCTCTGCTGGAGGAAGTCTGAACTTTATCTACGCTATTCTCTACTTTCTCAGAAGATGTCACCACGTGGAAAATTTTGAGTTTTTGAACTGTGTCATTTTTGATGTGTTTTTGTTTCACTTGTAGTTAGAAGTGTGAACTTTCTCTTCTAGAGGACACTACTGAAGATCAACAACGGTGCACTCTAGTGCGAAGTGAAAGAACTGTTTTTTGGAGAAAATTTAATTTCAAGAGTTCGTTCTTTGTTAAATTTCTTTCAGTCATTGTTTAAGTTGGCAATATTTACCCCTTCTTTCCCCTTGTGTTGAACCTAACCAATCCCGAATTTCTTAAATTAATTTCTATCCAATCAGATGTATCTTCCCCCAACTTGAATATGTTGCTGTGTCCTACCCAATAAAGTGTTTGTGGGAGGGTGTTTTCATTCCCCTAACGCCTAGAAACTTCCGCGAGAGTATTTAAACTGCTGATTTTAGGGTCTCCGGGCCACTTCTGTTCCATCTTTCAGTGTATTAAGTACATAGCAGGAGGCGGGAAGCGCCTCTTTCCTCGGCAGCGGTCATCAATAAGGTAATGGCCGATTAATAAATTCTTTCTTTGCTAGCTCAGCAGTTTAACTCTCGGGGCGGGTTCTAAGCGTTCCACTATGTAACCTTTTCCTAAAATGTAACTTCTCTTTTTATTTTCATCTATTCTCTTGTAAAGCTACATACTGGGATAGAGAGTGCTAACCCTCTCGAGCTCCCAATCACATTGTCTTGAGGTGAACTTATTTTCTCAACCAATTCTTCCGTAATGTAATGTAAATTGTTATTTTCTTAAGTCACCTCTGTAGTATGGGATTAGCCCTTGCACTAACGGCCTAAGGCCAAGTAGGTCTTAAACAAAGTGTATTAGGAGTGCAAGTTCGCCTCCCCTCAAATTGTATTTTAGAGGTCATGTATTAACCTTCTTGTCATTTAATAGACCTCAGTAGGTTGGGTATTTTACCCCTGTGTATATGTCCTTTGAGGACAGCTTAAAGGTGGAGTTTGGTGTGGCCTGGGAGAGGCTTAAATTTGAGAGCGAGTGGCTCTTTTGAAAATTGTATATTGTATGCCTCGAGGAGGCTTTTCAGTGTAATTTGGAGCAAGGGCTCCTAGGTATGAATGGGGTTTTCTGCCCCTCTGTCAAAATTGTGTTCGGGGTAAAACTGAGCTGATTGCCCAAGAATTATGTTTCTGACTTTTGAAGCCCCAAATGGGGTACCTATGTAAATGTATTTTTTCAATCGTGTTTCGGCTACTAAGTACCTGTTCTATTTGTTGTTACCTAATTTTGCAAAGAAAATATAACCTTGTTAAATTTTAAAATTAATTTCACTTTAGTAGCTTGAGACCTATTCACCACCCAGCACCTTCTTTCATGCATAACTACCACCAAAACACGGTAACAATTATTATTATTATTCCCGGCTCCAGGGCTAAATGGTTAGCGTGCTGGCCTTTGGTCACAAGGGTCCCGGGTTCGATTCCCGGCAGGGTCGGGAATTTTAACTATCATTGGTTAATTTTGCTGGCACGGGGGCTGGGTGTATGTGTCGTCTTCATCATCATTTCATCCTCATCACGACGCGCAGGTCGCCTACGGGAGTCGAATCAAAAGACCTGCACTTGGCGAGCCGAAAATGTCCTCGGACACTCCCGGCACTAAAAGCCATACGCCATTTCATTTTTTCATTATTATTATTATTATTATTATTATTATTATTATTATTATTATTATTATTATTATTATTATTATTTATACCGACTATGTGACGTCATTTACAAGATAATACTGCAATACATTTTTTTTTTTTTTTTTTTTTTTTTGCTATTGGCTTTACGTCGCACCGACACAGATATGTCTTATGGCGATGATGGGACAGGAAAGGTCTAGGAATGGGAAGGAAGTGGCAGCAATGAAGATGGTTTTCTGTGGTTTCCCATTTTCACACCAGGCAAATGCTGGGGCTGTACGTTAATTGAGGCCACGGCTGCTTCCTTCCCACTCCTATCCCATCTTCGCCATAAGACCTATCTGTGTCGGTGCGATATAAAGCAGCTTGTAAAATAAAATCTTCCCTTTTCTTCTTCTTCTTCTTCTTCTTCTTCTTCTTTTTACCCTCCAGGGTCGGTTTTTCCCTCTGACTCAGCCAGGGATCCCACATCTGGCGCCTCAAGGGCAGTGTCTTGGAGCTTCAGACTCTGGGTCGGAATACAACTGGGGAGGATGACCTGTACCTCGCCCAGGCGGCCTCACCTGCTATGCTGAACAGGGGTCTGGCGGGGGGATGGGGAGATTGGAAGGGATAGACAAGGAAGTGGGAAGGAAGTGGCCGTGGCCTTAAGTTACTGTAGATACCATCCCGGCATTTGCCTGGAGGAGAAGTGGGAAACCACGGAAAACCACTTCCAGGATGGCTGAGGTGGGAATCTACTCAGTTGACCTTTCGAGACTGAGTGGACCCCGTTCCATCCCTCGTACCACTTTTCAAATTTCGTGACAGAGCCGGGAATCGAACCCGGGCCTCCAGGGGTGGTAGCTAATCACATTAACCATTACAACACAGAGGCGGTCATCTTCCCATTTTCACTTGATTTATTGAGCGTGTGGCTTTAATGCCGGGAGTGTCCGAGGACATATTCGACTCGCCTGGTGCAGATCTTTCTATTTGACACCAGTGAGCGACCTGCGCGGCTGGGTGTTTGGTGGTGATGATGATGAGGCAGAAAGAGGATGAGACCTGGTGCCGGTACATAGCCTACTCCTGTCGAATAACAAGGGAGTGTGCTCAAGTATTTCTCCATCCGACGGTCGAATCACCATCAACAGCGTCCTATGCCCTTAATCCATAATTGGAAACACTGTGGAGAGGGTTGGAATTGAATCCAGGCCTTTGACATGCAATCTATTGATTATATAGTGTATACCACCACCTCACCTACCCTGCCGGCCAGCATTCTGATGGCATTTTTTTTTTTTTTTTTGCACCAACGGGACTCGAAACAGTTAACCATGGTGCCAGACCGTATAGACTTAACGCCTCAACGACTGTGGCCACCAGGCAGATGGCAGATATATTTTCACTTGATCAATTGCTGTAATTCTACCCCAATAACTCTTCTCTGTTTCCTGTTTTTGGATTCAATGTAAAACTGTAAGTGTAAGTGTCGCGGATATAATCACGATATCAAGAGTCGTGAATAACTACAACCTGTGACAATAAAGTTCGGTGAGTGAAGTCAGAACGGTCGATCCGGCAACACTAGCGACAAATGACGCTGCACCTGCGTAGCAGCAGGTTTTAACCACCTCCCAACGTTGTTCAGTTGAGCATCGTGTGTGTGCCGTGTAAGACCTGTTTGACACAGTGCGTATATAGTGCGTTGATTCTGAACTGCGAACAGGAGCGTGAACGACCAAAAGACCAATGTACCGTTTTGTTTTAAGCTTGGCAAGACACGAAAGAAACGCATGCGATGCTGGTACGTGTTTATGAAGATGAAGCACTGTCCTGAAGTGTGTGTACGAGTGGTTCGCCTGTTTTCGAGGAGGCCGGGGAAGTGTTTCTGACAAGCCCCGTAGCGGAAGACCGGCCACCGCCGTCAGTGACGAAAACATTGAGAAGGTGACAATAATTACGAACGATCGGCGATTAACTGTGCGCATGATAGCGGATGAACTGCAGATTAACCGTGAATCAGTGCGACTAATCGTTACCCGTAACTTGACTGACGATCAGAAGCAGGCACGTTTAGAGGCTTCACCGGATTTTGTCGAAGCGGCGGATGCGAGGCCAAATTTCTTGAACTTTATCGTCACTGAGGATAAAACCTGATGTCTCAGGTACGACCCTGAAACGAAACGACAAAGCATGGAATGGCGTTCTCCGGGATCCCCTCGTCGGAAAAAGGTCAGAGCCGAAAAGTCTCGCATCAAAAGGATGCTCTTCACGTTTTTCGATAGTGAAGGTATTATCCACTAGGAATTTCTACATGAGGGAACGACGTTTAATGCTGCACGGTACATTGAAATTTTGACCCGTTTCATGAAACGTTTTCGCAGGGTACGACCCCAGAACGCACAAGATTCATGGGCTTTTGTCCATGACAACGCCCGCCCACACACAACCAATATCGTCAAAAAATTCGCGGCAAAAAAAGGGGGTGGTGCAATTTGAACACCCCCCATACTCGCCAGATCTCAATTCTTCAGGCTTCTTCCTATTTCCACGACTCAAACTCGCTTTGAAAGGAGATATCAAGAAAGATTTGATATTCCTGACATCCAACGAAACGTGACGAGGCTTTTGAACACCATCCCAAAGGAAGCCTTCTTGCAAAGTTTCCAGGACATGTATCGCCGATCTCAGCAGTGCATAGTTATTGGAGGGGACTATTTCGAAGGACAGTAAGGTCACTGTCGTGCATTGTTCATCTATGCTGATAGTACAGGACTATTCACCGAACTTTGTTACATGTATAAACTTAAATGCATCTTTTTTTGGTTGAACCTGGCCTATAATAATAATAATTTCGCGTGGTTATTTCTAGCCGGGTGCAGCCCTTGTAAGGCAGACCTTCCGATGAGGGTGGGTGGCATCTGCCATGTGTAGGTAACTGCGTGTTATTGTAGAGGAGGATAGTGTTAGGTGTGGTGTGTGAGTTGCAGGGATGTTGGGGACAGCACAAACACCCATCCCCCGAGACAATGGAATTAACCAATGAAGATTAAAATCCCCGACCCAGCCGTGAATCGAACCCGGGGCACTCTGAATCGAAGGTCAGTACGCTGACCATTCAGCTAACGAGTCGGACACCTGGCCTATAATCTTATGATTGAAATATGCAAATCAATCAGTCAGGCAAGCAAGCAAACAAAATGTTGAAGAACCTATTTCACTTTAAAAATGCAATAATATGAACTGAGACTTTTTGTTGGCCATTGTTGCTTGAAGGGTATTCCGCTGCAAGAAGAACCTGTTGGTACACTAATCACTCCGTATCATTCTTTAAGGGCTTCCGTAGTTGTATGGCTTCAACAAACCGGAACTGAATTAAATCATCCTTAAGAGGTGTGTAGTAGCTCACGCCCGTGTTTACTAGAGGTGGATAGTGGTGTTGCTGTTGTTGGTGACCGTGATGCTTGTTTAGGGAGTCTTACTACAGAATTGTGAGCTCATCTTAACATTAATCGTAGACGAATGTCCTTGTACTACTCGAAGAATGGAGGTATCCACTAAAGAAAAGGGAAATATCTGAAGGGCGACAAAATTAGACTCCCTAGGGCTCTCAAACCCAGTACCATCGGGGTTGGAAGAGAACAGATAGGAGTGCGGTTTGGGTCTCGCAGCTGTGAGCTTGCATTCGGGAGATAGTGGGTACGAACCCCACTGTCGGCAGCCCTGAAGAACGTTTTCTTGGTTTCCTATTCTCAAACCAGGTAAAACGCCGGGGCTGTACCTTATTTAAGGCCACGGTCGCTTTCTTCACACTTCTAGCCCTTGTTTCATTCCGTCGTCGCCATAAGACCTATCTGTTGCGGTGCGACGTAAAAAAAAAAGTTATATTCATGTCTTATACATTTTTAATTTTTACCGTACCGGCTATGATAACAGAGATACACATGAATTTGAATTGTTGTTGCTCAGTCCGCATCAACGCCGAGCCACGAGAACATAGGTAAACAGAATCTAAAGAAAATTGGTATAGGCCTATAGAGTCGGGGAATAAGAAACTACAGTCTAAGCTATAAACAATTTTGTTCACCCTGGATAAAATGGTAGTTTAGGGGAAGGCGCCTAAAGTTAATTTTTAAATACCTATGTTATTGTTTCCGTGGTTTCCCCATTTTCACACCAGGCAAATGCTGGGGCTGTACCTTAATTAAGGCCACGGCCGCTTCCTTCCCACTCCCAGTCCTTCCCTCTCCCATCGTCGCCATAAGACCTATCTGTGTCGGTGCGACGTAAAGCAAGTAGCAAAAAAAAGTAGCCTATGTTATTGGTCCTGTCGAAAAGTATTACATAACAGAAGTTATAGAGAATACAATTTCCGATCATTTATGTTTTATTAAGTTTAACCGTACCGACTATGATAAGAGTGGTATTTCAGATTCGGAAGAAAACTAAATGTGAAGGCCTACAATATCGAAAGCTCATATTGATCAACATTGACGATTGTTCGTTATGATAGATGGGATTACTGTCGCGTACCGAGTATAACACCCTACCTGAATATTGGCGGGAAATAGTTGGGGAGCCAGATAACTTTCTTCTTTAGCATGCCGTTCCTTTGGTTCATACATCTTATAATACTGCTGGTACGTAATACACTGGTTCAGCATAGTACGCTCTAGCTATTCGATCCTTACTCTGACGCGCTGATTGGAATGAGTAGTGCGCACACTTAAAGCAGGGGGCCACTTATGACCTGGTCTAGAATTACAATTTCGGCCTATTCCAAATTATAGCACACAATTCACTAAATAACTCAAAATTCAACCCCCGAAAAGAGCTGTTTCTTAAGAAAAGCTTCTTCTCCTTCACTTTTATTAAATTCTGCATTCATTTTATTCCAAATTGGCAGCGAAGATGGGGTTTCTCCCCTGGCTTGGAGGGAAAATTTGCCTCCAAGTCAGATAGTATTTTCCCCGCCAGTGTAATGAACTGAGATTTTCAGACTCTTCGGGTCCTCCTGTTGATGAGCAAAAGGACATAGATTTTGCCACGGGACTCTAAACTATTCGCCCCCGCCTCCCCCCTAACCCCCCCCCCCGGAAATTAAAAAAGTGTTCACGGCTCACGGATGTTTGCAGTGGAACTTTGGACTGTTAGATCGGTAGCGTAGTACTGTTCGTTAAAAGTGAGAAAATGTGTGGTTTTCATTTGATCGAGTATTTCTTATGATAGCATTGCTTTTAATCGCGACATTCCTACTGGCGTCATTGTAATGACCTGTGCTGATTTCAGTTGCGAAAACGACTAAGACAGTCTTTCAGAGGATGTAAAAAGACAGGTGGAGACTGATTGTCTGCCATTATAATGAAAACTCCCCAACTTAATTGTGGCTGACGGTAGGCAAAAGAGCCTACCATTACACTGAAAATTCCCTAACCCTGTCTTCACATAAGAAAATACGTTTGGTGACTTCCCCGTCATGTTTCTAGGGTAACGTTAAGAGCTTTGCAATTTATTACAATCTTACAGCGTGTATACTACCTAACCTAGAACTCTGTATACAATGTAGAATTCCGTTGCACGGGTACATCAGCTAGTATATTTAAAAACTGAATTCCGATTTTTTGATGGTCCCGAAAGAATTGTTCGGGACACCGTATGTTATGAAGAAATACCGGGACAATCCCGGGTTTCCGGGACGTTTGGTCACCCTAATATATATTGTTCTGTTCCCTCCCATCTCCCTCAGTTCGGTTAACCAGTTTGTGGTGGTGGTTATTGTTTAAAGGGCAAATACGATATGATCATCCCCTCTTTAATCATAAGAGGATAGAGGAAGAGGTCTGACGATTCGAAGAACGGAGATTTCAGGTGAAGAACGAGGTCTCTGTAAAGCAGGGAAATAAACGATTCTGGTGGTGATGTCTTAACACTAATCGTAGGAAAAGTAGAAGAGGTGCCACCCTTCGAAGAATGCGGATATCGGGCAAAAGGGAAAGGCCACGAAGGGTGCGAAAATAAGTGAATCCCTAGGCCTCAGAGACGTCGAGGTGCCGGAAATTAACAGGAGTTGATTGATCAAGGGAGGTCGGATAAAGACGCTGAAAGTGAGGAACTGGATACAAGTGAAAGCAGTATTAGACTCAGCTGGGGGATATGTGGTAACCAATGTACGCTTCTAACTCAAAAGTCCTCTGAGATTTACGCCTTTTGGTCACCTTTAAAGACAGACAGTAGATACCGTAGATGTATTCTACCGCCCCCACCCGCAGCGGGTTGAAAGGTTCTCTAGGCCTTAGAAGACTGGAATATCGTCAGGACTGGAGGTGAATGATAGTTGGCAAGGAAGCGTGATAAGTGAGGAGCCTGGCAACAATGGAAACAAAGCCAAACAGTTAGAAGGTGATGATTGTGGTGATTATTGTTTTAAGAGGAAGTACAACTAGGCAACCATCCTCTATATAACACTAATCAGAGGGAAAAAATGGAAGGGGTCAGACACTTCGAAAAATGAAGGTATCGGCCAAAGGAAGACAAGGGCCAAGAAGGGCATGCAAATGAAAGACTCCCTAGGCCTCCATACGTAATACCGTCGGGGTCGGAAAAGAACAAGAGTTGACCAAGAGAGGTCGGATAGGATAGATGAAAGTGAGGAGCCTGGTACAAGTAAGTGTAATTAATGCCAGGACTCAGCTAAGGGCCCCATGTTCGCCAACCCACGCTCCCAAGTTTAGAGCCCCTGGGGCAAACAGTTAGAAATCCCGTGATTTCCAGTCAACCCTCCTAAGTTGTGGACCACTTGAGGGAGCAGCTTTCTTCCTGTTCTATCGTCCAATAACACACTGAAATGCACGCGCATTGTTGAATGTTAGCATTATAGCATTTCATATCCCAACAGAGGGGATATTCAGTGTTTCTCATGTCAAAGAAAGAATTTGAATCATCGCACTTATTTGTTAATTCTAACAGACGCATACGAGTAGAAGGCATTGGAGTTACGTAACACTGCGATTAGAACACAAAAGAAACTCATTTAACAATCAAGTTCAGCAGCGTGGCCTTTCGAGTAATTGCTTCTGCTCATTACTAATTAATTATGGAACGAAGCATGTGATAACACACAGACCTGTTAAGAAGGTCACAAACAGACCCAGAGTATGTGTAAGTTAAAGGCGCAAACTTGAACTAGTCTTTTTCTCCTTAACCGTGGAGCTGTTGTCACTTTTAAAACACAAAAAACAAAAACTATTGGCCTCCTCTGTGGTGTAGTGATTAGTGTGATTAGCTCCCGCCCTCGGGGGCCAGGGTTCGATACCCGGATCTGCCACGAAATTCGAAAAGTGGTACCTACTTGGGCTGGAATGGGGTCCACTCAGCCTCGGGAAGTCAATTTAGTAGAAGGGTGTTCGATTCCCACCTCAGCTATCCTGGAAGCGATTTTCCGTGGTTTCCCACTTCTCCTCCAGGCAAATGCCGGAATGGTACCTAACTTAAGGCCACGGCCGCTTTCCTTTCGATCTTGCCATCCTCCCACAAGGGCCCTGTTCAACATAGCAGGTGAGGCCGCCTGGGCCAGGTACTGGTCTTACTCCCCAGTTGTATCCCCAACCCAAAGTCTCACGCTCCAGGATACTGCCCTTGAGGCGGTAGAGGTGGGGTCCATCGCTGAGTCCGAGGGAAAATCCAACCCTGGAGGGTAAACGAATTAAGAAAGAAAGAAAGAAACTAACTAACAAACAAACAAACAAACAAGCAAACAAACAAACAAACCCTAGACTATTAATTAATCTGTCAATTAACTAATTAAATAAACCTTGTCTTCATGATTGTGGTAGTGATTACCATTTTGAGGGGGAAATGCATTTATATAACCATTTACTCTTGAAACTAAATATAGAAAAAATGTCAGAAATGCAACCCTTCAAAGAACGAATGTATCGGCTAAAGAAAGGGAAGAGCCACGAACGGCGTGAAAGAAAGTTCCCTAGACCTCGCAAACCTAATACCCTAGGGGTCACAAGAGACCACTGCTACTACTACTACTACCTCCTAATGGTTTTAGGTCCCACTGACTACTTTTACGGTTTTCGGACACTTCGAAATCCCGGAATTCGTCCTGCAGGAGTTCTCTTACGTGCAGTAAATCTACTGACACGAGGATGGTGTTCAGCTACCACAATACTGCACCAGATTCGAGCCTGCCAACTTGGAACCAGAAGGTCAGCGCTGTACTGTTTGAGCTACTCAGTCTGGCGATCACAAGAGAATAAAAATTGACCCAGAGAGGTCAAGTGGAAGCAATGCTAGACTCACCTAGGACCCCGTTGTCACTAACCATCTCTCCCAGGTTGAGAACTTCCATCAGGAAATGAAAGACTCCTTAAGCCTCGTAAATCGTCAGTGTCAGAGTTAACTAAAGGGGGTCAAATAATCTACACTAGATGGTTGCAAAGAGTCTGCCACATGTTGAATCAACGCGAATGCGAGACTTAAACGAGGCTTTGTGGTCATCCATCACGTGGAAGTGTCACAAGTTGGAACTCCTTGGTAGTAGCTTTTCAATCTGACGCCCAAATTGAAACAACAGTAACTATATAACAAACTATTTCTTCTTGTACCGCTTTTCCCCCACACTCTGGCGGTCATGGGTGCGACTTGTGCAGCACATTTGGACTTGATCGTGTTTTACGACCAGATGTCCTTCCTGACACTAACTATTGCGTGTGTCTGTGATAATGGGTAGTGTGTTGTGTGTTCATATGTGAAGAAGAGAGTGCTGGAACAAACACAAATACTCAGTCTCCGAGTTAGATGAATTAACCAGACACGGGAATCGAACCGAAGGCCTCGACGCTGGCCTTTCAGCCAACGAACCGGGTAATAACTATTAATAAACAGCATTGCTATAAGCCGCTTTACTTCAAGATACCGGCTGTCTTAGAAGTGTTCATCATGGGCGCATGTATGGCCAAGAGTAAGGAACTATCAAACGTAACCCAGTTTTAGCTGATAGGCCTACAGATAAGATAACCGAATTGTTTGTGAACCATCGTCTACCGAGAGAAGACAAAAGTATTCCACACTTTTAAGCTTTGAAAATTGATGTGTGACTTCGAAACCTTTATTGGACATATGTACAATTGAAGTACACTTGTGCCAAGAAGCATGAATGAATGAATTCATTGATGATTCGGTATAAATTGGTAAGATCCTAAGGCTTTCGAGTGAAGAATGATGAGGGGGATTCTGATCCCTTATAGAATAGTTGATATCTGGATGGAAAGATCTCGGATCTTGAATTGAAGACGTGAATTGCAAAAGGTCGATGTCTACTTTTTGTCGAATTTCGTTTTTTTTCCGGAAATGCGACCGTAATTGCACGAATAAAAGGATGAAATATCAGACTCAGATGTGAAACTGTGGTCAGCAACATATCTTTGAATTGGTCTCTAGTCTTATTTATTATCCTCCTCCTCCTCCTCTTCAGCATCTGCTTCCCCTTCATAAAATACAGAGGTTTAAAAAATGGAGAACAAATGCCCCAAGTCACTGTTTTCGTACAAAATATGAGGGTCGAATCATAAGTAATGGCAACTATTTTTTTTTCTCGCGAACAGGAGACAACACGGGAAATCTAAGATATGCATTTGGAAATATAGAGCATGTACTTATGCATAGTGCCTGAAGACAAATTCTGACTTCAGGAGATTCTCGTAGGAAAGTGACAGAACACAGGCCATTGGTAAATATTGTTTTACTATGGTATAGACAGCAAATATACAAGACTACGTACAAGGACAGGTCTCCACTCGTTACAGACCTTCGAAATAATCACCCAATATTTCCGCTGTGCGTTGCCAGCAGTGGGGCAGGCGCTGAATACCATTCGCTGCATGTGAATCGCTAACGCCACCTCGCCACTGTTCTGTAGGGCATGACATGCACACCTAACGCTTCCCGCAGCTCTGCATGACATTGGTGTGCATTTCTACCGCGGAGAACTGCTATTTTAATACACGATCGTTGCTCCTGCTTGTTGACTTCCATTTTGTGACGCTCTCACTCACACACTGAACTTGGGGGGCATGCTTAGACCCACACTGTTGTTTACATACACCATCTAGTGTCATCGTACGCAAGTACATACCGTACGTTTCCAAATGCATATCTTAGATTTTCCGTGTTGTCTCTTGTTCGCCAGAAAAAAAAAAGTAGTTGCCATGACTTACGACTCGACCTACGTATTTCTAGCAGAATAGAACAAGATCACAAGTCCAAGGATTTGGGTAACTTCTCTCAGCAGGTAAGTAGCTGTAAATTCGTGTCCTCGTCTCGAGTGGTGCAGTTCTTTCAGGTGCACCTCTTTCCAGTGGTGCATCGAAATTACGGTTTCCAGCATTTCCTGTGATGGGCAGTTCTCCTGTTCGTTAACAAGGACCGATTCCGCGTCAGCCTTAAAAATATGTTCCGAGCCAGGTTTACAGGCCGGCCCCGTGGTGTAGGGGTAGCGTGCCTGCCTCTTACCCGGAGGCCCCGGGTTCGATTCCCGGCCAGGTCAGGGATTTTTACCTGGACCTGAGGGCTGGTCGACGTCCACTCAGCCTACGTGATTATAATTGAGGAGCTATCTGACGGTGAGATAGCGGCTCCGGTCTAGAAAGCCAAGAATAACGGTCGATAGGATTCGTCATGCTGACCACACGACACCTCGTAATCTGCAGGCCTTTGGGCTGAGCAGCGGTCGCTTGGTAGGCCAAGGTCCTTCAAGGGTTGTAGTGTCATGGGGTTTTGTTTGTTTTTTCGAGCCAGTTTTACTTTGCTCACCCTGTATAACGATTGTTGGACTTGGACCACAAATATATACAAATGACGATCTTCACCGTTAACTACCCAGCTATACCATGCTCGACGTGCCCTGGACTGCATGCTCTACATGCTTCCTTTACACGATAGAAGCTCTCAGGGTGCATGGTGCAAAATACGAGTTTGCTTGGTTGACCAGAATGCAGACCCCCATTCCTCGATTTGGAGCAATAGCGCTATCTCTCTCTTTCCCCATGCCTGTCTCGCTCGCTCCGCCTGTCTCCCTCTTGCTCACTTGCTTCGTAGCGCTCCAATCCGAGCCGAGCTTAGCCGAGTAGCCCAAAGACAAAGCGTTGGTCCGAGCCGAGCCAAGTGGGACCGATGCACTGTGCACAGGAACTCTGCGCCTCAGTTTGGACGCGTGAGATTTTGGGCGTTTGAGCGGATCATTAGTGGTGGTGGTGATTATTGTTTAGAGAGGAATTACAAGCAGGCAACTTGAGGGAAATTGTAAGAGATCCAACACTTCGAGGAATTAGTGTGTTACGGATTATATCGTGGATTGCAGAGGTGTAAGAAGGTGCGGGCGTGAATGGGTGGACAAAGAAAAGATAAAGGCATAATGTAAAACACTATATTTTGAAATTTTTCGTCTTTCTTTTTTTTTCTGAGTTTGAAGTTTGACAAATAATCTGAATGAACAACAAGAAATAACAGTTAAATGGAAAAGCGATGAGCTCATGAGTTCTGATCACAACAATGACTTAAAGTCAATAGTTACAATTGAGAAGGTTTTCGCTACAGTGGCTTACAAATGAATGAGCATTGGTAACTCTAAAGGTACATTATTTCAAAAAGCATAATTGCTCCACTCAATATTGCACCTTAGAAGACTGAACTCCAAAATCTACTACAGTCCGGTGTCTCAGAGGCACACATTTCTTATCCAAATTTTACATCAGATCACTTTGAAAACAGTGTTTGCTGTCATTTCTGCTCGACTGTCTGATCCACAATTTTCTATAAATAATTAGAACGTAAACAGGGGCAATAAGTGCCCGTACTAAATGGTCCACATGTACAGAAAGAAACATCTTTAAAAAAATCGGCCATGAACCAAATGCCAGGAGGCTAAACACTTGCACTCCTTTTGAGCTACACTTTGAAAAACGGCTAAAATCCTATGTGGGCTCATGGTCAGAAGTTACAGAGGCTAAACCTACACTACAGAGGGTGATAAGATGGTGAACACTATCAAGTTCCAAAAATGTTTCGAAGAAATTAGAGTTTTAGAAAATCATAGTCACCCCCATACCCATACCCATACCCATGGGAATTAATAGAGGGTGAACACTCTTTATTCCATAAGTTACATATTTCCCAGCATGGATTTGAATAGAGTCCTTAGACATCCCTGAAAATTCACGTATTTAAAAGATGTCTGCCATTACCTTGGGTTGGTTGGCCCTCCGACGACGGGCAAGGCTTTCCCCTGCCTCCACCAACATCGTATGCACTCGAGAATGGAGCGATGAAGATGTACCCAGCTTATATACCAGAGGGGAAAGTTCCAGAACTCTCTAGGCAGAATGCCTGTACAGACTCCCAGTTTTAATAATAATGCTAGCAGTTTCCCGCTGGCTCCACCCGCAGTGTACAACAAAGTATGGTGTTGTTCGTTACTACCCTCACAGATGTAGTTGCAAAGTTTCGAGTTAATGAAATAAAGCACATGATCTGATGTGGTAATAAAATGTAATATTATGTCAACAAAACACTTGAAAATACATCACACAAAGAAATTGAATTAAACGTTCCTTGGAACAACACTACGCGCCGAACCGTTAAAAAGTCCTTCAAAGATCTTCGTCATGGGGACAAATGTACTCATAACTTTTCTCAGAATCTACCAATTTAAGTAGTTATTACCTCAAAAGAAAGCTCTTGATCCACTGAGTGTTTTTAGACCAAAACGGACCGCGTACCTCAATTAGAACGAAAGATATGATTGCTTCAATGAGAAAAGTTGAAGAAATGAGACGTCAAATTGAATGTGCACTCATAATTTTCCTCAGAATCAACCAATTTGAATACTTAAGAGCTGAAATGAAAGAGCTTGATCCATTGAGTGCTCTTAGGGCAAAACGAACTCCGCACCTCAATTAGAACCAAAGATATGATTGCTTCAAGGAGACAAAAAATTGAAAAATCAACTAATTTGAGGAAGGTGGAAGTTAAGTGATTTATAGTACCTGATGACAAATCTGCGCATGAATACCTTTCAGTTAAAAAAGGAATGAAGGAAATCGACCGGATAGAATGACTGGACTGACTGACTTTAGTTTTCATCATTTTTTTAAATATGTAGATTATTTGCTTTACGTCCCACTAACTACTCTGTTACGGTTTTCGGAGACGCCGAGGTGCCGGAATTTATTCACGTAGGAGTTCTTTTACGTGCCAGTAAATCTACCGACACGAGGTTGACGTATTTGAGCACCTTCAAATACCATCGGTCTGAGCCAGGATCGAACCTGCCAAGTTGGGGTCAGAAGGCCAGCGCCTCGACCGTCTGAGCCACTGAGCAAATAACATTATTATTGATAGGCTTTATGGCGACGATGGGATAGGAAACGCTTAAGAACGGGAAGGAAGCGGTCGTGGCCTTAAGGTACAGCCCCAGCATTTGCCTGGTGTGAAAATGGGAAATCACGGAAAACCACCTTCAGGGCTGCCGACGGTGGGGTTCGAACCTACTATCTCCCGAATACTGGATACTAGCCGCACTTAAGCGACTGCAGATATCGAGCTCGGTTTAATATATTTGAAGAACACACAATCTTTTATTCTCTGTTACCAAAACAATGGATTACAAAATGTTCTTTTAAGTGCTGAAAAGTGAATCTTCTCCTATTATCTCTAAGGACAGTTTTATATTGACTGAAACTGCGTTCAACATCGGAAGAGGTAATGGGGGCATAATTCAACTTCACAATATTTGTTGGGGTTAAATCCAATGTTAATTTTACACTTAAATCTCCACACAGCATTGCAGCAACCTTTGTAATTTCTTCATATCCAGGGTTCTTTGAAAGTACAGTGACCATCTTCATGTTTGCTATATTTGCAACTTTACCTGTACCACGATTTAGTTGTTCCACAGTTTTATTCACAATTTCACAACTTTCAGAAAGTGAGAGATGCGAGTTTTGGAGCCTTTTCAGTGTTTTTTGTGATGCATGAAAAATTATGCTGAATGTAACATAAGTCATTTCTTACACTTGTACGGCAGACAGCTGTTTTCTTTCTTTCTTTCTTAATCTGCTTACCCTCCATGGTTGGTTTTTCCCTCGGACTCAGCGAGGGATCCCACCTCTACCGCCTCAAGGGCAGTGTCCTGGAGCTTCAGACGCTGAGTCGGGGGATACAACTGGGGAGGATGACCAGTACCTCGCCCAGACGGCTTCACCTGCTATGCTGAACGGGGCCTTGCGGGGGGATGGGAAGATTTGAAGGGATAGACAAGGAAGAGGGAAGGAAGCGGCCGTGGCCTTAAGTTAGGTACCATCCCGGCATTTACACCTGGAGGAGAAGTGGGAAACCACGAAAACCACTTCCAGGATGGCTGAGGAGGGAATCGAATCCACCTCTACTCAGTTGACCTCCCGAGGCTGAGTGAACCCTGTTCCAGCCCTCGTACCACTTTTCAAATTTCGTGGCCGAGCCGGGAATCGAACCCGGGCCTCTAGGATTGGCAGCTAATCACACTAACCACTACACCACAGAGGCAGACGACGTCTGTTTTCGCGGCTTCAATTGAGGCTGAATATTGAGTACATGGCATGCAGAACGTTCTTAATACAGTATATATATTCAACATAATATTCAACCGCTTGCAGCAATGTACCCCACCTAGTTAGAATCGGCTTAGGCGGCAATGGAATCTCTGGGTACAATTCTTTCAAAAGATGAACTCTTCTCTGGGCTTTGAGAAAAACTTTTTTCACTGAGGAAATCAATAAATCTACTCTGGAGTCACTGCCTCTTACCACTTCTGCCACACGATGAAAGGCATGTGCTACACATGTTAAATGAGTCATCTTAGGATATACAACACATAATGCTTATCCGGCTTTTATCATATAAGGTGCGGCATCGCTAATAAAAAGTAACACTTTATTATACTTAACGCCCTGTGGCCAGAGGATACCCATAGCCTCATTGAACAGTTTTGCTATAGTTTTGTTATCGCACTTTTCTAGAACACCACAGTGTAAGAGAATCCGTTTACCATAATCTTCGCTTAACAAACCACTGATTACGTTGCCAATTAACCTGCCTTCTTTGTCTGTTGTCTCATCAATGGAAACAGAAATTGGACCGTCTTTAATCTTTTGCCTTATCTTCCGAACAGTTTTATCGTATATGGCTGAACAGTACGTTTTTCTGAACGTTGACTCATCCGGGATGAATCGTTTAGTATATTTCTCGAGGAATTCCCTGAAGCACTGATTATTCAGTTTGAAGAGAGGTATGTCAGCAGTGATGAGAGCACGGCAGAGATCGGTGTTGAACTGGGACGTTACACTAGAAATTGCTGGTTGTGTCTCTGCTTGGAATCTCGTTGTTTGGTAGCCTGGTGTTTACTGGTTGAAACGTGCTGCTGCACAAGGAACCTTTGAGTAGATGTCACTGTACAATGACACAAATTACAATATAATATCTTACTGTCAGTTGATAAACCATCTTCTTTAAATTCTGCTACGTAACTTTTCAATTTTAAACTGGTTGACTGAGCTACTTTAAGCATATTGTAACAACGTTAATGTCTTCAATGAATATCAATATACAACTCCACACACTGAACGTACAAGAACACTACTGTATGATCCGTCTCACTGCTAATTCAAACTGTGAATGACTGCTAGTGAACTATATGATTTTTCACGAGAGTTTAATCCTGATGTAAACAAATAGGCGGAGCACCTTGGCTTTGCACGTGGACACAGACGTAGTTGATTGGAGAAGCAACCGTCGCACTCACTGGACTGTATGCGAGCTCGAAGAAAATTAGTACGTGGCATTAATTTAATTTTATCTTAGTTTATTACATTTATATAGTCTGAAAGAGTACGTAATCAAATTAAAATATGGTTGTCATATATACCGGTGTGTATCTATAATTTTTTAAAATAAAACAGTGATTAAATTACGAGATATGAAGGCAGAAGGCGTGGTGTAATGCAGGAAGTCTTCTCATAGCGAGGGAAAGTCCCAAGCTGTACAGTGTGGAGATAAGGTGTTGCATCTTGCAACAGCTGTCAGTGTCAGTATTCACAGTGAGAGAAATGGAGCAAGAGGTGCTCTAGCCTACGATAGCTTTCTTTAATATTCAGAAATGAATAAATAAATAACGTAGGCCCTAATCTTCAGCAGTAGATCTCCCTTTAGACCCCTCTGTTTAGTTTCGCACAGCTCAAAAACTGCTCCTCGTCTATTTTAGGTAATATGCGCAGCACTGTATGTCCGAACGCGAGACGTTGACGGGGCGGAGGTCGATACTACACGCTCAGCGAATCACAACTCTTTCTTTGGCTGAGGCGTGGACATGCCTTGTTTACATCAGGATTAAACTCTCGTGAAAAATCATATAGATGGAGTTATGAAGCAATCAAAGGGAATGCCAGAATTACGAACTAATCCGGAAACCACTAGCACATCGTCGATGAATGAGATTTCCCTAGTTACGAAATTATGGCACAGACACAGTCAATGTTAAGTAATGCAGCTTATCAGTGCTGTATAAAGTGTGATTCAGATAGTCACGGTACTGACCGGCTGAGCTCCACCACTTCCGGGTTCAACCTTTCTCTTTCTTCGCACCGCTTATCAGCTTATTTTATCAGCCCAGACGTGGACAGGTGTGATAATGACCTGCACACCAGTTAAAATATTAATTTTTCGAATTTAGGTTTTTTAAATTTATTTCTCCATTATTGAGAGGACTGCTAATTTAATATAATTTAATACTTTTAGCCGAAATATAGACTATATTGATTTTATATGACGAAAAATATGGAACATAATCGTCGCTCCGGAAGAACAATGACACAACTGCACAATTTGATCAAACGGAGTTACGTGGTCGTCTGGGTTCAGAAATACGTAGCGCACACGTGTGAATATCATTCGAACTGTAGTTATGCTCTAGGCCGCTACAGGGAAATTGGGTCGTTGTAGAAATGTTAGCTGTTTGTCACCGCGCTTCAGAGCAATATCGCCGCATGTCTCAGTGCTGTCTTTTGACTTCGCGAGTGATCCTTCGTGTCCGTTGGAACAATGACGTAAGTGTGATTCCTGGTCGAAACTTCATTGGTTGAGAAGCTCATTACACGACAGTTTTGTTTTTTATTACTTTCAGTGTTTATAGTTTTATCCTGTTTCGTTAGCAGAATGGTACCAAGACGTAGGATCTTTTTCTTCCTGATACTACTGACAAACTTCGTTACATATTGATCAGAGTTTCAGAAGAACAATGACGCATTTGCAGAAAAGGGGTCATTTGGGGCGAAAATAAAGTAATTATTTTGAAAACATTTCTGTATCTTGTAGTGCGCTTGTATATGTTACAATTTTCCCTGGTTACAATTTCCTACAAAACTAATTTTTTGCGTAATTGAATCTTAACGAAAAATAAATCGGTTTTTCGCGTCTCCTGCACAATTGCAGTTTTGACAGTTATGACATTGTTCTTCCGGAACGACGATATGCTAAACTTCAAAATATGGAAAAATATGGAAAATGAATACTCCATTTTTCAACTCCACACGTCATGATTCGTAAAGATAATGCAAAATATAATTACCGTTCCCTGATGATCACTATTGACGTCGCCCAATACTGAGCAAGAATCATCTAGCTCTCGAATTGTTGCTTTATCTGTGATTGTATAATAGACCTGTATATTTGTATTGTAGGAATGTAGATGTTTTTGTTTTAATATCTGTAAGTAAAGTTGATACTTCTGATTGTGACGCCGTCTCTCAGGCCGGGAGATTTGTTACGGTGAAAGGGATGCGCGGAGGTGAGCGGCTTGGCGGCCGTGGCCTATACTAGGGACTGTCCCGAGTGCAGGAGAATGAAACACTACGGAAGACCATTCTCAGAACAGCTGACAGTTGGGGCCATTCGTGAGGTACAGCCCTGTCCCGTCTCCCGAATGCATAGGCATAGAGCCACGATAGTGTCATGGCCACCCCTCCTCTGCTCGGTTGGCCGGTCAGAGTGCAGAGCTGTTGGATCACGGACCAGCCATGGCCACTTATGCGCCGAGACCCACTCGGCATCTACCGACGATTTAATTTACCGTCCTATAGCACGTCTTAGAAAATACTGTATCAGTAAATAAAGAGAGATTGACAACAATCAGGTTAGGATAAGCTATTCTAGAAGCACAATATTATTCAATGTTAAATGTCAGTTATCCCGCCAGGGGAACATCTCCACACTACCGACAACTTCTTTAAGACGACTCGTCTTTGCAGTAGAGCAGGCCAAGACACACTTTCCGCATGGAACCAGGGATCAAGTTTGAGTGATTCCAACTCGGATTGCAATGACGGCTACCTTTCCTATTATGTACGCTGTAACGGTTCAAATCCCGTTACAAGATGATATCTGTATCATTATTATTATTATTATTATTATTATTATTATTATTATTATTATTATGTCCGTATTATTATTTTATCTGTGAGATTACTATTAATTATTATTATTATTATTATTATTATTATTATTATTATTATTATTATGTCCGTATTATTATTTTATCTGTGAGATTACTATTATTGTATTATCATTCTTGTTCAATTCTATTCTGCAATGCTTGTCGCTTGCGTGATTGTAGTAAAATGTATGCATATATACGTGAGTGTAGATTAACACTAAATACATGTACAGTAAAGAGTTGCTGTATATTAGATGTGGATGTGACATTGCTACATTGTGCAATACTGCTGGAGTAAATGCAGAGTCATCGCTACGTCATGGCTACGTCATCGTGAGCATTTAGCGGTGCGCTCACGAGCTGGGTGATACCTAGGGGAGCCCCGGGTGATTTCACCATTGTATGTAACACTTGTCGCGAGGTGGGAGTAGGTCATCATTATTTCTGGAGATTACATAGGTGCGTCAACCTAATGTCTATATAAGGTGGCTGCATATTGTAGCGTCAGTCATTATTCAATTGGAATGAGAGGCGACAGTTGGTCGGAGTGTGAACGAGATGGAGACGCCTCAGTCGGTCATTAAGTAAATGGAAGCTGAACAGTGAAGAAGTCATTCTACTGGAAGGAGAGGCTACAGTTGGCCATTAAGTGAACGAGATGGAGTAGCCTCAGTCAGTCAACGGGAGTCATTAGTTAAACGGAAGGTGAAGAGAGAAGAAGTGGATGGTGAACAGTGATGGATTCATAGAAGGATACACTTGCAAAGAAGTGATACCATACAGACTTACAAAGAAGTCATATGATATGGAGAAGAAGCAGTCACATAGATACATCACCAAATTAGGCGTGACACATCTACAGTAAACACCAGATCTAAGGAATACGTCGTAATTATACTCAAAGTGTTGAAGGTACAGTCAAGTGAACCAGTTAGGGATATATTTCGTATCAATTGTTAAATGTCCGGTCAAGAAGAATTCAAATTCATGCCTAGTTTTTTTCAGTTGCAATGTCATAATTTCATATTCTCATCTGTTTCTATCGCAACAAGACTTACTATTTTTTATATACAATTTCAAGAATATATATTTTGTTCTACCAAATTAAATTTTCGTTTCATTTTTAATGACATAATTAGATAACCTCAAAATTAAATGGGCGAACCGAACGCCAATCTCCTTTTCCCAGAACTTATATGGTATGTTGTCAAAAGTAAGCTCATTACCCCACACCCTAGAGATAGTCAAGATTCTCATTCTATTATTGCTGCACTGAGTGGTAGCTGGCGCCCATCAAATAACGTATGTGTAAGTAAGCAGGTAAGAAGTAAGTGTGAGTACAAGGTTCGACGATTGTGTATTTTATTTAATGAATATTAATTTTCAATTTAAATGCAGTTTGATATGTTTCAAAAGATAGTCAGCGAGTTAGGAACCTATTACAGCGCTACTACCGTCAGCTTGATAAAGTGGACTAGACCGTTCCTACAGTGTCAAGTATAGTACGCGCACTTTTTAGTGATAGATTTTTGTACTCGGTTGAGGAGTAAGAAGGGAGCACTGCCGGTTCCGGTAGTACTGCCAACTGAATGAAAATGAAATCTGAATTGAATCGATAATATGATCGATCGATATGAATTTTCTAAACCTTTATTATTTTACGCCAACAACTGTGTCACACACACAATATATAATACTATATAACATTTCCCGATGCGAAACTTGTTCCTAGCATGAATTCTATAGTTTGGCTTTGCTGTGTAAACAACAACAGTACGAGTACCTAAAGTGTACGCCAGATGTCGCACAGCGATGATAAGCGATTCTTAGTTTGTGTTTCAAAGGTTGCCAATACGAATCTCGAAGATAACCGAAGTCGACCTATTCAGCACTAGGGTGTAAACCTATCGCTAAAAAGTGCGCAGATAGTACTCTGTGATGTGGCTGAAGATGACCTGTGAATTCACTGTTTAACCTAATAACTGGCATTTTTTTACCTTTTAGTTAAAACTGCTGACTAGTACCATGGAAAAATAACACCCAGTATATATTTGGAGTAACTATTACGTGAGCCTGAAATGGGGAGCAGTACCCCCGCAGCAACAGGAAATCTATTGCGAAAACAAAATCCAAATAGGCCCTGATGTAATTAGTAGGGTATAATAACGAAATAATATCCTGAAATTACAGATTGTATAATAATGACTTGCAGCTTATAAACATGGAAAATCAGAACTTTTCTTACAAGTAGAACTGCAAAAGTTATTTGTTTAAAAAATCAACAATCACTTCACACACAGCCTTGAAGAGGTTCTTGACAAGAATAGAAATAACAGATTGGCACCACCAGCCTAAGGACTGCTTCAGAATTTATGCTGAAGAAAATCAGGCTGATCATGACAGTTGATTGATTAAGCGACAAAACACCGAAGTCATCCGTTCCATGACTAAAGAAGGATGAGTGCACTTCCATTGAAGAACGAGGATCAGGTTAAAAAAGAAAAGGGAGGGCAATTAGAAGGTGAGCTCTCGTGAGATTTTTCTTTTTACAATTTGCTTACGTCGCGTCGACACAGATAAGTCTTATGGCGACGATGGGATAGGAAAGGGCTAGGAGTGGGAAGGGAGCGGCCGTGATCTTAATTAAGGTACAGCTGCAGTGTTTACTTTGTCTGAAAATGGAAAACCGCTATCTCCCGAATGCAAGCTCACAGCTACGCGACCTTAACCGCACTGTCAACTCGCTCGGTTCGTGAGTTTGTACCGTTAATTTAGATCACATTACTGTTCCGATGGCACTTGATAAGGACTAAATGGGAGTAGCTGAACGACCAAGGACTTTTTTTTGGGGATTTTGTTTTGTTTATTAGCTCGTCCATCATGGTCCAGTGATCCTGTTACTTTTCTACTCAGCCGTACCCAAGTTTCATTTCCCGCTGTACAAGTTGCGTGTGATCATTCTAAATTACATTACATTCTAGCATCTGTTATTTATATATATTTTTTGGTTTATTATACTTTTTTTTACCCTTGATTCACATTTTCTGTCTCTCAAGTTCTTGCTACTTACGATACACCATCCGGGTACGCTTTCACTTTCTTGATCTAGACTACTGAGGCCGATGACCTTCGATGTTAGGCCCCTTAAAACAACAAGCAGCATCTTCATCTAGACTACCCTCGTCATCTTTCCTGCCCAACCTCCCTTCACCATTTCTTGTTCTTTTTCTACCCTGATGGTATTAGGCAGTGGCGGTTCGTGTATGAAGAGTTTTTAGGCGCCGCCCCGCCGCCTTTTCAAAAATATTTAACGTTATTTCACTCTGTAATTGACTGCATAAAGAGATGGACAAATGTAGCGAAGTCGAACTTATATGGTGTGATATTCAGTTCTACAATGTTATCTTTATTATTTCGGCTGTAAACATTTTGCTCTTCTATTGGCTTTCAGACCGTAGCTGCTGTTCAGCAAGCACGATGTTTTCTCTTTAGCCGTGAGGTGCTCGGACTGCAGCAGTAGAGCCCTGAGTAGGTCCCAGTACTTTGCAACTGTGAGGGGAGCGAGAGGAGCCTGGAAGGACGATGTGCAGGAGGGTGTAAGCGCTGAACGGCGTAGCCCTCAGTAACATCGCCAACCACTTTGCAGTGTATCTAGGCTTTTTGTTTCCCTCACGTTTTATATTAATTGTTGTTAGAGATTAATTCCAAAACATTTTACAAAACAATGAATTCCATTATACTGACTATTTAAACGATTCAGTTCTATAAAGACCAGTGGCGGCGCGTGACTTTCGTCACTGGGGGTTCAACAGAAAGAAAATTCGCCCCCCCCCCACCTCAGTATCTCCAATCTCCCCTGTCACCTGTGCCATGACTAATTTCAGAGAATGGGCATAACGGTGCACATAATGTGCATGCCTAAAATCTTCCCTGATGAGAACTTGCACCCTGAATGGTGACCACTCATTACATTTTCTCCATCGTAACCTTGTGAAATCAACTTATCTCTATTATCCACAACTTCGCTCAAAGAAAATTTTAAACTCTCTGCTATTGTCTTAGCATCATGACTAGAGGGTAGAAGAAACCCCAGAATCTTTCAACTGGCTTACCGTTGGGAAGAATGATAACAAATTGTGCTGTAGTTGATATATCGGTGGTCTCATCTGCGATTACCGAAATGAAGTGCGCTGTGGTGATTTTTTTTTCTCACGACAGATTTCATACATGCACGAAAGCAAACCATTCTGAATGTCTTTCGAGGTGCCTTTGAAAACAGTAGCTTTGGACAGATGGTCTCTTAATGCAACGTCAATTTCAGAACTAAAATTGACGAGGCCTCGAAATATGCCAGGATTCGATGATGCACTTGTTACGTCATGCCCACGCAATGCCATCTCAAACGCGCCACAGAACTTTACACAGCACATAACGAATTTTCCGTACTTGGTCGTTGTCTCTTTCCAAAGACTGCCTGTAAGCACAGTCAAATTACTGACGGTTATCGTGTCTTCCGAGGAGATCGAAACTGGGCAAGCATATGAGATTTAGAACTTCTGTGTTTCTTTATTATGTTTTTGGACAAATATCCTATATCTACCACTCCGACTTTGGTCTAAGTCCCTTCCCTTTCATCACCCATGAATCATAAAAAAGGAAAACAAATCAACATGTTAGTAATTTCGCAATCACAGATCCACTCGATTCTTTTATACGGTATAAATCCATTCTGAATTTACGCACGATTTCATTACTTCTACTTTTAGGATGCCTCGTTATATCAAGATCAGGCATTGGGCGTCCGGCATCCTTAATCTTGATCTTAAGTTTACGCTCGAGAGAGAGAGAGAGAGAGAGAGAGAGAAGTTTGTCTTCTTAAGTATCGTATCACTGTTCAAACTCATTATGTAGCTCCTTACCTTTCCCTGGACCAAAATTATGGACGCAACTACAGTGCACAAAAATACACACACGGAGAAAATATTGTAACTTCTTTATGTCCTAAAAATTAAGTTTCTGAACGGCACAACAGTGCAGAAAAACACTCACACGCTTGCACAGCGTACAATAATATTACGAATTATGATAACTATTGCAAACTGTTATAAACACTAGCATCACACATGAACAACAGAGTAAACTTTAGGAATGTATGTTCGCAATGTTGGTAACTTAATTTTAAGAACTCCTGTGGCTAGGCAATTGGCGTTTTCTTTGGTATTACATTCCCGCTGCTCTTTTCCTCGGTGATTTTTAAGTTAATTTTCTCTAAAAAAAAGTAATTATTCCAAAGAAGGCAAATGAACAGATGTTTAGTAAATATTGATGTATTTGGGAAAAGACATCAATTGGAATTTGGCAATTTAATGTGACTGCTGGCAGAATGATGCTCTTAAACACTAGCGCTGATTATGTGCACTATTTTCTGCTACGTAGTTGAATTCCTGTAAAGGCAACAGATGGCAGGCACGTACTTACCCCAACACAAGGTCAGTCTAGACAGACCTTGCCCCAACACCCCCGGCAACACGACTAGAGAGAGTGGCATATTGCGCATGCGTAAACCAAGGATATATTATGTTTCTGCGATATCCTGGTCTTGTCTACGTGCCGGCCGATGTCCCCCCGCACCTCGCCGCACCTTTCGCCCAGGTACGGACGGAAAGATTTCCTTCCAAGGGGGTTCATTCCAGCAGTGGCGGTTTCTGGTATAGCGCAATGGAGCAATGAACCTCCAGTTTATTTCCAAATTTTATTCAACTACTTAATATTCATAACTCCCTTGTCAATCTCGAAGCTCTTGCTTAGCCCATCTATCCGTAATATACTCGTACTAGCTTTCAATTCATGTGAACAGCGTACGTTCCGTGGCTGGATACTTGTCTGGAATGAACCCCCTTGGAAGGAAATCTTTCCGTCCGTACATGGGCGAAGGGTGCGGCGAGGTGCGGGGGGGACATCGGCCGGCACGTAGACAAGACCAGGATATCGCAGAAACATATATCCTTGGTTTACGCATGCGCAATATGCCACTCTCTCTAGTCGTGTTGCCGGGGGTGTTGGTGCAAGGTCTGTCTAGACCAGGGATGGCAAACCTTTACCGGCTAGCGTGTCAATTAAGGTCTTGTTTATTACTTTGTTACTGTCTCGTGTGCCATCGGTTAATTTCCTTTAAAATCATCATGAAACCCCCTCATTTCACTTCGTTTAGGAATTAGATTGCATCTATATATATAAAATAAGAGTTTTGTCTGTACATTGCTCAGAATTTGAAAAGAATGGTATTTCTATATCGGTCATGTCCATAGTAACAAGAAAATACACTTTTTTACTTTTCCGTAATTTCTGTCTGTCTGTCTGTCTGTCTGTCTGTCTGTCTGTCTGTTTGTCTGTCTGTCTGTCTGTCTGTCTGTCTGTCTGTCTGTCTGTCTGTCTGTCTGTCTGTCTGTCTGTCTGTCTGTATGTATGTATGTATGTATGTATGTATGTATGTACACGCACCACGAGAAAACGGTTGAAGAGAATTTAATGAAGTATGTGAAGTCGGGGGATGAGCCACTACAATCTGGGCTATAAATCATTTTACTCGCGCTGAGTGAAATGGTAGTTCGGGGGAAGGCCTAAAATTAAATTCTCAGATATTTTTATTAATAGTGGTCCTATCGATAAATACTACATATCTAAAGTTATGTAGAATTAAATTTCATTTATGTCATACATTGTTACCGTACCGGCTTTGATAACACAGATAGATATTCATGAATTTGTATTTTTGTTGCCAAGTCCATATCAACGCCGAGCCACGAGAAAATGGGTTAACAGAATTTAATGAAAGCCGGTATATAGAGTCGGGGAATAACTACAGTCTAAGTTATAAACAATTTTATTCGCCCTGTATGAAATTGTAGTTATTGGTCCTATTGTTATTGGTCCTATCGAAAAGTACTACATAACAAAAGTTATAGAGAATACAATTTCCGACCATTTATTTTTTATTCAATTTTACCGCACCGACTATGATTGGCCTATTGCACAGTCGGAAGAAAACTAAATGTGAAGGCCTACAATATTGAAAGCGCATAAGATTGATCAACAATAACATTATATTGACCATTGTTTGTAGTGATGTTCTTTGTCTCTTATGCTGCCGCTCGACTCCGATAGATGGGATTACTACTGCGTACCGAGTATAACAGCCTGACTGAATATTGGCGGGACATAGCTTGAGAGTTAGAAAACTTTCTTCTTTAGCAAGTCATTCCTCTGGTTCATACATTTTCTGATACCGTACTGCTGGTACGTAACTCACTGGTTCATCATAGTATTCCAGCTATTCGATTCCTACTCTGACGTGCTGTTTTGAATGAGGAGTGTGCACTCTTAAGGCAGAGGCTCACTTAGTAGTAGTAGTAGTAGCAGTAGTAGTAGTAGTAGTAGTAGTATGACCTGGTCTAGAATTACAATTTAGGCATATTCCAAATTATAGCACCACAATTCACTAAATAACTCAAAATTCAACCCTTAAAAGAGCCGTTTCTTAAAAAGAGCTTCTTCCTCTTCACTTGTATTAAATTCTACATTCATTTTATTCAAAATTAGCAGTGAAGAGGGGCTTTCTCCTCTGGCTTGGAGGAAAAAATTGCCTCCAAGTCAGATAGATTTTTCCGGCACCAGTGTAGTGAACTGAGATTGTCCGCCTCATCGGGTACTCCTAGAAAACAGATTAGTAAAAGGGATAGTTCTTGCCCTGGGACTCTCCACTATTCGACGCCGCCCGGAAAAAAGACTAAGAGTGTTCACTGATCACGGCAGTCTGCGGCCTGGAACTTTGGACTGTTATATCGGCAGCGTAGTACTGTTCGTTAATGAGAAAATGTGTGGTTTTTCATTTGATCGAGTATTTCATGTGAAATCATTGCTTTTACTCGCGCCATTCCTATTGCGTCATTGTAATGACCTATGTTCATTTCAGTTGGGAAAAACACTAAGACAGTCTTTCTGAAGATGTAGAAAGACAGGTGGAGAGTGAGTGTTTGCCATTATAATGCAATTCCCCAACCTGATTGTGACTGATGGTAGGCAAGCAGGCCTACCATTACAATGAATATTCCCTAACGTATATGAGAAAAGACGTTTGGTGATTTCTCCGTCGCGTTTCCATGGTAACGTTAAGAGCTATGCAATTTAATACAGTCTTGCTCACAACGTGTACTCTACCTAACCGACAATTCTGTATACAATGTAGAATTCCATAGCCAAGCACGGGTACATCAGCTAGTTACATATAAATCCATTCGGCTTGAATGGTTTATAGTTTTATTTTGCAAACCTCATTTTCAAAAAGGAAATTTTAAGAATGAGAAATACTTTTGTTTTAACCCAATAAAATTTGAAAAAAATATGGCCATCGAATTAATTGTGGCATACTTATTTATTAAAGCGTAGTGTTAAATATTTTGACCTGTTTATTACACGTTAAAAATCATTAAACTAAGTTAGTGTGTTATGCGACGTGCCGCAAAAGTAGTGCTCGTGTCATAGGTTCGCCATCCCTGCTCTAGGTACTCTAGAAAATGGGTGATGGAGAGAGACATTATCTCCACTATACGTACATACATATACATCTGATTGGTCGAATACCTATTTTACAGATACCCAAGGTGGTTCTTGTCATAAAAGCGATTCTAATGCCGGCTTGTTTTTCATGTTAGAGATTAACGGTATAAACGACGTGACTTTTCTTGATTACATACGCGTTGAAAACTTGATCTCCTAATGTCCCTTGTGTTACAAGTTACTAGAGACCAAGTGGACTCGAATTGAGCTCCGAGTGAGTCGATCATTTTCATCTCGCTAGATTTTTGTAACGTTTTAAGGTAATGTGAGGTTTTACATACTGTATTCCTATATAATAACATTCCTAAAATTGAACTATTCACCATATATTTAGACACACTTTTCAGTTCTTAAATCCACTAAGAGCCCTTCTAGGCATTTGTGGACAATATTTCATATCCTAAGACTTGTATATCTGAGGTAGGTCACGTTGAGCATGTGTTCCCTCAGTATGAGGAGAAATTGCTTCATAGAAATGCGTCGCAACGCTTGAACGCCGTAGTGCAGGAACTGTGCTTCGTCACTGTGGCGTAATGTAAGAATTTTAAATATTGTTGGTTGGGAGGTCGTGGACAATGAGAAAGTTGTGAACAGGTAACACGGAGCTCTAATTTCAAAGAATAAGAAATGAAACAGGATGTCATAAAGGGAAGTTACGACACTTGTATCTTCTTTCTGTTCTGTATTAACGGACGGGAAAGTTCATCT
The DNA here is from genome assembly GCF_040414725.1 of Anabrus simplex. Taxonomy (NCBI): domain Eukaryota; kingdom Metazoa; phylum Arthropoda; class Insecta; order Orthoptera; family Tettigoniidae; genus Anabrus; species Anabrus simplex. The sequence continues at coordinate 118,868,783 of NC_090269.1, forward strand.
GATACGGATAAACGGAAGTAGAACGGGGCTCTGGGTAACTAGCATGAGGACATTCCCCTTCCGGCTTCTGTCTGGTTAGCTAAGGTTCGATTTCCGACTCCGTGACCAATTTAAGAAGAGGTGACTACTACGGACTTCACTTGCCCTCCGGTGGAGCTTTCGGATAGCACAAACCTCCACGGAGGGGCAAGAAGGGGAGGTGGGTGTGGAGGAAGGATAGCTGGCTCTAATCGCTAAACTAAAAGCATAGGGGCCGATTGTAGAAACGATGACTAGTCTTAAGCCGTAGACAACGTCTACCTAAACAACGTCTTAAGCTACGCACGATATTCCATTGCATAAACAATGTTCAGTCGGTGTTTAGCTATATAGACGTCGTTTAAAGTGTCAATTTTGGTTCGGAAATGAAAATAGAAGTATCTTCTATGCAACTCTTTGCTTGTCGCAACCAACGAAATTTGTCGGTGCGCGCGCCCAACGTTAGTTATCTGTCGGCTTTCTACACATTACACAAAATAATATGGCTAAGCGTGAGCAAGTGTAGCTTTGATTATAGTTAGCATCGGCGAAGGGAAGATGAAATTGCAGTACTGTGTAACCGAATGAGTTGTATGGACTATTCTGTAGCTTGCATTCTGTAGTGATGGGTCGCGTGATGCAAAGCTCTCGATGTATTCTGAGCAAGCGATGCAGTACGTGCCTCATAATGCTATCTCGATGTCGTATAGTGACGTCAGGCGCATGAGCTCTTTGTCTCGAGGCAGTGCTGGGAAACGTATCGAGAGCTCTCGATGCATTTCGAGCAACTGATGCAGTCCATGACTCGTAATCCTATCTCAAAGTTTAAATCGGGACATCATGCGCATGCGGTATGTTATCCCTCGATTATAGCCTACTTCGCCTGTTGATCAACTAATGACGTCTCCGAAAACCTTAATAAGTAGTTAGTGGGACGTAAAGCAAATAACATCATTATAACAACTAATGACGATACGCCAACTACTTTATAATCTACTCGCGGTCAACTTACCTACCTGTATTCCTGCATTTTACGTAACCACTGTCCGCTTCCGTGGCGAAATGGTTAGCGTACTGGCGTTTCGTCCAAGGGTCTCTGGGTTCGATTCTCGGCTAGGAAACATATTTTATCCTTCATTGATTAGTTCCTATGGTTCGGGGACTGGGTATGTGAAATAAATAGTAATGAAGAGTGTGATATATTTTTAACATTTTATTGAAGCGATGTCTTTTACGACGCATCGAGTTGTGTAATAATTTGAACAGAAAGTAAAATATACCGGTAATGGCATATACTGCTATATGTGGGCATGTATCCGAAGAGGGACTCGTTCTCGGGTTAAGTCTCCTTCTGGACTATCGATACTTTTATGTAAGTATGGTAACAAATAGATCGTTTCCTTGAAAAGGATCATTCAAGACCAGCCACAATATTATCAGACCTGAAGGCACATATACAGGATGAAGCCGAACTCCATCGACAAATTTTCGGAAATTGTTCAGGGAAACCTTCTGTGTATATTGGTATAAGGTACCCGTGGTCTCCGGTGGCTCGTTATAGAGTAGAACCGGTAATTAAATGATGATTTATTCGGTTTTATTACCGCAAACAAACTTATTTCTGTTAAAATACCTTGACAACAGAGAAAAGGCCAGCAATATTCAATAACCAAAACGTACAACCCAAAACCGAGAGAAGCAAAGCCTGTAATATGTAATAACCAAAACGTACAATACAAAACACAGAGTAGAGCGATAACCCTCTGTCGAAACACGTACATTTTTATCCCAGTGTGTTCAATATGTTCTGTCAGTGTACCTACTGTTTTAAAGGTAACAATTCCATGTCGTTGGCTTCCAGCACGTTAATGAACTCCTGCGGGACATAATTCCCACACCCAGGCGTCTGTCAAGAACTAGCATTTAGGACGGACGTAACACAAATAACATTGTTATGAGTACTATTTTCAATGCAATACAGATACAAAGCTAACTGATCTGATGACATGGCCACGAGGTAATCAGGTTTGTTTACATTATGATTGGTTTATATTGCATGTGTTCAAGTAGAAGAGATTTTATTATATATTGGTTATTTTGTATATTCAGTAACGTTACAATTACTTCTATTAGCGATCTGGTTGTTTCTGCACGAACAGGTGTGTGTTTGGTAGCCGAAACTCCGATTGCAAAACAAGAACAAACAAAAATATTTGAAGATAAGATTCCAACCACTACAAAACGTAGCGGAGGATAATGCCTAACGATGATATTTAGCCAACTGAGCCACGCTAACAGCTCGAGTTCAATGTTTACTAATCATTTCTGTTTCTGCTATATTCGTCCTGGCTGAGGTTCAATTGGAGCGTGCCTCGAGATGCATCGAGAAAGTGACGTCAGGCTCGAGTATCTCAAACGAGAGTTATGCCCATCTCTACGTAGATCTTGAAGATGCATCGAGAGTGGTGACGTCAGTCTCGAGTATCTCGAACGAGAGTTTCGCCCACCACTAGCATTCTGGAGATCGTAGGATCGAAACGCACCATCGGCAGCCCCGTAGTTAGTTTCTCCATTTTTACACCAGGCAAATGCTGGGGCTGTTATTATGGCCACGACTTTCCCTTCCCATTCCTTGCGTTTTTCTATCTCATCGTTGCCGAAAACTTATGTGTGTTTACCTGGCAATGAATATAATATAATTTAATCCCTCCCGGTCGATGTATGTGACAGCCCTCTGACAGTCGAGACAAGCTATTCTCATTTAGATGTAGTCGATGTGACCTGTTATTCCAGGAAATTTATCCTAACAAAAGTAATTGTTTACAAAGAGTTGTAGTCGAGTTAACAGTTACCGGACTGTCCCTTGTATCAGGCTCAAGAAACAAATTGTTTACGACCACCCTATACTTACACTCAACAAAATCAGCACAACCTCTATTATTTCATCTGAATGTAACTGTTTAAAGAAAAGATGTAACATATAGACGGTGAAGTTGGTGATTGATTTGAATTTGAAGTTCTTGTCACAATTTGCCACTGAGGCTAGCGAGCCCCATTATGTAGCATCTACGTTGAAAACAATATATGATACAATTAATTATTATATAGCGAAAAATGAAGGATAAAGTTCTAAAATCTTAAAAATATATATACTAACATGATATTGTATAGGCTTTTGGGCTTATGCCGTGTCAAGAAAATAAGGTGAAATTCTTAACGTTTCGCAGAGAACTGTGCTCTGCGTCATCAGAAGAAATCTCGACTGTCCACGAGGAAGGCTTCTTAAACAATAAATGACTCTTTAAATTTAGACATTATAATAGAAGTTGAAATGGTACCAGGTGGTCTGGTGGCGAATGAATGTACCATTTCCACTTCTATTATAATGTCTAAATTTAAAGAGTCATTGTTTAATAAGTCTTTCTCGTGGACAGGCGAGATTTCTGCTGATGACGCAGAGCGCAGTTCTCTGCGAAACGTAAAGAATTTCACCTTATTTTCTTGATACGGCATAAGCCCAAAAGCCTATACAGTATCATATCTATAAGTCTTGTGGTATTTAAAGGTGCTCAAATACGTCAGCCTCGTGTCGGTAGATTTACTGGCACGCAAAAAGCTCCTGCGGGACTAAATTTCGGCGTCTCCGAAAACCGTAAAAGTAGTTGTTGGGACGTAAATTAAATAACATTAGTATAAACTGTAGCTTTTTTTTTTTTTTTTTTTTGCTATGTGCTTTACGTCGCACCGACACAGATATGTCTTATGGCGACGATGGGAGAGGAAAGGCCTAGGAATTGGAAGGAAGCGGACGTGGCCCTATCTAAGGTACAGCCCCGGCATTTGCCTGGCGTTAAAATGGGAAACCACGGAAAACCATCTTCAGGGCTGCCGACAGTGGGGCTCGAATCCGCCATCTCCCGATTACTGGATACTGGCCGCACTTAAGCGACTGCAGCTATCGAGCTCGGTAACTGTAGCTTCCGCCGAAGGTCTATCTCATTTAAGGCTGGGTCACTATGGAAGCTGCTGAAATATGGGTGTTGCTGAGTAATGACTGCAGAGCACGAGTTGTACAACACGTCTAAATGTTTCTAAAGGTGCTATTCACAAGGTCAGTCGTGCTGCAGTATAGTGATGGGACATTCGATTCCTTTTACTGAATCGATTCATTTGATTCCGTTCACGTTACTGAATCGATACAGTGATCCGATTCACGGCTCATTGGTCACCGCTCCTACTGCATCTGTGTAGTATGTGCTGGTAAGACAGCAGCAACAGCATTCAGTGCTCGTAGCTGCCATCTGGTCTTCATACTATGAACTCCTAACTTAGAAAAAATGCTAGTTACTCTAATACATCGAAGGTTTCCGGCGACGCCGGGTGGGAAAGGTTAGGATTAGGAAGGTAGCAGCCATGGCCTGAATTAAGGTACCATCTTAACGGCTGCCGACGGTGGGATTCGAACCCACCATCCCCCGAATGCAAGCGCATAGCCACGCGATATTAACCGCACGACAACTCGCTCAGTCATTTTTGAAAATATGTATTTTTCTATCAGCTGAGGATTTTTTTTAAAATCGTCATATTTTGTATAGGCTACCCGAGATGTACAGTAGCCCGCTGGTTTTCTGATTCAACATACTGTTAACTACGTATTGCGTCTGTCCACATATGATTGAAGTCTTGTGCAACGATGTGACATATGAACTGAGAGAATACTGAGCCGTTCTTTCCAATATAAAACAGGTACTTTTGAGTGGTCATGAGCATGACTCATAGTCATAGGGCAGGCTAGAGTCGAGTTTGTCAAATGTCCACTAAGTTATAATACTAAGATTCATTAAACTAATAAATAGTATAACCTAATAGCCTATCTACTTACTAGCTACTTCAGAATTATGTTTTGACTACCTCTTTAACACTGCAAATAAATCCATCTATTATTTAAACCTCCCTGTAAGAAGAGGACAGTGAATGCAAATGGGTATTATTTTCAAATGAGCTGAGTTCGAGAGTCCATTATAGCATACCATTCTTTCAGTGTAGCATGGCTCACTGTATGTCTCGCTGCAGTGAGCCGATAAGGAGCCGTGTGTATCTTGTGTCTCACTGAGCCGGCTCGTTCACGATTCTTTCGGTGTACCATGGCTCACTGTACGTCTCGATGCAACGGAAGCTCGGCTCTCCGCGTGTCCAGTGAGCCGATAAGGAGCCGTGTGTATCATGTGTCTCACTGAGCCGCGCTCGTTCACGATTCTTTCGGTGTGCCATGATTCACTTGTCTCGCTGCAGCGGAAGCTCGGCTCCCCGTCAACGTCCAGTGAGTGCGCCACTCAGCGCTGTCCACTGGGAGTAAGCTGAATCGTGTGCCGTGAGCTCGCCGTTCCTGTGAATCGATTCACTCGGACACTTGAATGAATCGATACACTGCTTCGAATCATACATTCAGTAGCCAACACTACTGCAGTAGCACTTTTAGCGTGGTAAGGAAAGCAATGACAAAACTACCTTCCTCCTCGTCTTGCCTAGATTCCCTCGAAGTTTGCGGTTTGTATAAGCTCATAACTATTGGTAATGCTCTTTGAGAATTACTTAATAGACATTCATTTTTATCTTTCATTCAGTGATGTTCCCGGTTTCTCCAGCTGCTCAACCTTTAGTCGGCGTGGCAACAACTCTCAAAAGCGGTGACGGAAACAGACCTGCTATCTAGCGAAGTGTGGCGCAGAGGTCATAGTTCATGTTCATTTGCAATTGAAATGTCGACTCTGCTCAAGTGATCTGTTCGCTTCTAACTGTGTTTGTAAGCGCATCCGGTGTAGATCCATGTCAATACATTTGAAATTCAGAATAGTTGAGGAGAGATGGCGGTTCATATCATTCTCACTAGGAATAGAGTTGTTTGTCTCTTATGACCTTTCTTACAATACGAGTAATCCATCACGGATACGAAGAGAGCTGTATAATAAACGATGGTATTAACTGAGAAGTCACACTCGTATTCCTTGAATTCGTGATAATTCCTTTACTTCAATAGTATAACTATAATTTTGTCTGTACAATACAGAAGTATGAGACATGGTTCATATTTTAGTTTAGCCTAGATCAGGGATGGCGAACCTTTTCCAACTAGTGTGCCATTTTAAGTATAGTTTATGTCCGACTCGTTGGCTGAATGGTCAGCTTACTGGCCTTCGGTTCAGAGGGTCCCGGGTTCGATTCCCGGCCGGGTCGGGGATTTTAATCTTCATTGGTTAATTCCAATGGCCCGGGGGCTGGGTGTTTGTGCTGTCCCCAACATCCCTGCAACTCACACACCACACATAACACACAGTTACCTACACATGGCAGATGCCGCCCACCCTCATCGGAGGGTCTGCCTTACAAGGGCTGCACTCGGCTAGAAATAGCCACACGAAATTATTATTAGTATAGTTTATTATTCTCAACTGTTGACTGTGCTACTTGTTATTTTCCTTTAAGAAATGGCTACAACCTACAACACCCAACACCCCACCGCGACTTAATTTCCAAATTCCCAATTATGTTTCATAATATGTTATTAATTTAATTTATTTATTTACTGATTTATTTATTTATTAGATATATATCTTGTAAATACATTGTTGCATGTTCTGTGGTCGTATTTTGCAAATACTGCAAAAATATATTTTTAAATGTGTAAGTTTTGAGAAGACATAATATTATTTATAAATAAATAAATAAATAAATAAATAAATAAATAAATAAATAAATAAGCTCCCTTTGCAACACACTTCATCATTAAATATTATTAGCAGGCGAATTGGCCACGCGGTTAGAGGCGTGCAGCTGTGAGCTTGCATCCGGGAGATAGTGGGTTCGAGCCCCACTGTCGGCAGCCCTGAGGATGGTTTTCCGATATTTCCCATTTTTACACCAGGCTGTATCTCAATTAAGGCCACGGCGGTTTCCTTTCCATTCGTAAGCCTTTCTTCTCCCATCGTCCCCATAAGACCCATCTGTGTCGGCGCGAGGTAAAACAAATTGTAAAAGGATAAATATTAACTTATTAGATATAAAAATCATAAATACTAATATTGCCAGTGGACTTCACTTCCTCCATTAGCTTCATTATTTTCCCATGTTGTCGTAGTTCGTATGCTCAACAATTTAATTTCTACCTCATCACATTTCCGCAAGGAAATCAGAAAAAAACAGCTGTCCTTGCTTGTAAGGTCACGTCCATGCTTTCATCAAAACATACTGTACTGCATACATCTGGGAGTTATCCAAATTAGCTTTCAATTGCTCCGAAACTTCTTCACTCCTCGATTTGTTCTGGGTGATTTCCGACAAAAGAGTAGCGTTACAAAAATGTTGCCTAGTTTGGGCTGGGAAGAATTGGGAGAAAGAGGACGAGCTGCTCGACTAAGTGGTACGTTCCGAGCTGTCAGAGGAGAGATGGCATGGAATGACATTAGTAGACGAATACGTTTGTGTGGCGTCTTTAAAAGTAGGAAAGATCACAGTATGAAAATAAAGTTGGAATTCAAGAAGACAGGTTGGGGCAAATATTCATTTATAGGAAGGGGAGTTAGGGATTGGAATAACTTACCAAAGGAGATGTTCAATAAATGTCCAATTTCTTTGAAATCATTTAATGAAAGGCTAGGAAAACAACATATAGGGAAACTGCCACCTGGGCGACTGCCCTAAATGCAGATCAGTATTGACTGATTGATTGATTGATTGATTGATTAATTAATTGATTGATGTTTTGATTGATCTATCCTTGACAACAGTTCAGCTGATTGGCATTCCTTTCATTCTGTTAGTTATTTGTTGTTTGTTAAGGGAATTTTCAAACAATGTGTCGGACATCAATAAGGAAGTTTATTTCAAGAACTCACCGTCAGAAAGCGGTTTTCCATGCATGCTGTACTATACAAAAGAACTAGTTAGTTTTCAGTAATGTTCGATATTTTGCAAGACGAACTCTCTTCTTTCTACATTTGGCATGGAACAAACATTTGTATGATTAGTCTCGAAATGTCGCTTCACATTAAATGTGAGGGATACAATTGTTTTCAAACACAAACATCTTTCTATCAGTCCGAATTCCCTTGTCCACTGTTCGTGAAAAATCCGGTCACTGCCTTTGTTAAGAGTCTGTTCTCTTCGGCACCGAAAACATGTTTGCGAGGTCCCTATACAAAACCACCAGGAAACGACACTTTTCTCACTTGTTTTTCGGACCTATCAGTGTAGCAGTGTTGCCATATTGCATGTCCGGATGGAACTAGTATTTAGATTTTCGATATTTCTTATACGTGTAACACTATATGTATTGTCTGTAGTAAAAGACGTATATAAAAATATGATTGTGTTCATGTGGTGTGCCACCGAAATCGTGTTCGCGTGTCACCTAGAGACACGCGTGGCATAGGTTCGCCATCCCTGGTCTAGACTGACCTTGTGTTGGGGTAAGTATGTGCCTGCCATCTGTTGCCTTTACAGGAATTCAACTACGTAGCAGAAAATAGTGCACATAATTAGCGCTAGTGTTTAAGAGCATCATTCTGCCAGCAGTCACATTAAATTGCCAAATTCCAATTGATGTCTTTTCCCAAATACATCAATATTTACTAAACATCTGTTCATTTGCCTTCTTTGGAATAATTACTTTTTTTAGAGAAAATTAACTTAAAAATCACCGAGGAAAAGAGCAGCGGGAATGTAATACCAAAGAAAACGCCAATTGCCTAGCCACAGGAGTTCTTAAAATTAAGTTACCAACATTGCGAACATACATTCCTAAAGTTTACTCTGTTGTTCATGTGTGATGTTAGTGTTTATAACAGTTTGCAATAGTTATCATAATTCGTAATATTATTGTACGCTGTGCAAGCGTGTGAGTGTTTTTCTGCACTGTTGTGCCGTTCAGAAACTTAATTTTTAGGACATAAAGAAGTTACAATATTTTCTCCGTGTGTGTATTTTTGTGCACTGTAGTTGCGTCCATAATTTTGGTCCAGGGAAAGGTAAGGAGCTACATAATGAGTTTGAACAGTGATACGATACTTAAGAAGACAAACTTCTCTCTCTCTCTCTCTCTCTCTCTCTCTCGAGCGTAAACTTAAGATCAAGATTAAGGATGCCGGACGCCCAATGCCTGATCTTGATATAACGAGGCATCCTAAAAGTAGAAGTAATGAAATCGTGCGTAAATTCAGAATGGATTTATACCGTATAAAAGAATCGAGTGGATCTGTGATTGCGAAATTACTAACATGTTGATTTGTTTTCCTTTTTTATGATTCATGGGTGATGAAAGGGAAGGGACTTAGACCAAAGTCGGAGTGGTAGATATAGGATATTTGTCCAAAAACATAATAAAGAAACACAGAAGTTCTAAATCTCATATGCTTGCCCAGTTTCGATCTCCTCGGAAAACACGATAACCGTCAGTAATTTGACTGTGCTTACAGGCAGTCTTTGGAAAGAGACAACGACCAAGTACGGAAAATTCGTTATGTGCTGTGTAAAGTTCTGTGGCGCGTTTGAGATGGCATTGCGTGGGCATGACGTAACAAGTGCATCATCGAATCCTGGCATATTTCGAGGCCTCGTCAATTTTAGTTCTGAAATTGACGTTGCATTAAGAGACCATCTGTCCAAAGCTACTGTTTTCAAAGGCACCTCGAAAGACATTCAGAATGGTTTGCTTTCGTGCATGTATGAAATCTGTCGTGAGAAAAAAAAATCACCACAGCGCACTTCATTTCGGTAATCGCAGATGAGACCACCGATATATCAACTACAGCACAATTTGTTATCATTCTTCCCAACGGTAAGCCAGTTGAAAGATTCTGGGGTTTCCTCTACCCTCTAGTCATGATGCTAAGACAATAGCAGAGAGTTTAAAATTTTCTTTGAGCGAAGTTGTGGATAATAGAGATAAGTTGATTTCACAAGGTTACGATGGAGAAAATGTAATGAGTGGTCACCATTCAGGGTGCAAGTTCTCATCAGGGAAGATTTTAGGCATGCACATTATGTGCACCGTTATGCCCATTCTCTGAAATTAGTCATGGCACAGGTGACAGGGGAGATTGGAGATATTGAGGTGGGGGGGGGGCGAATTTTCTTTCTGTTGAACCCCCAGTGACGAAAGTCACGCGCCGCCACTGCATTCCAGACAAGTATCCAGCCACGGAACGTGCGCATTTCACATGAATTGAAAGCTAGTGCGAGTATATTACGGATAGATGGGCTAAGCAAGAGCTTCGAGATTGACAAGGGAGTTATGAATATTAAGTAGTTGAATAAAATTTGGAAATAAACTGGAGGTTTATTGCTCCATTGCGCTATACCAGAAACCGCCACTGATAAAGAAGCTAAAATAAAAATTCAAAATGTAACCATAACGTGACAGTACTATTTCTAGGGTGGTCAAATTATTAAATACGTTGTTATGCTTTGAAATTTGAGGAAGGAGAGAGAAAATTCGGGAGGGCACTGTTTATTTGTTTGCGTGAATGTTGTTATTATCACTTGTAATTGTGATCAGTGTAACAGTGCAGTCAGTGTCATAGTAGTCGGGATTGCATTAGCTGTTAGCCTGTTAATGTGTGTGCATAAGTGCCATTGTAGTGTAGTTAATTAATGTTGTAGTGCAAGCAGATTTCTATTCAGCCAATGTCATCGTATTATTATTATTATTATTATTATTATTATTATTATTATTATTATTATTATTATTATTATTATTATTATTATTATTAATCTAAAAGTATCGTGGTGCTGGTCAGTGAAAACACGACCGATTGGGGAGGGGAAAGAAATGGCGGCACAGCCCTGCCAGAGTAATACGTCACAAACCGCCACTGGTATTAGGATTGAAAAGCCTTAGAATTTCTCCATATGCTCGTTCTTCGAAGATTACACTCTTCTGTACAATCACGTAAATAGACTTAACTGACCCCTCCGTACCATAGGAATTTCTGAACATGCTTCCATACCATAGGAATTTCTGAACATGCTACCCCTCCCTACCTCGGCGAGTGTACGTTGGATGTGAAGAACGTATCATTAACTTGGAGTGAGGCGATACTTTCAGAATTTTGTCTATAAGTTACATCTTAAAACGCTGAAATATTTATATACAGTGCTCAAAAGAGAAATGTGATCACGTCTTTAGATGTTCCTAACTACATTTTACGAATGCATACTGGGATGGGGATTGGACTATTCCGGCAATAACACGCTCTATTTACATAACAGAGGCCTCCGCTGTCATCCGGATGTTGGGAAGGTGTCATTGTCACTAGCGTAACTAGCGTTGTCGGTAGCGTAACGGTTAGTACTATTAGCTGCCGTCCTCGGAGGCCGGGTTCGATTCCCGGTACTGCCAGAAATTTAAGAATGGCAGGAGAGCTGGTATGTGGTTGAAATTGTATATGCAGCTCACCTCCATTGGGGGTGTGCGTGAAAAGAGCTGCACCGTCTCAGGATGAGGACACGAGTTTACTTTATTGTCAGTTGTAAGATAGGGGTGCCTCTATTCCAGGTGTATGCGAAGGTGGTCTTTGAGGGAAGCAGTTGGCATCCAATGAAGCCACTCGTACACTACTTCAAGAAGGCTACTCGCAGAGGTACGTGCTAGAGGTTGCTCAGAATACGATTTAATATCTGTATAAACGTGTTCAGGAGACTGGAAGTGTTGTCAGACGCCTTGGCACGGGCTGCCAAAGGGACACAACCCCAGAGCAGGATCGCTTTATGTGTCTAGAAGTTCTCTGAAATCACCAAGTTACAGTACGAGCACAACGTTTGGACCTCCAGCAGGCTTCTGGAGAACGAGTTAGTAACCTAACAGTAAGAAACAGGCTTCGAGAGGCTAATTTAAGATCCCAACGGTTCGTTCAAGTACCTACACTGGGCATACGACATCGTGGCTGTATCCTGTAGTTTACTAGACTCATATGCACTGGCAACTAAGCCACTGGCGTCTTGTGCTGTTCTCGGATGTATCCTGTTTCGCGTTGTGTCATTCAGAAGGCCGTCTGGGAGTAGAAGACAACATGGGTATTTCATCCGACAGATGTACAATCTACTGTTGCTTAAGGAAGTGGATCTGTTATAGTGTGGGCAGCCTAAGTTTTGGCACGAAAACCAATCTCCTGAGCATTCGCAATGGATCCTTAATTGCTCGACTGTACATTGACGAGATCTTAGTGCCACGTGATTCCTCACATGAGGAAACTTGGAGGAAACGCAGTATTCGTGCATTCATGCATTGTTCGGATATTCCTACAAGAGTACCACCGTGCAATAAATGGAGTGGCTATCCAGAAGTCCCGACTTGAACCCGGTCGAACAAATCTGGGACCAGCTGGAGCAATGCATCCGAGTGAGAAATCCACCACCCCAAACACTACAAGCCCTTTAAGACGCTTTTTTAAAGATTGGGGAAGTCTGCCTGAACTGAATGTGCGGCGCCTTGTCAGAAGCATGAGAAGGCGTTGCGAAGCTGTTATTCATGCGAAGAATGGAAATACTCCTTAATAAGACGTTTAATTACCACGCAGCCATTTTGGTATATGGCCAGGAACCACTTTGACACACAGGACAATGACAACGTGCACTGAGTGTCCAAAGGATGCTTTTCATTTAACTTGAAGTTTGTTTTCATTTCGTGTCTGTTTTCATTTCAATATGCGTATCATCGAGTTATGAACATATACAAAGTGATCGAATTTCTTTTAGAACGGTAGCTACAGACATGGACAAAAGTATTCATACCCTTCCCATCCAATAAAAAATGCTTTATTGCTGGACCAATACGGAGTACAGGTCAAAATTGCGAACCCAAACGTATACCGTGTATAACAGTGATCATTACAAAGCACAAATTAAACTGGAAATAAATAACAGTACATAACAAAGCAACAAATGCGTACTCCATGGCACTACTTGTCTGGACATAAGTATTCATACCTTATGTGTAAACATGGGGTTTGAACGAGTAAACAGAAACCTGTGTTGTTCCGTGGCGTTAGTTGTGTAGTAGATGCGGACAGAGACGGACTGATCAGCTGGTCAGAGACGGTACTGGCGAGGAAAACTAGGGAAACGTCTGCTGAAGAGAGACGACTTATTCCACGCCTTCACCGCCAAGGAAAATCGTATTCTGTGATCGGAAACATCATTGGAAGAAGTAATCCAAATGTGCAAAGCATCATACAAAGGATAAAAGGACAGTATGTTCTTATAAGCAAGGAAAGAAGTGGACGTCCGAAGAAATTGACCGCACGAGAAGAAAGGTCCGTAGTAACCACAATTAAAAAACAACCACACACTACATCTTCGGCAATAGTATCACAGCTGGCAGAATATTTCCATCATGTAGTGTCACACAAAACAGTAAGGAGGGTCCTTCACTCCCTGGGTATCGATCTAGGGTCCCAAGAAAGAAACCGCACATAACGAAAGTGAATCAACGGAAGAGACCACAATTTGTGAAAGAACATGTGGTGAAAGATAATGCGTTTGGTCGAGAGTGATGTTTACAGATGAGAAAACATTTAATATTTTGCGAAGTGATGGAGGCTCGATGAGCAGAACCTCGTTACCACTGTGAAGCACGGCGGAGGTGGGGTTATGGTGTGGGGCTCAATGGCCGCTTCAGGTGTTGGGGAGTTGGCATTTATCGAGGAGACCATGGAAAGATTTCAATATCTGAATATTCTGAAAGAAAGCTTTCGCAAAAGCGCCGAAAAGCTTGGGATTTGCAGTGAGTTTTACTTCCAAAACAACAATGACCCCAAACATACGGCGGAAATTGTTCGTTTGTGGGTGCTCTACAACACGCCGCACACACTAAAAACACCTCCCCAATCGCCAGATACCAACCCCATCGAATATCTATGGAGAGAATTGGAGTCCAGACTAAGAAAACACCATATAACAAGTAAAGCACACTTGAAATAGTTACTTCAACAAGAATGGGGGAACATTTCATCTGAACTAACACGGAAACTGTTGTTCTCAATGGCCAGCAGGTTAAAAGAGATAATATAGAGGAAAGGCAAACAAACATGCTACTGATCGAGTTGGTAATATCTGTTTTTTCATTGTGTTGGGATACGGTATGGATACTTATGTCCAGACAAGTAGTGTCATGGAGTACGAATTTGTTGCTTTGTTACGTACTTTTATATACTTCCAGTTTATTTTGTGCTTTTTAATGTACATGCTGTACAAGGTATACGTTTGGTTTTGTAATTTCGACCTGAACTCCGTATTGGTCCAGCAATAAAGCATTTTGTATTGGATGGGTTGTGGTATGAATACTTTTATCCATGTCTGTATATAAACCTTGATATTTTTGGAAAATAAATCCTCGCATACGAATATTTATTTAGACAGTGATCACCATCGTTTGTTAATCAAATGCAGATTTTTTTTCCTGTGTTGTAATAGGAAATACGTTTGAAAAAAAAATTTCGGCATTGATCACTATCGGTGTTTATTCATCAAGCAATAAAAATGAGATCTAATCGTCAGTATAACATACGCCTTAACCTTTTCGTTGGAATATCCTTTTAGTTATCTGGCAATAGGCATTTGTTATTAAGAAATAAACACTCTTTCCTATTTCATTTCTTGTTCTTACACAACAAGAAATACTGTGAAGAATACGCACGTGGAAAGAATGAACAGTAGTTCTACAATCCCCATTCCACTGTTTACATATAGCAGGGCGAGTGTCTAAACTCTCAAAAGATGATCCCACCTATGTAGGTTGTATCTGTCAGTCACATTTACACAATTTACTAAGAGAGGTAACATAATAAATATGAAAGTGAGAAGCCTCCTACAATCAAGAGAAAACCATGTCAGGTTCTGCTTGGGGCTCCGCGATTGCAAACCCACGCTTCCCTATGAAGCTACCTTTTATAGTCGTTTTTAAGACAGGTAGAAGGATGTATCCTCTCAGCAGAGATCTACGTGGGTCCCGTGTCCTGCCCGCTCCCATCGGGGTATGGGATGGTCCTGAAGCAGCCCGCAATTTCCCAGAAGTAGGATGAAACTCTTTTCACGAGAGTTTAATCCTGATGTAAACATGGCATGTCCACGCCTCCACCAAAGAAAGCGTACAGGGCTGCGCATCGCATACAACAGTGCGAAGATCTGAACTTCTCAATAAACGACTAAACCTGGATTCTGTTCACTTAGTTTATTGAACACATTAATATTATTATTATTATTGAGCACATTCACAGTGCACTGCTTATGGTCACTTCTGAGCGGTTTTCCTTTTTGTGCTTCACTACATGCGATGGTCCTACCTCTTGTTCCATTTCTCTCACTGTGAATATTGACACTGACTGCTGCTGCAAGATATAACATATAATATAACTAGTGTCGTGTACAGCTTGGGACTTTCCCTCACTACGAGAAGACTTCCTGTATTACCACGCCTTGTGCCTTCATTTCTCGTTATTTAATCACTATTTTATACAAAGAATATATATATATATATATATATATGACAACCATATTTTAATTTGATTACGTACTCTTCCAAACTTTCTAAATGTAATAAATTAAAATAAAATAAAATTAATGCGACTTACTACTTTTCTTCGAGCTCGGATGCAGTGGAGTGAGTGCGACGGTTGCTTCTCCAATCAAGTACGTGAGTGTCCACGTGCAAAGGCAAGTTGCTCCGCCTATTTGTTTACATCAGGATTAAACTCTCGTGAAAAGCGATATAGTGCAGTGCTAGTGATATCTGTGGAAACGTTTCCAGGAGATTGGAAGTGTTGCCAGGAAAACAACCCCAGGGCAGGATAGTTTTGTGTGTCTACAAGTTCTCCGAAACCACAAAGTTACAGTACGAGCAATACAGAGAGCATGAGTTAGTGACCTAAGTCAGAAACAGGCTTCGAGAGGGCAATTTTTAGATCCCGACGATCCACTCAAGCGGTCAGCTTGAGCAGGTTAAAGTGCAGGACACGACGAAAAGTATGAGCAGGGCTGACGCTCGGTTATTTGTTGTGGAAAATGTTAGGTGGTTTTGACAACATAGAGGATTCTCATGACCAGTGTGAAGGTATCTGTTTTCAAAAATTTTGAATTACTAAACATTATGAAGGGATGGGCATGCTTTATTATACGTGAGTTCGTCGCTGAAATCAATAACGAAACACTTCAAACATTACGCAAACTAGTGTCGTGTACAAGAAAATTAGTCCTTTCCTTTGTGGTAATAGGTTCATACTGTATCTCCTTGTGCGGTTGCACAGATCTCTCCTCGCCTCGAAACCAGCTTGCTTGCAGTCCCGTTCGTCTCGTCACCGTAAAAATATGCAGGATGGGGTTACCCCTGTTCCTTTCCCTATAAACGGATGGTGCTATTCCCTCCCATGAGAAATCTTAATCTTGAAAGTCATAATCCAGTTTCCTCCCGAATCGAGCTGTAAAGCTTGATAATTGCTAGCCCATTTCCCTCCGCAAATTGGAATACAATTTTGTGTCTCACTTGCAGACTTCGGACTAACATAAATACAAATTAATATTGTATGTATCAATTTCTACACGTTGCGGTTATAAATTGTGTTCTTCATGCTAAAATATAAAACGTTTCCATAATATTATTGAGCTTTAACCCGTAGAGAGCCAGACAACGATATATCGTTGTTTCGTATATACCCGTAAAGTGCCAACCACGATATATCGTTGTTTGGATAGCGCGTAATTCTATACGAGTTTGTACAACTTGGGCCGTCAGATTGCAACATCTTATGTGTTGAGTCCATATAGAATTGTCATTAGATTTTAACTACGCCGCTAGATGGTGCGTAAATTCATTCATTATCACGCATTGAATTTTTAAAGTCCGTGTTTTTCTACGACGTACGCTCTCCATGCCGCGTGAGTAAAATGGCGACTAGCGGGAGAAGTTATTTTGTTAACGATGACGAACTGGCTGTACATTTTAATAATTTTTAGTGAAGAGGATGATGATGAAGACTCGGTTAAGGAATTCATTCCTCCAAGTAGCGAGGAATGGGAAAGTGTTGTTGGGAGTGATAACAGAGAGTTTTCTGTAAACACTCAACCACGTGCTCATTGTCCGAGTGTAAACATTGAAAGTGGTAATGAAAGTCTGAGTGACAGTACTGATGATGATGACGGCTCTAACAATATCCAACAGCAAGAATTTCCTGTTTTCCTTGAAATTCAATTAGGTCAGGATGCAAAATACCAACCCTCACCTGATTATTATGATACTCCTGGCCCGAGACACGCCCCTTTGTCAGGCGCTAACCTATAGGGTATTTTTATTTTATTTTTCACGGTTCAGTTATGGAACCTCATAACTACAGAGACAAAAAGATATGAGAAATCATGTCTTTTCACCACATGCCAGAGTACAGCAGTGGCGCCCGGTTACATTGACTGAAATGAAGGCTTTCATTGCTGTTTTGTTGGAAATGGGTATAACTAGCAGGCCGAGCATATTTTTTTATTGGGTCAAAAACTCCCATTATATTCCATGGTTTGGAAATATGTTCTCAAGAAACAGATTCCAATTGATCTCGAGATTCTTTCATCTTGTGAATAATGATAATCTATCACCATCTGGTTACCCTGACTACAACCCATGTTCCAGGTTCGATCCCATTGTTGAACATGCCAATTGTATATTACGATACCATTGTACATAACTCTTAAAATACTGAAGGTAAAAATATGAAACTTTACATGTTTATTCACCTGAAATCAATAACGAAACACTTCAAACATTACGCAAACTAGTGTCGTGTACAAGAAAATTTCAAAGAAGTCATCAATATTTATCGTCAAGTTGAATTTTCTGTTTTTGTGTGTTTTGTTTCTGATTTTTAATTTAATTTATGCTCCAGCCACCACTCCAATCGTGTCTTAACAAAGGAAACATTTTGGTCTGTCAGGAGCAGATCAGCTGGGACCTTGTCATCTTTAAGAATCGGTATGATGATGATGATGATGATAATAATAATAATAATAATAATAATAATAATAATAATAATAATAATAATAATTTCGTGAGGCTATTTCTAGCCGAGTGCAGCCCTTGTAAGGCAGATCTCCCAATGAGGGTGGGAGGCATCTGCCATGTGTAGGTAACTGCGTGTTATTGTGGTGGAGGATAGTGTTATGTGTGAGTTGCAGGGATGTTGGGGACAGCACAAACACCCAGTCCCCGAGCCAAGGGAATTAACCATTTAAGGTTAAAATCTCCGACCCGGCCGAGAATCGAACCCGGGACCCTCTGGACCAAAGACCAGCACGCTAATCGGATGGTGATTTGACTAATCCACTCGACAGGTAACGGACGATGGGTCCACAGGTCATTAAAAATGCCCAATAAAGCTTCTGTGGCCGATCGAGGAAGGTGATGGAACATAGAATCTATATATATAAAATAAGAGTTTTGTCTGTACATTGCTCAGAATTTGAAAATAATGGTATTTCTGTATCGGTCATGTCCATAGTAACATGAAAATGCACTTTTTACTTTTCCGTAATTTCTGTCTGTCTGTCTGTCTGTCTGTCTGTCTGTCTGTCTGTCTGTCTGTCTGTCTGTCTGTCTGTCTGTCTGTCTGTCTGTCTGTCTGTCTGTCTGTCTGTCTGTCTGTCTGTCTGTCTGTCTGTACACGCATCACGAGAAAACGGTTGAAGAGAATTTGATGAAAATCAGTATGTGAAGTCGGGGGATGAGCCTCTACAATCTAGGCTATAAATCATTTTGCTCACGCTGAGTGAAATGGTAGTTTAGGGGAAGGCCTAAAATTGAAATCTCAACTATTTATGTTATTAGTGGTCTAATGAAAATCGGTATGTGAAGTCCGGGGATGAGCCTCTACAATCTAAGCTATAAATCATTTTACTCACGCTGAGTGAAATGCTGGTTTAGGGGAAGGCCTAAAATTGAATTCTCAACTATTTATGTTATTAGTGGTCGTATTTTAAAGAAAATGGGTATGCAAAGTTGGGGAATAAGTTGCTACAATCTAGGCTATCAATAATTGTATTCACGCTGAGAAAAATGGTAGTTTAGGGGAAGGCCTAAAATGTAATTCTCAAATATTTCTTATTAGAGGTGTAATCGATGAATGCTACATAACTAAGGTTATATAGTATTAAATTTCCTATTATTCATGTCTTATACATTGTTACCGTACTGGCTATGATCACAAAGATATTCATGAATTTGGATTTTTGTTACTAAGTACATATCAGCGCCGAGTAACGAGAAAATGGGTAAACAGTATTTAATGAAAATCGGCAAGTAAAGTCGGTGAATAAAAAACTACAGTTTATGGTATAAAATATTTTACAAATCACAGAGTCGAAAGAAAACTAAATGTGAAGGCCTACAATATAGAAAGCTCATAACATTGATCAACAATAACATTACATTGACCATTGTGTGTCGTGATGTGCTTTGTGTCTTCTGTTGCCCCTCATCTCCGGTAGATAGGATTACTGCTGTGTACAGAGTATTTTTTATTTGATTTACGTTGCACCGACATAGATAGGTTTTATGGCGACGATGGGATAGGAAAGGGCTACGAGTGCCTTAGGCCTTAATTAAGGTACAGGCCCAGCATTTGACTGGTGTGAAAGTGGGAAACCATGGAATACCATCTTCAGCGCTGCCAACAATGGGGTTCGAATCCATTATCTCTCGGATGCAAGCTCACAGCTGCGCACCGCTAACCACACGGTCAACTCGCCCAGTCGTACAGTGTGTAACAGCCTGTCTGAATATTGAAGGGAAGTAGCTGGGGAGTTAGATAACTTTCTTCTTTAGCATGCCATTCCCCTGGTTTATAAATTTTCTGATACTACTGGTACGTAACACACTGGATCATCATAGCATTCGGGCTATTCAATCCCTACTCTGAGGCACTGATTGGAATGAACAATGTGCATATTTAGCGGAATAATGGCAGATGAGTGTTCATGGCAATCTGCGGCCTGGTCATCCCAGCTCTGGAACTTTGGACTATTAGATTGGCACCGCAATCTAACCGCAGCACTGTTCGTTAAAAGTGATAAAACGTGCGGCTTTCCATTTGATCGAGTATTTTATATGATAGCATTGCTTTGAATCGCTACATTCATACTTACGTTTTTGTAATGACCTATGTTGATTTCAGGTTAGGAAAACCACAAAGTCAGTCTTTCTGAGAATCCCGTAGCGAAGCACGGGTACATCAGCTAGTACTGGATATTATCTTTCCTTGGCGCAGTGTTGTTATTTTGTTTTAAAGCTTGTTGTAACTCCAAATAGGTAAATGACTGAAGAATAATATGGTTTTTGTTCTGCTTAGGGGAGGAACATGAGAAGGGGCAGTGGGTGCTGTCGTCGGAGCATGCTTGCAAAGTCTCTAGGAGATCGATAAAGCTTGTGAATATTCGAACCCTTCAGAGCTCTTACTTTGCACCAAAATTTTGTCGGAGGGGTACCCTATATCTATTGATTTCTTCTCAATATTTTCGCCAGCTGCTTCTTTTCTTCTGTTTCAAGTACCTTTTTACCCGTGCATTTATATTTTGAAAATTGTAGCAGACCTAGTTGTCCCACGTGGAAAATCGTCAGTATTGTGCAAAGGCTGTTTTTCTCTTCGCGATCATCCTTACACAGACTTTATCCCACCATGATGTTTGTGTATGTTGTAAGTATAAAACTGTTTCACTGGAATAGTAACATCGGCCGCATCATTAATTAGACTTAGTAACGATGCACATCTATCAACAGGATCTGAATATTTTAGTAAAGTTTGGAGATCACGTTCTATGTGTCTAGCATATAGCGCCAAATTAGCATGCTGAGTATTCCACTTCATTTTGGAGTATTTTGAAAGGTTCCGATATAGAAGTATGAAACAAAATGTCAATAGGAAAATGGTCAGAGCGTACTGAATAGGGTAGAAATTTCCATGGCATATCTGTAGCGAGTTCTGGTGAACAAAGGAGAACGTCTACTGCTGAGGGCTAGTGGCCAGGTTGAGGTATCAAAGGAGGTGATCACTAATTCAGAATGACAAGGTTATAATCGTCCAGTGCTTACTGGAGCGCATTTCCTGTAGGATCGTTTATGACACATCCCCACACTGTGCTGTAGGCATTAAAATCTCCACAGATGACAAAATGTGTTTCAAGTTGTTGGAGCAACCGCTTGCTGAATAATGACCTGAGGTGGACAATATAGATAGGCCTATTGATGTGAAGGCAACTGAAACAACTTGGTTGAAATTTTGCGTAATAGTAATAGGCGCATAAGAATGTTTTTTTGCCAGAAGTAGTGCACTGTCACCATAACCCTCCGCATTATTTGCTCTGATCACATTGTACCCCGGGAATCGAACTACAATACTGAGTTCAAATCATGTCTCAGATATTGCACCAATGGTAACTTTCCTATCATACAAATTCTTTAAGAGACTTTCTATGCTATATTGCAGATTGCGCGTTCCATTGTAATAATTTAAAGTTAGAAGCCATTGTGAATGTTTTGTGTTATTAAGTATCGTATTTCGTCCGATGATGGGATAACTTCTTTGGAAGTACAAATTCCTTGTATCAGTTGAGTATTCAAGTTGCAAATATTTGTCACGAGCGCATCAGGCGGCGGCAGACGACGGTTCTCTTGATGAGGATAAGAAGTATTGTATGCATGTTAAGTGCTCATCCCGGAGGCTGGTTTGATCCTCAACAGTTCCACCATCAGCTGTTATAGATGGCCTAGGTGTCACTGAAGAGACGTACTGGAGAAATGAGAAGTGAAGTGGTTTCCCGTTGCTTTCCTCACTGAGCCAGACGTTGCTATTACATATCATCAGTCTGCCAAGCACACTAAAGTGAACGCACCAACCAACCCTATGAGCAATATTTTCACACCGTCCATGACAGGGACTGGCTGCGTAAGGAATGGCATTACTAGCATCACTCATACAAAAGCCAAGCTGAAACTGAGACAGGTTAATGAAAGGAACAAAAAGCCAAGCTGAGACTGAGACAGGTTAATGAAAGTAACAAAATTGCTCTAGCCCATACCAGAACACATAGTGCACTGAGAACACTAGGTCTTGCCAGCAAAGGCATAAAGAAGTATTAGTCGGAGCAATTACACTGTGCGGTTGGGGGTGGGTATAGATTCGGTCCAACTCGGCCATTAGTTAATTAATTCATGGAATTGGTGGAAAGTTGGAAATTTCGGCACTGATGGGTGGACAGGGGTGATGGGAAACGCCGCCGCTGGGTAAGAGTAATCCTGTGTGATTTCTGTTGTGGAAAAAAGGAGGGAATGCCTGTTCGTCATACATCGGAGAATAACTTGTAACATTTGCGTATGATCTTCAAAATTACTACAGTTTGAGCCTCCTTAAATGTTATATTATGTTTTTCCGATACTTCATTGATCTGTACTCTTTTGTTGAACAATAGACTGTTTACTGAAGGCATGATGACATCCATTACAATGCACACAGGTTGGGTTGCAACGCCAGCCTCGAGTTGGTGAGTTGGTAGATTTACTGTCACGTAAAATAATTCCTGTGCGACAATGTTCCGGCACCTCGAGTCTCCAAAAAACCGTAAAAGTAGTTATTATTATTATTATTATTATTATTATTATTATTATTATTATTATTATTATTATTATTATTATTATATACCAGTTATATAGCGGATGATGCAATATTTCCGCCATATATGAGCTAAAAATGTGCTTCTGTAGAAGAAACTACCAACCGATGTGAAAGTTTTCGTTGGAAATTTAGTTCATGTTTATATGCAACACATCCAGATATTTATACTTTTATGGACTTTTCAGGAAATTACAGGTTGTCACAAACATAAAAATAAAATCTGCTATGAAACAAATTGCATAACTAAGGTCAACTAAGACTATTATAAAAATCAATAAACTTCTGTCCATCTTCGAGTATGTAAAGTGTTGTTGCTTTCTGCAATATGCCAAATGCTTCATTTAACCCTCTTAGTGCCAGGCCTAGGTGCTCCGAGTAGCCTATGCCAAGAGTGCCAGACAGATTTAGAGAATTTTGCAGGATCTCACTCTCTGGACTACATAGTTCACAAATATTATAACTATGACTTGAAATTTGTATTAAATGTTAACGAGAAGCCACTCTTACTGCTGAAATAAATTAGAACACTAAAATGTTAATTATGCGTGAGACAGGCGTGAGGCAAGACGATGGACTATCCTCGCTCCTGTTCAACTGTGTCCTAGAAAAGGTAGTGAGAACATGGAACTCAGAACTCGAACATCAAGGGATAATCCCGATCTGTCTAGGGAGAAAATCAGGAGGGATTAAAGTCAACTGCTTGGCTTTCGCCGACGACTTTGCTATAAGAAAGTTCAGAGGTCGCAATCATCCATATTCACCTCTTGGAAAGAATCGCCAGCCAAACAGGACTGAGGATCTCGGTAGAAAAGACCAAATTCATGACGAACATCAAAGATGGACCGAAATTCCTGGAACAGAGACTGGACGGATAGAAAGGGTCAAGAAGTTCAAGTACCTTGGTGAGACCATACAGGAGAATGGACTAGAAAAAGCTTCAGTGGAAGTTCGGATCTCAAAAATGGAGAGAGCACACGGACTGACAAAAAACATCTACAATAAGAAGTGCTTATCCTGAAATTCTGTTGCAAAAACATTACAACACCGTGGTCAAAACAGAATGCCTGTATGCCAGTGAATGCCTGACCATGAACTACAAGCTGGAGAAGCTAGAGGTCCTGGAAAGAAGAATCCTCAGAAATATAACGGGAGTTGTCCAAACTGAAAGTGGATGGAAACTTTGGAGCAATAAAGGAGTTTACCCAGAAGGTGGAAAGAATCTCAGAGACCATGAAGAAAAGGAGACTGGCGTTTCTCGGACATCTGTACAAAATGAACGCAAACAGACTTATCAAACAGATATTTGATTACTTCTGGAGAAAAAAGACCACTACAGCATAGATTAAGGAAACGAAGAAGGATATGGAAAGGTTAAGCATCTCGGAAGTCCTGCTGTTAGAAAGGAATACGTTTAGGAACACAGTGAAAAATATGGAAGGGCTTCAAGCCACAGGAAGAACTAAGAAGACCGGAAGAGCCTGGAC
Source organism: Anabrus simplex (assembly GCF_040414725.1). Classification (NCBI taxonomy): domain Eukaryota; kingdom Metazoa; phylum Arthropoda; class Insecta; order Orthoptera; family Tettigoniidae; genus Anabrus; species Anabrus simplex. The sequence goes on from NC_090269.1 coordinate 118,892,979, forward strand.
AGATGAACAACGGAAGCAGGCCAGCGAACGCATGAAGGGTTATTGGACACAGAGAAAACTCCGCACGAAGAGAAAGAAATGAAGTTGTACGTGACCTTTAGTGGTCCATTTGCTTGTAAAATATATATATTATATACTAAATTAAAGTTCAATAATGAATCCTCCGTATGCCATTTTGAGTGACAGGATTTGGCGTTCAGTTTCAATTTACACATAGGCTACTGTATCCTTGTACCATTATAACCACCGGCATTCATCCTCCTCTCTGCACGGGAAGATTTCTGTGATGAACGTATGCTGTCCTACGCGGAGGTGATTCAGCAGTTGTAAGATAATATGAAACATGTACCCTGTACTTCCGCTGCTCTCGCTTACGCTTACCCTGCAATGACTTCGCAAGTCCACACATTGCCACATGATCCTACTACGAATCTTGCGCTGCAGAATGAACAAACTCTTCATAAAGTCTAACAAACACTGTATATGCAACACCTCTTATTGCTCATCCACCCGTCCACGTGATCACTACATATGTTGTCAACCCGTACCCTTAAAATAAAAAAAAACAAATGTTTATATTTATTTATTTATTTATTTAGGATGAGGAAATTAAACAGAAGTACATGGATATGATTAGCGAGAAGTTTCGAACAGTAGACAGTAAGCATGTTCAGGATATAGAAAGAGATGGGTGGCATACAGGGATGCTGTAGTAGAAACAGTAAGGGAATGCCTAGGAACAACTGTGTGTAAAAATGGGAAAAAGCGAACATCTTAGTGGAATGATGAAGTGAGAGCAACTTGTAAACGTAAAATGAAGGCTTATCAGAAATGGCTCCAAACAAGGGCTGGTGCAGACAGGGAATTGTATGTAGATGAAAGAAACAGAGTGAAACAAGTAGTTGTTGAATCGAAAGAGAAGTCATGGGAAGATTTTCATAATAACCTGGGAAGGCTTGGTCAAGCAGCAGGGAAACCTTTCTGGACAGAAATAAAGAATCTTAGGAAGGGAGGGAAAAAGGAAATGAACAGTATTTTGGGTAATTCAGGTGAACTCATAATAGATCCCAGGGAATCACTGGAGAGGTGGAGGGAATATTTTGAACATCTTCTCAACGTAAAAGGAAATCTTCCTGGTGGTGTTGCGAACAGCCAAGCTCATGGGGAGGAGAGAAATGATGTTGGTGAAATTACACTTGAGGAAGTGGAAATGATGGTAAATAAACTTCATTGTCATAAAGCATCATGAATAGATAAAATTAGACCTGACATGGTGAAGTAGGGATGAAATGGCTTCATAGAGTAGCAAGATTAGCATGGAGTGTTGGTAAGGTACCTTCAGAATGGACAAAAACAGTAATTGCACCTATCTATAAGCAAGTGAACAGGAAGGATTGCAACAACTATCGAGGTATCTCATTGATTAGTATACCAGGCAAAGTATTCACTGGCATCTTGGAAGAGAGGGTGTGATCAGTGGTTGGGAAGTTGGATGAAAACCAGTGTGGTTTCAGACCACAGAGGGGCTGTGAGGATCAGATTTTCAGTATGCGCCAGGTAATTGAAAAGTGCTACGAGAGGAATAGACAGTTGTGTTTATGTTTTGTAGATCTAGAGAAAGCATATGGCAGGGTACCGAGGGAGAGTATGTTCGCCATACTGGGGGACTGTGGAAATAAAGGTAGATTATTAAAATCAATCAAAGGCATTTATGTTGATAATTGGGCTTCAGTGAGAATTGATGGTAGAATGAGTTCTTGGTTCAGGGTACTTACAGGGGTTAGACAAGGCTGTAATCTTTCACCTTTGCTGTTCGTAGTTTACATGGATCATCTGCTGAAATTTATAAAGTGGCAGGGAGGGATTCAGTTAGGTGGAAATGTAGTAAGCAGTCTGGCCTATGCTGACGACTTGGTCTTAATGTCAGATTGTGCTGAAACCCTGCAGTCTAATATCTTGGAACTTACCGGGCGAGTTGGCCGTGCGCGTAGAGGCGCGCGGCTGTGAGCTTGCATCCGGGAGATAGTAGGTTCGAATCCCACTATCGGCAGCCCTGAAAATGGTTTTCCGTGGTTTCCCATTTTCACACCAGGCAAATGCTGGGGCTGTACCTTAATTAAGGCCACGGCCGCTTCCGTCCAATTCCTAGGCCTTTCCTATCCCATCGTCGCCATAAGACCTATCTGTGTCGGCGCGACGTAAAGCCCCTAGCAAAAAAAAAAAAAATCTTGGAACTTGAAAATAGGTGCAATGAGTTTGGTATGAAAATCGGCCTTTCGAAGACTAAATTGATGTCATTAGGTAAGAAATTCAACAGAATTGAATGTCAGATTGGTGATACGAAGCTGGCACAGGTAGATAATTTCAAGTATTTAGGTTGTGCGTTCTCCCAGGATGTTATCATAGTAAGTGAGATTGAATCAAGGTGTAGTAAAGCTAATGCAGAAGGAAGTCAGCTCCCGACGAAACTATCTTTATATCGGTATGTTTTAAAACCAATTTGCTTTACGGGAGCGAAAGCTTTGTGGACTCAGTATATCTTATTCATAAGTTAGAAGTAACAGACATGAAAGTAGCAAGAATGATTGCTGGTACAAACAGGTGGGAACAATGGCAGGAGAGTACTCGGTATGAGTAGATAAAGGCTAAGTTAGGAATGAACTCGATGGATGAAGCTGTACGCATAAACCGGCTTCGGTGGTGGGGTCATATGAGGCGAATGGAGGAGGATAGGTTATCTAGAGGAATAATGGACTTTGTTATGGAGGCTAAGAGAAGTAGAGAGAGACCAAGACGTCGATGGTTAGACTCAGTTTCTAACGATTTAAAGATAAGGGGTATAGAACTAACTGAGGCCACAGCACTAGTTGCAAATAGAGGATTGTGGCGAAGTTTAGTAAATTCACAGAGGCTTGCAGACTGAACGCTGAAAGGCTTAACGGTCTATAATTATAATGTATATATGCATTTATTTATCGTATGGCTTTTACTGCAGGGAGTGTGCAAAGGCATGTTCGGCTCGCCTGGTGTAGGTTTTCATACTGATACTCCTGGATGACGTGCTCGAATGGGTTTGGGATGATTATAATGATGATGACAACAGGATAGGGACACGGTGAAACCCGGTGTCGACACATAGTTACTCTTGTCGAATAACACCAAGTGGTCTGCTCAAAGCTTATCGTCTCCATCCGACGGACGAATCACCATCAACAGCGTCAATGCCCTCACTCCATATGAACACTACGGAGAGGTTTGGAATTGAATACAGGCTTTGATTAGAAGTTGTATACCACCACCCCTCCTACCGGTCGACCAACACTCAGGTGGTGAAAATACACTGACTGATAGAGCAAATGCAACACCAAGAAGGAGTGGTCAGAACTTTATGCCAATTGCAGGGTAGACTGACGTCACTGAGGTATGCTCATGATGTGAAATGCGCCGCTGTGCTGCGCACGTAGCGAACGATAAATGGGACACGGCGTTGGCGAATGGCCCACTTCGTACCGTGATTTCTCAGCCGACAGTCATTGTAGAACGTGTTGTCGTGTGCCACAGGACACGTGTAGAGCTAAGAATGCCAGGCCGCCGTCAACGGAGGCATTTCCAGCAGACAGACGACTTTACGAGGGGTATGGTGATCGGGCTGAGAAGGGCAGGTTGGTCGCTTCGTCAAATCGCAGCCGATACCCATAGGGATGTGTCCACGGTGCAGCGCCTGTGGCGAAGATGGTTGGCGCAGGGACATGTGGCACGTGCGAGGGGTCCAGGCGCAGCCCGAGTGACGTCAGCACGCGAGGATCGGCGCATCCGCCGCCAAGCGGTGGCAGCCCCGCACGCCACGTCAACCGCCATTCTTCAGCATGTGCAAGACACCCTGGCTGTTCCAATATCGACCAGAACAATTTCCCGTCGATAGGTTGAAGGAGGCCTGCACTCCCGGCGTCCGCTCAGAAGACTACCATTGACTCCACAGCATAGACGTGCACGCCTGGCATGGTGCCGGGCTAGAGCGACTTGGATGAGGGAATGGCGGAACGGAACGTCGTGTTCTCCGATGAGTCACGCTTCTGTTCTGTCAGTGATAGTCACCGCAGACGAGTGTGGCGTCGGCGTGGAGAAAGGTCAAATCCGGCAGTAACTGTGGAGCGCCCTACCGCTAGACAACGCGGCATCATGGTTTGGGGCGCTATTGCGTATGATTCCACGTCACCTCTAGTGCGTATTCAAGGCACGTTAAATGCCCACCGCTACGTGCAGCATGTGCTGCGGCCGGTGGCACTCCCGTACCTTCAGGGGCTGCCCAATGCTCTGTTTCAGCAGGATAATGCCCGCCCACACACTGCTCGCATCTCCCAACAGGCTCTACGAGGTGTACAGATGCTTCCGTGGCCAGCGTACTCTCCGGATCTCGCACCAATCGAACACGTGTGGGATCTCATTGGACGCCGTTTGCAAACTCTGCCCCAGCCTCGTACGGACGACCAACTGTGGCAAATGGTTGACAGAGAATGGAGAACCATCCCTCAGGACACCATCCGCACTCTTATTGACTCTGTACCTCGACGTGTTTCTGCGTGCATCGCCGCTCGCGGTGGTCCTACATCCTACTGAGTCGATGCCGTGCGCATTGTGTAACTTGCATATCGGTTTGAAATAAACATCAATTATTCATCCGTGTCGTCTCTGTTTTTTCCCCAACTTTCATCCCTTTCGAACCACTCCTCCTTGGTGTTGCATTGTCACTGTCAGTCAGTGTATTACTAACTTACAGACTGAGCCAAAGAGGAGTGACCTACATGAGTATAACGACAAAAATAATATATGCACTCATTGTAGGAACCAAGGACAAGGGTAAGGTTTTCATTCTTATTGCAGTGACGACAGCGGGTTTCTTAGCTTCTCCCAGGGATACTGCAGACTGCGATTACTTTACAATTATTTTTTATTGCATTAGTCCATTGAAATGAAATGAAATAGCGTATGGCTATTAGTGCCGGGAGTATCTGAGGACGCTCGCCAGATGCAGGTCTTTTGATTTGACGCTCGTAAGCGATGTGATGAGGATGAAATGATGATTAAGACGACACATAAACCCAGCCCCCTTGCCAGCGAAATTAACCAATTAAGGTTAAAATTTCCGATCCTGCCGGTAATCGAATCCGGGACCCCTGTGACCAAAGGCCAGCACGCTAACCATTTAGCTATGGAGTCGGACATTAGTCCATTATAATAATGTCGTGTGGCTATTTCTAGCCGAGTGCAGCCCTTGTAAGGCAGACCCTCCGATTAGGGTGGGCGGCATCTGCCATTTGTAGGTAACTGCGTGTTATTGTGGTGGAGGATAGTGTTATGTGTGGTGTGTGAGTTGCAGGGATGTTGGAGACAGCACAAACACCCAGCCCCCGGGCCATTTGAATTAACCAATTAAGGTTAAAATCCCCGACCCGTCCGGGAATCGAACCCGGGACCCTCTGAACCGAAGGCCAGTACGCTGACCATTCAGTCAACGAGTCGGACATTAGTCCATTGATACGAGGTAAGGCAATTTATTGTGAAAATACACGTGTATGATGATGATGATGATGATGATGATGATGATTATTATTATTATTATTATTATTATTATTATTATTATTATTATTATTATTATTATTATTATTATTATGTTCGATTTTGGCCACTGTGGACCACGGAGTAACAACTACGGTATCCTCGGTCATCTTTTCCCTCCCCTGGCTTTGATCTTCTGCCTATACGGGATGAACCGAAATTCGCGCACTCGGGCGTCGCAGCGCGATTCCTCACATGCCAGCAATAAAAAAATGTCTCTCACAATAGTTCGTCTTGCGAGTATATCCGGCAGAAAAACGACGTTGAAGAGTGGCAATCGGGCAACACTGTAACCACATGTAGGGTAACTACCTCTGTCAGATATATTAGTCGTGCTGTATAGTTGTTGCAGTGGATAGGGTTTTGGGTTAGCATGCAGGAGGGCGAGGGGTCAATCCTGGGTTGAGGCGTATGTTTTTTATTTCGTAAATTTAGTCCAGGCGGTATGGTATCTGGCATCTTAATCGTCAACAGCGATTGCAGCGGTTCCTCTAGAAACCATTTGCACTTACATACTACGATCGTAGAAATGGACGAACGATCTTTTTCATTGGCCAGCTTTGAAAGACGCCCTTTCCTCGTCGTGGGCGTGAATTTATTCGCTGTTGACGATTAAGATGCCAGATACCATATCTCCTGGACTACATTTACGAAATAGAAAACATACTCCTTAACACAGGATCGACCCCTCGACCTCCTGCATGCTAACCCAAAACTCTATCCACTGCACCAACTGTACAGCGAAACTAATATGTGCTGACAGAGGTAGTTACCCTACATGTGGTTACAGTGTTGCCAGATTGCCACTCTTCAACGTCCTTTTTCTGTGGGATATACTCGCAGGACGAACTTTTGTGAGATACATTTTTTCATTGGTGGCATGTGAGGAGTCGCGCTGCGACGCCCGAGTGCGTGAATTTCAGTTCACCCTGTATAGCTTAATTCTGTGGCTTATCTGCTTCTTCTTTTTTCTGAAAAAAAATCACTTTTGAAGATTCCTTTTCTCCTTCTTCTTGGAAGCTCTGAAGTCTGAAACTAATTGTCGAAAGTGGTTCCTGTTTTGGATGTCTTCATGACTGATTCCCATTCTCTCCGTATCAGCATGTATCTCCATAAACTACCTGGGAAGAATTTTTTCCCCTTCGAAATGTGTAACAAGTTTTCGAATCAGCCTTTCTTGATTCATACGCAGGGGATGTCCATAAAATTGTATTCGTCTCTTCTTCATCGACTCTACAATTCCCTGTCTCTTTGTATAACTCTTTGTTAGGTCTTAATCTTCATTGTCCACCAACATATATAGGTCCCAGAATCTTCCTTAGGAACTTCCTTTCCTTCTTCTCCAGTTGTTCCAGCAATCCTCTGCTTGTTAAATCCAAGGTCTCAGCAGAGTATAGTCCTTCCGGTGTGATCACGGTGTTAATAGTGCCTTAGTTTTGCTCTCAGACTTCATGATTTCTTGTGGTGCACGTATTTCGTCAACTGGTACGCTAATTCCATCTTTCTGATTCTTGCCTTGATTGCTTCCTGTTCTAAGCCATTAGACTGGATCATCTCACCAAGATATTTGGGGCTCTTGACTTTTTCTATCTTCCCTCCTGTTGTGTTGATGATTTTTGGAGCTGATTTGATGTTTGTCATAAATTTTGTTTTTAAAAAAAGAGATCTGCAAAGGCAAGGCAATTGAAGTTCACCTCTTTATTCCTCGCCCCAACCCTGAATTCTTCTTTCTCCCTCTAGAGCTCTTAGTTGGCCTTCCCATTCTCTAATGACCGTTTCCAACACACAGTTGAAGAGCATTGGTGATAATTCATCCCCTTGTCTAACTCCTGTCTTAATTTCGAAGCAATCTGAAGTTTTCCCTTTGAAATTCACCTTCGACACAGTGTTGCTGATAGCGTACTTAATCAGATTCAGTGATTTGTCGCCACACCAAATTCTCCCAAGATCCTCATCGAGGTTTCCCTGTCAATATATTGTTATTATTATTATTATTTCTATTATTATTATTATTATTAAAAGGGCCTTGCTCCTAGTGGAGCAATAATTTGAGTGATACTGGGTTATAGTTCTTTGCCATCCTCCGGTAAGCCTGAAACTGGTTCACCTATGGAATCGGCGTTGTGACGAATAACAAGAACACATGTTGCCAATGGGGAACATTTTCTGTTCTCTGGACCTAACGGTTATACAACGGACTGAAGTAATTTCACATCTTGGCACGTGATTATTTGGAATTCGCGTTTTATCATAGTGAATGACGATATGACCTACTAACGTTTTATCTGATGCAGTTCGAAGTCTGTCAGACATTATAATCTGCAACAAGGGATGACCAAGGATTTCGACGCGTGCTAAAAACAGTGGTAGTGGTGATCATTTTTTACTGGGAAGTACATATATCCCCTCTTAAATCAAATCAGGATAGAAGAGTGAAGATGAAAATCCACGGCCTGTTTCCAGACATTCGACCGGGTCAGGAATGGGATGAATGAAGCCCCTATCTAGTGGCGAGGAAAGGAATTGTGCCGGCTGCCGAAGCCTGTCGCACTCCTTTGGGGTAATGATTAATGACTGACAGATGAAATGAAATGATTTTGGAGAGTGTTGCTGGAATGAAAGATGACAGGGAAAACTGGAGTACCCGGAGAAAAACCTGTCCCGCCTCCACTTTGTCCAGCATAAATCTTACGCGGAGTGACCGGGATTTGAAACACGGAACCCAGCGGTGAGAGGCCGGCGCACTGCCACCTGAGCCACGGAGGCTCTAGAGTGAAGATATAGAAGAAGAAAAAAAGTTGGACAACAAGATCGCGTAAATTAGTCTACTCTTTATGCCTCACAAATAGGAGGAACTTATTTGGTCCTAGGAACGAGATTATTTCTTAATATTGCGACGTTCAGCGTGTTTTGGTTACTATAATTGGAATATGTATTTCTTGTGTGTGTGTGTGTGTGTGTGTGTGTGTGTGTGTGTGTGTGTGTGTGTGTGTGTTCGTACCATATACGTGTATACCGGTGATGGCGATTATTGTTTCAAGAGGAAGTGCAGCTGGGTAACCGTCCTCTCTTAACACGTCAGAAAAGGCAATAGAAAATGTCCGCTCCTTGGAAAAATGAAGGTATCGGCAAAAGAAAGAGAAGTGCCATGAAGGTATGCAAAAAAACTCTCTAGGTCCCACAAACAGAATACTGTTGGGCAGTGGCGTCGATAAGGACCCCGCAGAGTCCGCGAGGTGGGGAGTGGGGGCACGGCTTGTCGGGGGACCCATAACTGTTTCGGAATTCAGTAGCTGAAGAGTGATTTTACATATTGATAAAGCTACAGCCTCACAACACAATATTATTTGTATTACAGAGGGTTATTTCAAAATTGGCCGTCGTACTGCAGAGCTTCTTTCATCAACAGGACGAAAGACTGTGGGTTTCCCAACCTGTTCCAATAATAACATCCCTTGCTGCCACTCACAACAATCAACAAGGCTTTTGAAGTAATTAGCCAGTTCTGAGAATCAAGCAGTCAGCGAAGATGCGATAACAAGGACATCCTTCTTATTATCTAAACTCTAAATAATGAAGTCTCGAGCCTGTTTATAACTCCTGGCAGTCAGTGTAGCTAAGTAGGCCTACGATGGACGGTTGAGTTGTAAATAGTAGGAACGAGATTATTTCTTAATATTGCAACGGTCAGCGTGTTTTGGTTACTATAATTGGAATATGTATTTCTTTTTTTTGTGTGTGTGTGTGTGTGTGTGTGTGTGTGTGTGTGTGTGTGTTCGTACCATATACGTGTATTATTTTTATTCCTTCGGATTTGTAAACTAAATTGTGTTATTTATTATTATTGTTCCGAGGTATCTGTGGAACAGCAGAGGTGAAAGAAGGTGCGGGGGTGAACAGGTCTCAGGCTACGAAATTAAAGTTAATTTAAAATTTAACAAGGTTATATTTTCTTTGAAAAATCAAGAAATAACAAGAATGGCAGGTACAGAGTAGCAAAGCCACTATTCGAGAATGTACAATTACAGAGTTACAGCATTTGGGCTCCGAGAGCCAGACACACAATTCTTGAGCAGTTAGCCCAATTTTACGATATACAGAATTCAACAAAGGGGCAGAAGACCCCAATCATGCCCAGAAGCACTTGCTCCCAATTACACAGTAAAGCCTCCTCGAGGCGCGCAGAAAACACAATTTTTATTTGGGAAAGAGCAACCAGCTCTCAACTTTCTAGCCTATCAAAGGCCACACCAAATTCCACCTTCAAGCTGTCCTCTAAGGACATAAACACAGGGGTAAAATACCCAACCTACTGAGGCCTATTAAGTGAGAAAAGGTTAATTACATGGCCTCTAAAATACCAATTTGAGAGAAGGCGATCTGCACTCCTAATACATTTTGTTTAAAACCTAATCTGGCTCTAGGCCGCTAATGCAAGGGCTAATCCCATACTAAAGAGGTGACTTTAGAATGAAACAATTTACATTACATTAAGGAAGAAACGGTTGAGAAAAAAAAAGTTCACCTCAATGCAATATGAGTGGGAGCTCGAGAGGGTTAAGCACTCTCTATCCCAATATGCAGCTTAAGAGAGAATAGATACTAAGAGTCTTTACACTTTAGGGAAAGGTTACATGGTGGAAAAGCATCGGACCTGCCCCGAGAGTTAAACTGCTGAGCTAGCAAGGAAAGAAGTTATTAAACGGCCATTACCTTGTTGTTGAACTGCTGCCCGAAGAAAGAGGCGCTTCCCGCCCCCTGCTATGTACTTTACACACCAAAAGATGTTACTGGAGTGGCCCGGAGACCCGAAAATCAGCAGTTTATATACTCTCGCGGAAAGTTCGAGGCGTTTCAGGAATGAGTACACCCGCCCACAATCATTTTATTGGCTAGGGTTAAGCAACATATCCTCTTTGGGGAAGATACACCTGATTGGTCATAAATTAACTAGAGAAATTCGGGATTGGCTAAATTCAAAACAAGGGGAAAGAAAGGGTTAATATTGCCAACTTAAACCATGACTGCAAGAAATTTAACAAAGAACAAACTTATGAATTCAAATTTTCTCCAAAAAACAGTTCTTTCACTTCGCACTAGGGTACACCATTGTAGTTCTTCAGTAGTGTCCTCTAGAAGAGAAAGTTCACACTTCTTACTACAGGCAAAACAAAAATACATCGAAAACGACCCAGTTCAGAAACTTCAAAATTTCCAAGTAGTGACATCTTCTGAGAAACTTGAAAATTAACACCTTAGATAAAGTTCAGACTTCCTCCAGTAGGGGAGTTTCAACTGGCGCAAAGTTTGAATTAGCGACGTGGAGGTGTACCGCCCGGTACAGACCTCCCCCCCCCCAAAAGTCCCTCCAAGGGGTAACACAGAAGAACATAAACTTTTATTTCAACATAAGGTCCAAGCTATGATGTTGATATGGAAGTTAATTGCAGAAGTATTTACCAACAAATTTTCTTAAAATGATTGGATCCAGTTTCAAAATTCTTGTAGTAACTGTTGAAGTAATGTCTTTATGTTTGTAGAATTCAGAAGGAAACTTTTAGTTTTCTAAAGTAGAGGAAAAATTTTCTAAGTCCACCAGATATTGCAGTAAAATCCGAAAAAAAAGGTAGTAATGTTGAACTGGAATGTCCATGTAGCTGGATATGTACTTTTAACGTTGATAAGTTTGACGGCCAGACCAGCCGCCGCTGCTTGAGTTCAGAGGAGGCCGCTCGGACCCCTCAAGTACCCTGAGATACCGCTCGCCCGCACTATGAGAGGAGTAGTGGAGTTGAAGCACGCCGCGCCCGCGGCGAACATACAGGTCGCGGGCCAGTTACAAGTTGTGCGCCGCACATCAGCCTTGGCCTGGAGGAGGACTCCGGCTCGCCGTACACAGGTTGGCCTCACTGGAGAAGGGCGGGCCCGTACCCTGCCTCAGGAGCGGTACGGCGCCGCGCTGCTGCGGGGGCACTGAAACATTAAAGCTCGGCGGCAGAATTTTGTTGGACCATCATCTTTTTTTGAGGGCACAGGCTTTGTGGAGAGGTTGAGGGGCCAGCGGCGTGAAGATATTCATGTCATGTATAAGCCACTGGGTGTTATGTTAGCAGGAGACGGGAGCGTGGTAATGGCCGTGGTAAGGACAGGATGGCAGTTCAACTGATCGGAGGAGGTTTACAAAAAATAATTACACACGAAGGAAACAGATTCCAAGGGCAGAAGGCCTTACGAGTGAAACCCCTCAAACAAAATATAACCTTCATATTTCTTTCAAAATTATATGAAGCAAATTAACACAGAAATTACACCGGTTTCACCTGTGACAGATGGACCCTAAATATCCTCTCAGTGGCTGGATTACTTAATAACAACGTAACCGGCGTAAGGAAATCTAGAATAGTACACGGCCCATGAAATCTGGGGGCAAGCTTGCCCGCGGGAACAAAATTCTTGACCATCACCTGGTCACCTACCTTCAAATTGGTGGGTCTCCGTCCACGATCGTATCTTTCCCTAACCTTTTCATGAGACACTTTAAGATTGGCTTTAGCCTTCTTCCAAAGATCTTTAATGTTATCTGGGTCTATTGTCTCAGGTAGAATGTCACTCAGAGACCAGAGGTTAGAGAGCGGCGTGTTGGGAACAAACTTGAACATCAAAGAAGCTGGAGTAAACTTATGAGATTCATGAACCGCCGAATTCAAAGCAAAAGCTAACCAATGCAGGGACGTGTCCCACCTAGAATGATCTTCATGATGATAGGCAATACGCGCGGACCTGAGATTACGATTAACCCGTTCAGCCAGAGATGGTTGAGGGTAATAAGCAGAAGTTGTCACATGAGAGATGGACAGGTCGAAGCAGAATTTACGAAATAAATTAGATGTGAAAGCCTTAGCATTATCAGACACAATATATTGACACGGACCAAAAGAAGCAAAGATAGAATTTAGACAAGTAATGGTGAACTGAGCGGTAGCCAGCTTAGTCGGAAATAACCAGGAAAATCTTGTAAAACCATCTACACATACAAAGATGAACTTGTTGGCATTTCCCTTTGACTGGGGGAAGGGTCCTACATAATCAATATACAGGCGTTCCATAGGGCGCGACGCTTGGTGAGAAGACAACAGGCCTACCTTGGTGGACATGGTGAGTTTACTAAGCAAGCAGGATTTACAAGCCTTTACTAGTTCACGGATTTCACCGTCCATACCCTTCCAGATGAACATTTCACGAATCTTCTCACGAGTTTTAAAGATGCCTAGATGCCCCCCTAATGGGGTCTCATGATAGTACTTGAAGATCATAGGTACAAGAACAGCTGGAACGACAACCTTCATCATCTTATCATGCCTCGAAGGGCAACATAAAACACCATTCCTCAGTACATAAGGGACGACATGTTCCCCAGAAGAAAGGGTTTCCATTATCGGAGCCAGCGTCGGATCTTCACGTTGATATTTCTCGATATCCCTAAAGAGGATGGGAGCATCTGTTAAGATGGCATTAACATAAGATAGTATGGACTCGGGAGGTGATGAACTATCGACCGGTTCATGGGTCTCGACGTCGTTGGAAAACATACGGCTGAGTCCGTCTGCAACGACATTTTCGGTACCTCTGATATGCCTGACATCGAATTGGAAGGCAGAAATACGGATGGCCCAACGGGCTATACGAGCAGTACGACGCGGCCTACCTAAGACCCAGCTTAAGGCTTGATTATCTGTCTCCAGGTCGAACTTGACATGTTCCAGATAGAGACGGAACTTTTCTAAGGCAAATAAGACTGCCAAACCTTCGAGCTCATAGATGGAATACTTGGCTTCTTGAGCCGACAAGGTCCTAGATGCATAGGCGATGGGTCGCCTCCCTAGTTCAGTCTCTTGAAGAAGGACTGCAGCTACCGCCGACGACGACGCGTCAGTTTGGACGATGAATTTCTTCGAGAAATCGGGCATAGCAAGGACGGGGGCATTACAGAGAGCTAATTTAAGATCTTCAAAAGCGGCTTGTTGAGAAGCTCCCCACTCAAATTTGATGCCTTTCCTACGAAGAAGGTTCAAGGGCGCCGCTCTACTAGCGAAGTTAGGAATAAACTTCCTGAAGAAATTCACCATACCAATGAACCTGGCGATACCTTTGATGTCCTTGGGAGGTTTAAAATCACGGATGGCCTGTGTTCTAGAATGATCGACTGCCACACCATCAGGTGACACAATATGCCCTAGGAATGACATGGAGGGCTTAGCAAAGGCAACCTTGGACAACTTCACAGTTAACCCAGCCTTACGAAGGCGATTGAGAACTTCTCGCAGATGATCTAGATGTTCTTCAAAGGTCTCCGAAAATACGACGACATCACCCAGGTAGTGATACAAGTACTCAAATTTGATATCGGAGAAGACCCTATCTAGCAATCTAGTGAGTACAGCTGCTCCCGTGGGGAGCCCGAAAGGCACGCGGTTGTATTCATACAAATTCCAATCCGTGGCGAACGCTGTAAGATGTTTAGACTCTTCGGCAAGGGGAATTTGATTGTAGGCCTGATTCAAATCCAAGATGGTGAAGAACTTGGCCTTACGGAACCATGAAAAACAAGAATGAAGGTCGGGAAGGGGCACAGATTGTAACACCACCTTCCGATTGAGAGCCCTATAATCAATAACAGGCCTGAAGCCCCCTTGGGGTTTCGGGACTAGAAAAATAGGCGAAGAATACGCCGACTTAGACGCCCTAATAATACCATCCTTCAACATTTGATCAATAATTTCTTTCAGAGCCTTCATTTTAGGTGGAGACAGCCTATATGGTGGAAAACGGACCGGAATCGACTCCGTGACCTCAATTTTGTATTCAATAAGCTCAGTAACACCAAGAGTATCAGAGAACACCTCTGGAAAGGACTGACACAACTTACGAATACTATCAGCCTGCTCCTCAGGTAGATGTCTAAGGTCTAACAACATCTCATCCTGGGTAGGCGAAATAGATGAACATGATGCAGAATTACATTTTAACAAGGGGATTTTACAATTGGAAGCAAATTTGAATGTGCACGACTTACTCTGAAGATCGAGCACAAGACCAGAGTGAGAAATGAAGTCAGCTCCCAATATGATGGGGCAAGACAAGTGCTTAGCCACAAACAATTTGATTTTCCATGTAAATTTAAAAATACGAATTTTGACCTGTAAAGAACCTAGAATTTCTAATGGAGATGAATTAGCCGAAACATATTGGATCGCAGACAAACAATAGTCAGGAAGCTTACAAACAGATTTCAATTTTGCATACCATTCAGCCGAAATAATAGAACAAACACTGCCTGCATCTAATAGAGCTGCTATAGGCTCATTATTTAACTCAATTTTGAGAAAAGGCTCCGGTGCGGGGGTATCCGCCGCAATTCTAAGACATTCTTTGGGGCATTCAAAAGATGAATTTGAAGACTGAACTTTCCCTGAATTTTCGACCTGTTTACCAGGGGCTGAGCCTCGGGAAAATGGATTAGTCGACTCAGCCGAAGCCACTAGTCACTTTTTATTATTGGCATTGGTGGAATTTGCACCAGAAGTTGAGCAGGAGGGGGTGCTATTCGAATTTGGGCAATTCTTGGCGATATGTGAGAAAGCCCCACATTTAAAACAGCCTGGTGATGAACCAGCTCCATTATTTGCCCTACTAGATTTGATCAATGGACACTTATTGCGAAGATGGTCAGGCGACCCGCAAGCATAGCATTTACGAGGTGTGACAGGTCGGCGAGGTGGAGGCCGAGGATTACCAAAAGAAGGAGGAGGTTCTTTCGCGACACGCAAGGAATCGGCGTATCTAACTCCTTCCGCTGAGACAGCCAATGCTTCAAGTTCAGAGAAAGTTTGCGGGCACGCCGCGAAACACAAATATGACCTATAGGATGGTGAGATACCTTCCACAATAGCTTGTACAATCTGATCCTCAGGGAAGTGAAGAGCAAACACCCTAGTATAGAAAATATCTTGGATGAAATCTGCCAAGTTATCATCCAACCGCTGTACACGATAATAGTACTTCTGAATAAGGGAGGACCTTGCCCTAGCCGGGATGAAGTTAGCTAGCAAGTGGGCGTGGAAGTCCTCAATAGATGATTGCTCGGCAATGGCTCTTACTATTTTGTCTGAGAGAATACCAATTGCATAGGGATAGATGATTTGCAAAATCTGACATGGAGAAAGAGAAAAAACAAGGGCATGATCCTGGAACTCAACTAAAAACCTTAAGGATGAAATAACTTCACTGGTAGTGTTAACAGAAAATTTAGAGATACCTCTGAGCAACATTGCTAACGGATGAGGCAAGCTGCTGAACCCAGGTGACATAGTAGGTAAAGGTTTGAGTGGCAAAGAAGTTAATTCAGAACGTACATTATTCAACGAGGTTCGGCGTTCAGACTCGTTGTCCAATGGGGCAGAGGTTGTTTGAGCTGCTACGGTTTTCCTATTGACGTCTCCCTTAGGAGGCTCTTCCTCGCTACCTATATTCACCGTGACGGGTTGATCAGTTTTGGGAGGAACTTCCCCAGTTAACAATTGGGTAACCTTACTGGACAATTCAGAAAGATTTTCAAGAACCACACTAGCTTCCTTCCTCTGAACGTCATTCAACTTCAGAGACAACAGATCGTTAACGCTATTTGAAAAATGAAATAGCCTGGCTTGCACACGCTTAATTTGATTAGGCGAAGGATCATTTTCTTCAAAAAAACTAACTACAGATGCTAGCTCAGTAGTATTATCAGTGATCGTGGAAAGAGAGTCGTCAATTTCTTTCTCTCCCAAAGTGGGGATGGAAATGGGCAAATCAAGGGACTCTGTAAGCTTATTTGTGTCTACCGCAACCGTGCCTCCAGATTGCACATTTCTAATAGTTAACTCATAGATCAACTCCTCCTTGCGCAAATAGTTAAGATGGAGAACATCGCGAGGGCCGGGCATGATGACAGAACAATTTTGAGAAAGGAAAAAAACAAACAATTCCAGCAACTGAGAAAATTGTTAGAGTTCGAATCAAAGCAATGTTTAGCCGTCAAAAGGGGCTAAATTGAGACCCATTCAACCACGCTCTGCTACCACTTGTTCCGAGGTATCTGTGGAACAGCAGAGGTGAAAGAAGGTGCGGGGTGAACAGGTCTCAGGCTACGAAATTAAAGTTAATTTAAAATTTAACAAGGTTATATTTTCTTTGAAATATCAAGAAATAACAAGAATGGCAGGTACAGAGTAGCAAAGCCACTATTCGAGAATGTACAATTACAGAGTTACAGGATTTGGGCTCCGAGAGCCAGACACACAATTCTTGAGCAATTAGCCCAATTTTACTATATACAGAATTCAACAAAGGGGCAGAAGACCCCAATCATGCCCAGAAGCACTTGCTCCCAATTACACAGTAAAGCCTCCTCGAGGCGCGCAGAAAACACAATTTTTATTTGGGAAAGAGCAACCAGCTCTCAACTTTCTAGCCTATCAAAGGCCACACCAAATTCCACCTTCAAGCTGTCCTCTAAGGACATAAACACAGGGGTAAAATACCCAACCTACTGAGGCCTATTAAGTGAGAAAAGGTTAATTACATGGCCTCTAAAATACCAATTTGAGAGGAGGCGATCTGCACTCCTAATACATTTTGTTTAAAACCTAATCTGGCTCTAGGCCGCTAATGCAAGGGCTAATCCCATACTAAAGAGGTGACTTTAGAATGAAACAATTTACATTACGTTAAGGAAGAAACGGTTGAGAAAAAAAAAGTTCACCTCAATGCAATATGAGTGGGAGCTCGAGAGGGTTAAGCACTCTCTATCCCAATATGCAGCTTAAGAGAGAATAGATACTAAGAGTCTTTACACTTTAGGGAAAGGTTACATGGTGGAAAAGCATCGGACCTGCCCCGAGAGTTAAACTGCTGAGCTAGCAAGGAAAGAAGTTATTAAACGGCCATTAACTTGTTGAACTGCTGCCCGAAGAAAGAGGCGCTTCCCGCCCCCTGCTATGTACTTTACACACCAAAAGATGTTACTGGAGTGGCCCGGAGACCCGAAAATCAGCAGTTTATATACTCTCGCGGAAAGTTCGAGGCGTTTCAGGAATGAGTACACCCGCCCACAATCATTTTATTGGCTAGGGTTAAGCAACATATCCTCTTTGGGGAAGATACACCTGATTGGTCATAAATTAACTAGAGAAATTCGGGATTGGCTAAATTCAAAACAAGGGGAAAGAAAGGGTTAATATTGCCAACTTAAACCATGACTGCAAGAAATTTAACAAAGAACAAACTTATGAATTCAAATTTTCTCCAAAAAACAGTTCTTTCACTTCGTACTATGGTGCACCATTGTAGTTCTTCAGTAGTGTCCTCTAGAAGAGAAAGTTCACACTTCTTACTACAGGCAAAACAAAAATACATCGAAAACGACCCAGTTCAGAAACTTCAAAATTTCCAAGTAGTGACATCTTCTGAGAAACTTGAAAATTAACACCTTAGATAAAGTTCAGACTTCCTCCAGTAGGGGAGTTTCAACTGGCGCAAAGTTTGAATTAGCGACGTGGAGGTTTACCGCCCGGTACAATTATTATTATTATTATTATTATTATTATTATTATTATTATTATTATTATTATTATTATTATTAACATCGTCGTTGCTGTTCATTGAAATGATATACAACCTTGCACTACGAAATAAACCTGTAACTTTCCTTATACGGAAACGAGGAGCCCATTTTCAATTATTGCTGGGAGGGAGGGAGGGGGAGGCGAGCTTCTTAGCGCCGCTACTGCTGTTGGGGTGGGAAAGGAAGAAAAGTCGATCAAAGGAGGGCGGACATGAAGTCTGACACAAGTAAGTGGAAGCAATACCAGAACCGTGGTCACCATCGCACGCTCCCAAGTTGAGAGTCCCTGGTTCCCCTTCAAGTCGCCTCTTATTGCTGGCAGGTGTACCCTGAATGCATTCTACAGCCCCACTCACAGGGTATAAATCTAATACTAACGGGGTCGGAAGATAACAAGTGTTGACCAACAAAGGGTGGATAGTAAATATGAAAGTTAGGAGCGAGGCATAAGTTGAAGCAATATCAGACTCAACTAGGAATCTGTGGTCACAAACCCACTCTTCAAAGTTGGGCCACTGAAAATATGTTTATTTTTATATTTTTATAAGTTGGTTTACGTCGCACCGACACAGATAGGTCTTACGGCGACGATGGGACAGGAGAGGGTAGAAGTGGGAAGGAAGTGTCCGTGGCCTTAATTAAGGTACAGCTCCAGCATTTGCCTGGTGTAAAAATGGGAAACCACGAAAAACCACCTTCAGAGCTGCCGACAGTGGGGTTCGAACCCACTATCTCCCGAATTCTAGGTACTGGCCGCACTTAAGCTACTGCAGCTATCGAGTTGATCTGAAAAGATGTACTAATGCAAAGGCTTCTTGTTCATTTTATATTTTTAATGTTCAAATTATGGGGGTGCTGACATCGAGTTATTAGACTCGTGATTGAAGAAAGTTGGGGAGTAGATCCGACCCTCTGAAGAATGACAGTATTGGTTTAAGGAAAGGGTAGGTCCATAAAAGGCTGCAAACTGAAAGACCTACAGGCTCTGGCGAACTTATGGCGTCGGTGTCGCGAAGGAATAAGCGAGAGACTAAAGGTGGTCTGACATGAAGTACAGTAAGAAGAGAGTGGTTCACGTTCAAGTGTAAAAAAATGCCAGACTCCGTTGACTTGAGATAGCGTGTGGTCATCTCGCGATATCTGAGAAGTTGTCAACTTCTGAGAGTACTCGACAAAGAAGGTCTTTTCGAAAATGCATACTTATATTGTGATATACCAGCCAATAAGCGTCCAGTAGTTAGTGTCCGAGTTCCCGCATGATTGGCCCCAGAGGATGCAAAGTCTGGCTGGAGGTAATGGCCTGGCCGTCTGGGATGCATCCAGTCTCAGTTGAGAAGAGGAAATCCCACAGTCGACTATTCTATAGCGTTTCTCCCTGACTTTCCACTTCAGCGACAAGAACACGAGGTTACTGACCAAGGTGTCCAAATTTACTCACCTCCTTTAGGGACACCATGACCTTAGGTGTGGGGGCTTGTGTACTCGTTGATCCCGAGGGCTGTGCCAGCTCAGGGTTACCTATGCTGGAGTAGGGCCAAAATAACAAGATGTCCCCCGAGTTGCCTGAGACTTGAGAGGTGTCTGTTCCTTTTTCTTCATTTCTATTTCTTATCCTGTCCTTAATTTTCTGACTATCTAGCCAGCCTCTCTGCTTCGGGTAGACCTCTTGTGAGTGAGTGAGTGAGTGAGTGAGTGAGAACGGTAGAATTACATCCACGTTATCCCCTGCCTGTCGTAAGAGGCGACTAAAAGGGCGCCAAGGGCTCTTAACTTGGTAGTGTGGGTTGGCGACCACGGGGCCCTTAGCTGAGTCCAGGCATTGCTTCCACTTACTTGTGCCATGCTCCTCACTTTCATCTATCGTATCCGACTTCCCTTGGTCAACTCCTTGTTTTTCCGAGCCCGACGGTATTAGTTTGCGAGGCCTAGGGAGCCTTTCATTTTCACACCCACCGAGTGAGTTGGTCTTGCGGTTAGGGGCTCGCAGCTTGCATCCGGGAGATAGTGAGTTAGAACCCTACTGTCGGCAGCCCTGAATATGGTTTTCCGTGGTTTCGCATTTTGACTCCAGGCAAATGCTGGAGCTGTACCTCAATTAAGGCTACGGCCGCTTCCTTCTCACTCTTAGCCCTTTCCTAACCCATCGTCACCATAAGACCTGTCTGTTCCGGTGCGAAGTAAAGCAATTTGTAAAAAAAAAAAAAAAAAAAAAAATCAAAAAAATCATGCCCTTCCTGGTCATGTTACTTTGGCCGATACCTTCATTTCTCGAAGTGTCGGACCTCTTTAATATTTTCTCTCTGACTGGTGTTAATAGAGGATGTTTGCCTAGTTACACTTCCTCTTAAAACAATCGCCACTTCATTCCCTATTCACTCTCATGACGTACAAGGAGTCATGACCCCTCTATCTCCATTCGCTCCAAGGTCAGACTGCATTCTCATCACTACTTTTTCACCGATAACTATGCTGCACTGTGTATCTCCAGTCATACTGTAGAAAACGTTATTAGGGAATACCAAAAAGTAATTCGCTACCTGTCTAAAGTGTTTGCCTTGGAGTCTGTGTTCCGTGAGAACTGCGCGGCACCTCATCTTACCACTACCGTATGCGGCAAAACAAATGACATTGAAATGGTATTTAATTGCGTTGGTACAGTACGTATTAAAAATGTGCAGCATCACGTGGCACACATTGTTAATAACGTTTCTGAAGATTATTGAGCATGTTGATGAAGAAAGGTTGCTTAAGGACACAAAAAATGACGGTGTTTTCTCGCGTAATTGGGAAATATTTGTAGGTGGGTCATCGTTTTGAAACTGATTCTTTCAACATGTATCATGTGTAGGCGTCTGGGGCAGGAAGGATACGGAAATGGAGTTCCACGAGAAATTAGGAGATTTCCAGAGTGTCGTTGCTGAAGGTGACTCCCCCGCGGTGTGGGTTTCACCTCCGTCTTGTTCTGTGCATTGTCATTTCTGGCACGACAAAAAAAAAAAAAAAAAAAAAAAAAAAAATGCGCAAAACCCGCTCGGAGGTATGTGTAGGCTTCCTACTCCACTACTTATTCTGTACAGCCTCCTCGACGAAAGAAGGGCCGAATATTCCAAGACTACGCTTTGGAGACTGTAAGGCCATCTACACACGGAGCTACACATTAGTAACTGAAGTTTCCGGCCGCGTACTTGAGTGACACTTCCTGTGTATTTCCTGGAAAGCCACCAGTTAGCAACTAGTTTGTAATCAGTTCCAGGTGACTCGCGGAGCCAGTCACCAGCGAGTTTAGTTTCTCAGTTCCCAGTGATCAAGTGCCTTTTTACGATGGCGAGCGAACAAGTTTTCAACGTAAAGTTAGTGGGAGTATGAAAAACACCCCGTACTGTACAATTGTACGCTGAAGGATTGCGCAAGAAAGGACATTACGGAGAAAGCATAGAATTATTTTCTAAGCTTTTAATTTTTTTGTTTGTTTGTAAAAATGAACTTCACTTTTCTTACCTGAGAGTTATTAGCACACTTTCCTCAGCACTCACACATTCTCTCACATTTGTATTTCGCTGTCGAATGGCACCACCGGGCGAGTTGGCTGTGCGGTTAGAGTCGCGCAGCTGTGAGCTTGCATCCGGGAGATAGTGGGTTCGAATCCCACTGTCGGTAATCCTGAAGATGGTTTTCTGTGGTTTACCATTTTCACACTCGAGGTGCCGTAATTTTGTCCCACGGGAGTTCTTTCACGTGCCAACAATTTATAGCGCCACACACGTTTCCAAAATATGTTGACTGCATTTTAATCAGGGTTCTACTTCAGATACTGACAACACGAACACTGTTCACGTAGTGAACCACTATAAAAATATTATGTATCCGTGATCCGATATACAGTAAATACGTAGAAAGAGACAAAAATGTCGGTCGGTCGGTAAGTCACTTGCTTTCTTGGCTTACGCTGCGTGAACCATCAACGATAGACCCCAAGTGTAAGCGGACGAAATGTAGAGCATAGAAACCTCTACAAAAAAGTCCGCGATGGCACATACCTATTTCCAACCGGCTGCCCTCTAGAAGCGATTTTATGCTATAGTCCGCGGTAAAAAATATAACTCCTTAAAATTAAATAAATATTTCGATATTATCCTCGAGTTCCTCATCAAAATAAGTTGTTTGACCTCCTCCAGTATTTTATAAGGATTACAATAACCTTATCAGGACATTATTTGCATGAATGGTTCAGAAGTTATGACCATTTTAGACTGTAGTGGTAATACGTGTCAACAGGACGGGCGAGCGCTGTGTCGTTACCGTACAGTAGCTTCGTGTGTGGAGCCGAGTTACTATTCAGTTACTAACCAGTTTGTGAACCCGGTTACAAACCAGTCACGTTCTTAATGAGTAGCTCCGTGTGTAGAGGGCCTAACATCCATTGGAGAAGTCGTCCATGATTCTCGTTTGTGTTGACGATTCAAAAGGGGCTGTCACACAGGCTCGATCGAACGACTGCGATCAACCGACTAAGAAAACAAACCTACAGAGGGCAGTGGCACCAGTCACACAGCATCGATCGTCAGCGATCAACTACGAGCGATGAAGATCGACTGGTTTGTGAAAACAAACGTGTCCGTTTTTCAGTCGCAGTCGTTCGATGATGGCGGACGCAACATAGTCATCTGTTGATGAAATCGAAACATTAATTTGCTTAGTGTATGAAAACGAAGTGGTGTATAATCCTAGACTCCCTGGATATAGTAATAGGGAGACCGTGAATTTTGTATGGCATTCTATAGCGTCGAGAACTGGGACAAAAACTGGTAAGTAATTATTATATTTTTACGATTATCTTATGAATAGTATTATCTTAGATTATTTATTGATAAAATATATTATACGGAATAGATTGGTAAAAAAAGTTACACTAGGAGAACTAGTAATTATCATTCTTGTAACTTAATTGAAGAAATGTTTGGAAAACATAAGCAGTGCTTTCCTAACCTCCATCTCGTACCTAATGAAATGAATAGGCCTACCATTGTTCGCTTTAATGACAAATAAGTGTAGGCCTATGCCATAAGTAGGCCTACTACATGTATATTTTCTTTGTCACAATATTCTGATTCATTGTTTCAGGAAAAAGTTGTGCCAAAACAAGGCAAATTCTGAAGGCTGGATATCGAACTTGGAGAGATAACATCCTCCCTCTCCTCCCAGGTTCTGCTGTACAGAAAACATAAAATGGGTCTACTTCAATGCTCTCAACTTTCTGGAACTCTTCATTGCTGGAAAAAGGTACAATTCTGTAATATTTATTTTTAAAAGTAGGCCTGCACTACAGACCAGTGTTCTAGTTGTGAAAGAGTGAGGGGCAGATTCAGTCTGTAGGCCATAAGTTCCACCCATCTGTTCATTAATTTATCAGATATAACTGAAAGTAATATAATATAATCCAACCTAACAATCATCTTACTAAAATAATTATTGAAAGTAACAATTTCTTAAGCAGAAGGCTTGTGTCCAGACTAAAATATAGCTCCAATTTAGAAGAATTGCATTAATATGTTGTTCATTTTTTTTCAGTTCTGTAACAAACACATCTATAGAAGTGGCACCTGATGTGTGAGAGCCTTTTCACCAAGCTGAAACAGAGGAGGAGGAAGCAGAAATAATTTGTGTTGGAGGGGTCTTACTCCTACAGATCAGAAATTACTGAAGGGACTTCAACTTCCAGTCCAGTGGCTTCTGCTTCCACAAACAGCTCTGCCAGGAGTTAAAAATAAAAAAACAGAAATGTGAAAGTGATAGTGACAGTGATGTGTTAAGTGAATATTTAGAAAAGATACTGAAAACTGAAAAGAAAATGTAATCAGTGTTATTTTTAGTGTCTTTGTGATGACATGGAAAGAATGAGTGTACTAGGTCGAAGGGTTTTCAAAGTTAAAATTCAGGAACTGTTGTATACAGTGTTAGATCAAGAAAGAATCAAATAAAATTTATGTTCTTGAGAAATGTTCTACTTTTTTAATTAAATCAGGTTTTGTTATACTTATCTATCAATATTTATTTGAATCCTCAGTGAGTTATGTGTATTAGCACCTGATGGGAAAGAACCTTAACTCCAATTTTTTAAAATTATTAGCATTATTACAACATCTTAATTTGTATATTTTATGTGGTAGAACATGTATGGTTTACAAGGAAAGGAGTATTTTGAAATACATGTAGTAGGTCCCTTCTGTGTGTATGTAGTAAGCAGTTGTACAGCACAGGTGGTCTGAAACCAGACCGGCGTATTGATAGTTCTGTCCAAGAGCTGACTTCCTTCTTTTGGTACCTATACTGTTGATCACAACTGCAAACTCATTGCATTAGGTATGTACAGCACAGCTGGTCTGAAACCAGACCAGTGTAAAGACATGAGTAGTTTTGTCCAGGAGCTGACTGTCTTCTTACAGAATACTGTTGAACACAACTGCAAGCTCATTGCATTGGGTTTACTGCATCTATATTCAATGTTGCTTACTATACTGCCATCCTGGAAGAATACACATCCTAAATACCTATTTGAAATTATCTACCTGTTCCAATTTTGTATTCTCAACCTGACATTCAGTTCTACTACTCTTCCCTACTGCCATCACTTTAGAATTGAAATGACTAATTTTCATGTCATTTTCATTGCATCCTTTTTGAAGTTGCAAGATATTAGATTGCACAGTTTCAATAGACCAAGTCGTTTGCATAGGACAAAATTCTTACTAGAGTTATACCTAACAGAATCCCTCCCTGCCACCTTATACCTTTGTAACTTAGGTAGCCTTTATCTCCTCATTCCAAGTACTCTCCTGCCATTGGTACCTGTCTGCACCAGCAATCGCTACTTTCATGTACTTATAATTTATTAATAACATATAGGCCTACATGGGGCATCAAGGTAGACCGATTATTTTATTTCTTGTGCTGTAGATACATATAAACAATGAAAAACAAAGATGAAAAATTCATTTGTAACTATTTTGACAGGTGTTTCTACCAAAGTTTTGTAGATTTTAATCTACAACATAAAAAAAACTGTATTTTGTGCGATGTGATATTAAGGGGATATGATGGCAGAACATGTACATATTTACAAAACATATCCATATGACAGTTACATACTTGTAATAAAAGGTTGAGTAGATTAATTACCCTGTAAGTCAATCCAAGATCTTAAAAGACCCATACACCTTACTCTGTCAAACATTAATTTATATAATTGGTATTTACAAACAGTTTTGACAGGCAATGTAAGATATAGCAAAATTAAATCATTTACCACCTGAGCAACAGGCCTAAATAACATTTTACTGTAGATGGCAATAGTATTTAGTTGTTAGAAAGGCACACTCTTCACTTCTAAAAATAGAAGGCAAGGTGCTTGTTATTAGCACCTATTATTTTTTGCAGTGTTTGGTTCTCATTTTGGGTTAAATTGAAGGCAGAGTTTTCATTTTCCTTTAACTGATTCATAAGGAAAGTATTTCAGGATGGATAGATAGGCTTGGTAGTGTTCCTATCAGTAAAGAAGTTACATATGAACAATACACAGAAAGGCAAAATCAACATTTAGGTAAGAAAGGGAGTCCTACCAGACCTTTGCGGAAAAAGTTGTTACTCTGTACCAAGGAGTTTACCAGTAACTTGGATGGAAGTGCAGGATTTATATTAATTGGTTTATTATTGTCAAGTGAGCAATTAGAGCAGCTTGCCAGTGCAAAGTTTGGGGGGACAGTACTTTATGCTTAGTGATGAGGGTAATAAACAAGACCTTGTGTGTAATTTACATGTAGTTGTGACAAGTATCAGTCTATTACACTGCCAACTTATTAGAACAATATTCCAGAAGCTTTTCCTATAGTTATTAAACTAGTGTAGAGCACTAGCCTCACCTGAATTCCTCATGAAATGTACACATATGTGAATACACAGAACCCTAAAGAGAATTTACTTTGGAAGAGATGTCCATAGACAACCTTTCTTCACAGCCATTTGGTAAAATTAGCTGCTTTTGAAGCTGCTGTAGTCTTCAATGGTATAAATTAAGACAGGATTGTCATTCTTGCAAAGTTTGGATATGGACCTGGATTCTTTGCCCAAAACACAGTAGGCCTACAGAAATTCAGCAACATCTTTGTCATGAAAGCAATATGATACTATTCTGAACATGGCATAATAACAAAGAAGAGGAGAGGCAACAAGAGATTTGCAGAGGATCATGAGGGAGAGAAACAGTGTAAGGAACTCCAATACTTTTATCATTTTCACAATATTCAGAGCATATGTGCATTTTTCTTTCTTTCAAAATTATTTACAGGATTGTAATGAAACTTGACACATTATTTCTACATTAGGTAATGTAAATTTTGACTGGAAGCATTTCTTGATATGTCTATTATTTTGGTAGGTGGGATCTCACCAAGTGGTATGGAAAAAAAAAAGCTGTTAACCTCCATCTAATAAACACCTCAAAATATCATTTGAAAAGACAGTAATTATGCTCCAAGATCCTGCATCATTAAAACAAATAAGCATAAATGGTATTAGTCTTATATTTGAAGTACAATGAGCCACTGTTGTGAGGCTTTTGTTGGAACTTTCACCCTGTCAAGAATTCTGGCTGTAGTGCTCTATGAATGGCATCACATATAATAGGAATAAATCCACTGATGTATTGTAAGCAATCCTAAATCTGTATGAGTCACCAATGTCCAGAAACCTGTAGGCCTAAATAAATATATTTCCACTGTTCATTGTAGCACCTTCAAATTATGAATTCAAATTGATGTAGACTACATAACCGTTTTCAGTCCTTTTTTATCAATACTTTATTAGAATCCTACAGAATGCAAAGAAATGTACCTGCCACTAATCCTTTATTGGATATATTTTGCCACGGACATACAGTAGTTGTTTCGGAGGTGAACATCACTTCTGACTTTAAACCTAAAAAAATCGTTGTGAATATTGAATTTAACGATAGTGTCAGCCTTTCCTCAGAACTTATACTTTTCCTGTAATTTGTTTGCCTGATATTTATTAGTGACTACATTTTTTCCTCTAATTCCTTATACCGTAATTATTGATGAACATTCGGTACTAGTTCCTGAATTTTTCTTCGTCATTCCACAACGAAGGCACACTTTGGTGGAATTCTCCATGGCTCTTTACCTTGTCCACTGCGATCGTCTGGTTCTTTCCTTTCTCCTAATATATTCATAGGTTAGAATCATATTTCCACTCGAATTATCGCTTTCACAACACATTATTTTTCTCTCGTGAATATGAATACGTCTGTAGCCTGTACGGTACTGGGCGGGAATATCAGCTGTTTCCGTGCAGTCGATCCCTCTCGATCGATGAGCAGTGTGACAAGGTAAATTAATTTAGTCGTTAGTACTCGATGCCAGTTGGTCGCTCTTGATCGTTCGATGCCCTGTGTGACAGCGGGCTAACACTAGTTGCCCTATTGTCCTTTTCATGACGTAAGACTGATCCCGTATGACGCAACTTGTCAACGACAGTATTGTTCTGTTATGTGATGCCACCTTATTATTAAATCGTACTGTTCATTCGGCGGATGCAGCGTAGGTCTTGGCCCACAAACGACCACGGCTGGTCCATAGTCCGACAGATGTGCACTCCGACCGGCCAACCGAGCAGGAGGGAGGGGGGGGGCGATGGCCACGGCTCTACCGTGGCTCTACGCCTCTGTATCTGGGAGACGAAGAGGTGCTGGTCTCAATCGTCGGCTGCCCTGAGAATGGTTTTCCTTAGTTTTCCATTCTCCTGCTCTAAGGTGAATGCCGGGACAGTTCCTACTATAGGCCACGGCCGCCAACCTTCTCACCTTCTCCGTACATCTCCTCCGATACAAATCTCCTGGCCTGAGAGACGGTGTCACCGTCTAGGAGGCCCGCCTCCCCCTTCAGGAGTGGTGGTGGTGATTACTGTTTTAAGAGGAAGTACAACTAGGCAACCATCCTCTATATAACACTAATCAGAGAGAAAAACTGGAAGAGATCCGACACTTCGAAAAATGAAGGTATTTGCCAAAGAAAGACAAGGGCCACGAAAGGCATGAAAATGGACTCCCTAGCCCTCGGGAACCTAATAGCGTCGGGGTCTAAAAGGCAAGGGAGGTCGGACAGGATAGATGAAACTAAGGAGTCTGGCACAAGTAAGTGGAAGCAGTGCCAGGACTCAGCTAAGGGCCCCGTGGTCACCAACCCACGCTCCAAAGTTCAGAGGCCGTGGGTCCCCTTTTAGTCGCTTCTTACGACAGGCAGGGGACACCGTGGGTGTTTTTCTACCGCCCCCACCCACAGGGGGACCCCTTCAGGGGAGGAATGAAAACATTTAGTAGTAGTAGTAGTAGTGTTCTTTAACGTGAAACAAACTTGTTCCATTCTGACTCCCCACTCCGTATGACCAGAAATGGCGTATGGCTTTTAGTACCGCGAGTGTCCGAGGTCAAGTTCGGCTCGCCAGATGCAGGTCTTTTGACTTCAAAATCAAAATCTCTTTATTTGCAAATGAGGTGTTTACCTCGGTGGCAAATGGTACACTAAAATACATTATTGTCAAGCACTAAATATTAAATTAACAAGAGAATACAATTTTCCTATAATACAATATTATATAATTTACGCTAACGATTTTTTCTATTAAACACACAGCTCATCCTTAATAAATTTACATTGTTTACAAAATTCTACTTATAATATCTCCTGTACTACATACAAATATAGTTATCTGATATACAGTATGTGGAATTACTTCAAATGATACTGTACAACTGGTATAAGATTAAAATTTACATTGCATTTATTTACTTTTTCTTTTTTTTTACCCATTCTGGAACCTAAGTAGCATAACGACCTGCTGCGTCTTAACCAGAGCCCCTTTTACCACCACTTTTCAGAGTTCCTGAAGGGCCTTCACAGCTACCGTAGCGGTCCCAGGGCCCTCGAAGTCCCCACTGTACTTCACCCCTACAGGCAGTCCCCTACTTTGGCTGTCCAAACTCCTTAGACCAGGGGATGGAATTAATTTATTCACACACTTTTTTTTTTTTTTTTACAATAACCTGCACTAGTCGAATGCCCTCTAACACTTCATTTATTTTCTCTGTTGCTGTTTATTCTCTTCTTGAATATCTGTGCAGATTTTGGAAAAGGATCAAACACTACCCCTGGTAAACTGTTCCACTCCTTCACACCCTTCCCAATGAATGAAAATTTACCCCAATCGCTTCTGCTAAAATTCCTTCTAATTTTATATTTGTGGTCTGTCCTGCCGATATAATTATTTTCCAACTGAAGCCAACTTGACACCTGTAGGCGGCCTGCGCGTCGTGACGAGGATGAAATGATGACGAAGATACTTAAACACCCAGCTCCCGTGCCATCTCCCCCTGTGGGTGAGGGCGGTAGAATAACACCCACGGTATCCCCTGCCTGTCGTAAGAGGCGACTAAAAGGGGCCCCAGGGGCTCTGAACTTTGGAGCGTGGGTTGGCGACCACGGGGCCCTTAGCTGAGTCCTGGCATTGCTTCCACTTGAGCTAGGCTCCTCACTTTCCTCTATCCTATCTGACCTTTCTTGGTCAACGCTTGTTCTTTTCCGACCCCGACGCTATTAGGTTTGCGAGGGCTAGGGATTCTTTCATTTTCACGCCCTATCTTCCTTTGGCCGATACCGGTACCTTCATTTTCGAAGTGTCGGATCCCTTCCATAATCACCACCACCAATCAGCCCGTGCCATCGGAATTAACCAATTATGGATAAAATTCCCGACCAGCCAGGAACCGAACCCGGGACCGCTGTGACCAAAGGCCAGCACGCCAACCATTTAGCCATGGAGCCGGACTGGCCAGAAATAATGTTCCAAGATAAACACCTTCACCTCTGTTGTGAGAACTGCAATTGCAGAAATGTACAAGTAAATACTTCGTTGCTAGGGGAACGTAGATAGCAGGTGAGCAATTGTTTTGTCGCATGCCGTACATCAGCCGCTCCCTCAAGCATGTTCTCGAGTAGGTTGTGCAAGACGTCCTCGGGAATTCTCCACCTCCGTACAGCACCTCAGAGAGAGAGAGAGAGATAGATAGGCAATGGGAGTAGGCCACATGTCCCGAGACCTCGCCCACATGTCCAATTCTTCCCTAAAGTGTTCGATGTGATTGAGATCTTAACTGTGTGCAGGCCAGTTTAATTGGTGAATATTTTAACGTTGAAAATAATTTTTAGCAGACAAAGAAGGGGTCCTCCATACTAAGAAAAACTTAAAATTAAGCAATTTCCTCAATTGTGCCGAAAGCTGAAGGGCTAAAGGGCCCGGAAACTAAGAAAACAAATTTCAAAATACACTTCCAGCGTAAAATCGCTTGTTTGTTTACTTTTTCCTTTTTTTTAAATTCAAATCCTAGCCAAATTAACTTATTTACATACTTCTTTCTTTAATGTGTTCGTTGGTTCAATATCCTCAGGCGTTTTTTGATTTTTGAAAAATGTCCACAATGAATAAGGGCTTAAGTGAAACTCTGCATTGACTCACATTAGCGCTTAGAAAAAGGCGAACTGCTAATCTGATCGACCGGATAACTATGATTAAGAAATGGATTGTAATTTTTAGGAAGAAATAAAGAACATATTCTCATACATTGAAAATGAAAACCTACAACCTGTTTTCCAGTCATTGACCGGGTCAGGGATGTAATGAATGAAGCAGATATAAGTTATTAGTACGATGGGGTCGCCACTCCCAAAGTGATTTATCAGTGACTGATAGATGCTATGAAATGAGAATGGAGAGTGTTGCTGGAATGAAAGATGACCCGAAAACCGGAGTACCCGGAGAAAAACCTGTCCCGCCTCCGCTTTGTCCAGCACAAATCTCACATGGAGTGACCGGGATTTGAACCACGGTATCCAGCGGTGAGATGCCGACGCGCTGCCGTCTGAGCCACGGAGGATTCTCATACATTATTATATTTTATTTACCTAAAATTCGTAGCTCATATCTCTAGGATGTTTCCAACATTGAGCTGCTTGCCTGAAGGGCTAGGACTGTTGATTTTTCCGTGCATACCATTGCATGGTAACCGGCGTAACGTTGCACCTGGCATTGTCATCCTGGAAGTAACAATGGTCCATCACGCAAAACGTACATTCTCTATAATATGCGATACGGCTGTAAGTTTATGCTGCCACAAACAACCACAGTGGTCCTACATGTCCTACATGATACGAGAAACACCCCCACAGTATTATGCCATTAACATCAAATATCCTCGAGGACCCTGTACACTCTGGTAGAAGGGATTTCCCGGGTTGCAACCACACACATACGTAGATGTCCATCGGTCCGAAACAGTACTAAACCTCGACTCATCACTTCACATAACCGATCTTGCCTCCTCATGGAATGTTCCATACACCACTTGATCTTCGATATGCTGTTTATGGGCGTTCTTCCGGAATATCCGAGTGGGTGGGGCTCTGTTCGCAATGTTACAATGACAACAGGTATCTCTGCTACTGCCTGCAACTCTAGATGTGTCCTATTTTTGACAGTTTCGTGTCTGGAGGGTCTGCGTTGTGCGTTGGTCAGAATTGTCAGTACCTCGGAATGTTCATCACTGTTACAATGTCCATACAACCTTCAACTCCACGAACCTACTACGCTGGCGTAGCAAGGGGAGAGATGATACTCCCATGTGGCGCGTCCCAGGTGCCGGCGAACTTGAGGGAAATAAAGACTCGACGTTAGCCCCTGACGGGACGTACTACGGCTCCACTCTGAAGCTTTACCGAAGCCTTACGGAGCAAGCCGAAGCTCTCCGAATGGCGTACGCCGCCATCATGAATCGAGTAGTTCAAATCACTAACTGATCTCTGAACTGAACTATTCTGAAGACCATTGCTGTATGTTTATTTTCACCGGTGATTTTCACTAGTGATGGGCTAGCGACGGAATCGAGTAGAATCGAGTAATGTGCTCTTAGAATCGGTATTACTCGACTCCAGACTCGAGTCCAAGCATACTGGTGTCGCTATCTGTGGACATGCCTTAGAACTAAAATCTACTGTACTGAAGTGCACGGCATTCAGGGTCACCCACAGAATATTTTTGTGGTGTGGAGTGCAATGTTTGCTGCTGATGATTGATGTTGTTCAGTCATCGGTCGTCAATAATTCGATTGTTATGATTATTATTATTATCATCATCATCATAGGCACTAAAGGTTGTGACTTACTAACAAACTGTCAGCTGTTTAGCTAGAACAGAATGACGTTCTGTCCGCTGATTTGCTGCGTGAACGTGCGTCACATTCTGGACGCCTCATCTTAATACCCGACATTATATCTGCCGAAAGTATGATGTGCATATAAACTGCTGTAATTCACCTGTTCCCCCGGACGATTGTAGGCTTTGGCGCGGTTAGCAATAGGCTATGGTTACAATAAATCTGTCATACTACCGATCATATTAGCACATCTACGCCCGTGTATATGCATAATGGCTACATGAGATATAATTTACCAGTAGCGAAGCAATACAATGTGTGCAGAAATACCGTCTATAGTCTACAAATAACACATGTTTAAAATACACTAATTACAACATACATACCGTGACAGGGATTTGAAATAATAATAATAATAATAATAATAATAATAATAATAATAATAATAATAATAATAATAATAATAATAATAATAATATAACCTTTACGTCCAAGTACGTACATTTGTATGGTTTTCGGGGATGCCGAGGTACCGCATTTAGTCCCCCGGGAGATTTTTTACGTCCCAATAATTCTACCGACACTAGGTTGACGTATTTGAGCACCTTCAAATACTAGCGGAATAAACCAGTATCGAACCGGCCAAGTTGGGCTATGAAGACCAGATAAGCTATATTATCAATATTAGAATAGATGGCATATTCAGTGAAGTGTGTGCGAGACGCCGTAAACGGATATTTTCATATCTTATTATGCGTATTAAGTGGCATTATTATCGTTCTCAAGTAATTATCAAATTTAGGTTATTCCTTTTGCGCATTCATTCAGTTTTTTCATATCGTACCGCGCTGTCGCAATCCCATAAACCCTCGGCGACCGCTTGTACGCATGCTTCATCCATCTACGAGCCGGCGAGTGAGCGAACGTGTGACGTCATGCTATCATCGAGCCTTCGCAAGCGAAGCGAGTCCGAGCCTGGACTCGAAAGAATCGAGTACCGCGATTCCAGGCATCACTCGCGCACATCACTAAATTTTCACCTACTGCAGCTTCACATGGTCAGCGCTATTTCTATTATTTTATGCTCAGAGTATTAGCATATGTGTATATAAATGTGACTCGTGTGTTGAGAATGTCTTGTGAGAAGATATTGGATAGTGCTTTCCGTCTCTGGAGCTCAATTATTTTTATTGTTTGTTGTTATATCTCCGAGTGGTACATGTGATCGACCACCCGTTGCTTGTGAGAAGATACTGGATAGTGCTTTCGGTCTCTGGAGTTCAATGATTTTTACTGTTTGTTGTTATATCTCCGAGTGGTACATGTGATCTACAACCCGTTTAAAGCAAGCACAGTCTTTTAAAATGTACAGGCTTTATATAAATAAATGTATTTAAAAAAAATTTGTGTATTTTTTAATATTATATTTGACGTCTATATTGTATATTTCAGTTCAATATTGCATCGAGTATTATAACCTCAAATTATATATTGGAATGAATGCCCTATTTTACCTTAGATACCGATATACAGTTTCATTAATCAATAAGAATTGCACTAATAATCAGTGATCTGCATTACGTGCTGTTGCCCAGGTGGCAGATTATACTTTCACTTTTAAGTCTCAACTAATACAGTATAGACCTACGGGATTGATAAAATTAGCCAAAAGATAATTAATTATAGTACAAGGTACTGAAACTAAGGCTGTACTTTTATTCCAGTATTGCTGATCTTGATGGGTATATCCATTAGTGGTTGGTGAATTTGCTTGAATCTATATCAGAAAGTCAGAAGAAAGTGACAATGAGAAGGTTGAATATAATCCCATCAAACTCAGTACCTCTAGGTTATAGAAGAGGTTATGTAATTCCGTAGGCAGAACTGACAGTGAGCTGATATTGAAGGGTATTCTTTTTTTTTTTTTCTGCCAAGCATGAGATAATAAGATTCAAGCAAATTCGCTAACCACTACCGTAATGGATATAGGCTATCCTTCAAGATCAGCAATACCGAAATACAAGTACAGCCTCAGTTCCACTACCTTGTATTATAATTAATCTCTTGGCTACTGTTATCAATACCATATACTGTATTAATTGAGACTTATAACAGTATTTCTAGTTAAAGTATAATCTGCCACCTGGGCGACAACACTAAAGATAATCTCTCATCCTAAAGGGTCAGTGGTACACTCCTGTTTCTATTGTAAAAAAAGGTCAAATCACATGAAATTTTCGAGCATGATGTACTATGGTATGATTTTTTTTTATCACACTCCATGAACTGTGTGACTGATATATGATAATTACCTTCCTGAAAGCTGCAGGTAACAGCTAAATCTGTTCTCAAGATTGTTGGTTTGTAGCTTCCCTGCTGGTACATGGTAGTACTGCTGAAAGTGTCAGTCATTAGTGTGCCAGGGCTCAACTTAAGAGTTCTGCAACTGTTAAGCCATGATCAGAAATTGAAAGAAAAGTGAGGTGTCATTTGCATAACTGAAATTTTCTTCCAGAGGATTCCTGTGCAAAGTAAATTTTATAAATGTCTTACATCCATACATCATCATCTTCAAGTTCCAGTTTCCCAGGTGTGGAGTACAAGCGCTTGCTACTTCATCCTGTTACAGTTTAGTTTCTGTTCCTCTATATCTTCCCACTTGGCATTCCTCTTGCTGACCTCAGATTTCACTGTCTCTATCCATCAATTCCTTGGCCTCCCCCTTTCACTTCTCTGTCAAAATAATTCCTTGCTGTTCCCGTTCTGTCCATCGTCATAACATGTCCAAACCATTGTAGCCTGCCTCTTCCTAAAAGCTTGGTAACAAGCATTTTGATGCCAGCCTCCTTTCTATTTGCTTCATTTCTAATCTTGTCCTTCCTGGTCTTTTGGTTCATTGTTCTAGTGAATTTCATTTCTGTTGACTGGATTTTATTATTTGCCTTGTTATGCAGGGTACATGTTTCAAGTCCATATGTGAGAAATGGAATGAAGTAGGTATGAAACATGGTCAGTTTTGCTTTCTGGGGTATTTTATCATCCCAGAGTAGGTTTCTCACTTGAAAATGAAATTGAGAAGATTTCTGAGTCCTGTTAAGTATTTCTTAATTTAATGGGTTATCTTTTGAAGTGATTCTTCCAAGGTAGCCTATTTGAAGTTAGAACCAGACTGCAATAGACTTCCCTGCAGGAAATTGTTTGAATCTGTGCCTTTACTGTTGATAGTCATTTAAAGAGCTTTTGTTTTATTGATTTTTAGTCCATATTCTTTAAATTGCTATTCCAGGGATTTAGGTTCTCCTGTACGTCTGCTTCATTTTCTCCCCGGATCAGAACATCATCTGCAAATATTAGAGTGTTAGGCTCTTTGCAATGTTCTTTGTTGGATTTTATGATCCAATCCATGTCAATGATGAACAGGAGTGGTGACAAGGCACTTCCCTGCTGGACTTCTCTTTTGGTTTCAAACCAATCTGATCTTCCATCCAATATTTGGACACAGCTTAAGCACTTTTGATAGAGCATCTTTACTTTATCAATCAGGATGTCTGGCAGACCTATACCTTCTAGGTATTCCCAGATTATCTCTCTAGGAACACTGTCGTAGGCCTTCTCGATGTCCACAAAAACTATCACTAAGTTCTTAACATAGCCTATTCCCAGTGCTTCTCCGTTATCATTCTGATGGCAAATATCAGGTTTGTAGTGCTTCAGTTGTTCCTGAACCTGCGTTGCTCCTCCTCCAATAACGGTTCAACTATATTCCTAATTCATTTTCAAATGATCTCCAAAAGTTTGATTTAGAAAGTTGAGTGATGCCCCTATAATTTCTGCATTTCTTCCCGTCTTCCTTTTTATACAGGGCAGTAGCGGCGATTGTGGGGGAAGGGGGCAGTTGCCCCCTCACTTTGTGGATAAAAGATTACATTTTTATTCCATTTTAGCCAGCTGAAACTAGGAATTATAGAAATTATTTTTAAACAAAGCAATTTGTACAAGCCCTGTTGTCTTATCGGCTAATTTTTCCCTCATCTTATTTAATTATTAACAAAATGTTTAGAGGAAATACGCACAGAATGTCGTTCGTCCCGGATAACCGATTTGTATACCGCCACAGCAAGTAGTGGACACTGCATGTGCTATGAGGAAGGGTAGCAAGGGTATATTTTTTGCCAAGGTCATGGGCACTGAGGTATGGTTCACCCGCTTACCGCGTGCATTCTTCAGTCTGGCAGTCTCTTTAGTAGCTGTTAGTTTCTTAGTGTGTAGTCGAATACTAAATGATTTTAATTGTATAATCACACCGTACTTTATTTAATTGTACTCAATGCGTAATATTGTTCCTTTGGTGAAAGTTTTATTGTATGATATAGTATTGAATCGACCACCCCTCTGTGGTGTAGTGGTTAGTGTGATTAGCTGCCACGGTTCACGCAGACAGTTCTCATCCTAATTCCTCCAATGGCTAAATCTACCCAAGTCATCTCCTCATTTACGAGCCCAACCAAAATTATGTTGTGTGCAATAGAACTCCTGATTAACAGTCCTTCCCATTTTAACACCTGTTAAGAACATTTTCTAATCTATCTCTTCCTCATTATCTCCACTTACCTCTGCCAGTTCTACTTTCTTTCTTGCATAAGCCTCATTGATATTGATGGATCCGCATTGAATTCCATTTTATTTGCCAAGTAGTTTCCAAGGTAAATACCCAGAAAACAAAAGCAATGAATATCAACGTGAAGAGTTTACATATCTTGGCAGTATGGTTACTCAGGATGGAGGAGCAGCTGCTGATGTCAAAATGAGAATCCACAAAGCAAATGTGGCATTCATACAACTCTATCCGATATGGAGGGCCAGAGAAATCTCAATGAAAACCAAACTTCGCATTTTTCGAACAAATGTAAAAACAGTACTGTTACATGGTTGTGAAACCGGGAAAGTTACCTCAGAGATCACTCATTAACTACATGTATTTATAAATAGATGCTAAAGGAGAATTAAGGCATTTTTGGCCAAAAGTATTTTTCAAAGGAAGATCTCTGGAAACAAACAGAAGAGCCCATTGGCATACAAATAAAGCGGAGGAAATTGAAATGGATCGGTCACACACTGCAGAAGCAGCAGGATGCAGTGGAGAGAAAGGCTCTGTTTTGGAACCCCAAGGATAACGGAAGAGAGGTAGACCCAGAAAGTCATGGAGACACAGTGTGATGGAGGAGGCAAAACAAGAAGGGAAGACCTTTGGAGAACTGAAAACCCTAGCTCAAAATAGGATACTTTGGCGCTTCATTGTCAAAGCCCTATGCTCTCCAAAAGAGTAAAAGGATATAACTAAGTACGTAAGTTTAAAAGGGGTCCCTCCCCTGTCAAATAGAAGTGGGACTGAGTTACTCCCATAGGTTCAAGGCTTGTTTAAAATATTCTGAGCTTGGTACATTCTGTGAAGCAGGATGCTGCCTTACTTACACATAATCACAGTGAGAATCTCTCCTATAGGGTAGAGACCACCAGTTGATTGTATAGTTCTAGCTGCCAGAACAACAGGAGGGTCCTAGCTTGGAACATGTCGAAAATGTCCACCCCAATTCCATAGCAATGAGTATCCCAACTCTGAAGACGATTAACTTTGCCACTCAGCCGTTGCCCATGGTTCACACACTAGGATATGTCTACAGTAACTCACCATAAACCACACATTTGGACTTAACAGTTGAGGGTTATTCAAACATTTGTGTAATGTAATACTGTTATGTAACAAAATGTGTGACATTATGTTAGCTGGCGACATTACCTTGAGAGCTGCACAAACCATGGATCTTAATGTCATGGTCCATTCTCCATCAATACTTCAGATCACAGTCTGCATGGTTGCTAGACAACATAGCACCACACATTTTATTGAAAAGTATTTATGCCCAATTGATTTTTCCCAGAGGGAAATGCAATAACTTTTTTAAATATTCATTATTTTCCATTACCGAGACATAGTTTGCAGAAAATGTGCAATTCTTTACTCCTTTCTACACTCTTGTTTGATCACAGGAAATGTAGTTTCATAGAAGTTATTAACTGCACAAGAGTTGTTGTTCAAGAGTACCTATGTGGAAAAACTATTCTGAAGTTTAGTTTGGGAGCCATTCTCAGCAAACAACCACTTTCTTTGGGTACACGCTTCTGATATCTGAGAACTTGGCAGCTGTTAATTTGTCATGGTAATAAAATGATGGAAACATTAAAGCTTTTTGCAGAGTCCGTTTGATTAAGCTCAGCTGATTATGATAATTTTTAAAATATACACACTGTCAAAAATGAAAGTTTTGAAATTGTTTGAGAGATGACACTCATAACTTGCAGATATTGACAAGTCCTTAAACATTACATGGTTCACTCTGTTATTGTCTGCTATTATCACACAAATTTTAAGCCCTCATGTTACAACAGGCTTCACTTGCGTAGGATGTTAGGTCCTTACCTGTGATATTTACAGGAGTAAGGGATAAAGTTTGCTTCTGTCTGTTAGGTCATCAGCCCAGAGGCTGGTTGGATCCTCAATTAGGACCACCAAAGGTTATGCAGTTATATGGAAATTGCAAAAAAAAATTGCAGAGTCCAAATGAGGCATACTAGGCAAGATGAGGAGTGAGATAGTTTGCCATTGCTTTCCTCACTGGACCAGAAGGTGCTACTGTAGCACGACTGATCCTATGAGCAACACCTTTCATAATACTCAAACACTAGTTGTGCTCCAAATGTCATTACTCAGCACAACCCATACCCCAGCAGCTTCCATATTGTCACAGCCATGGATGAGATTGGGACTTCAGTAGAAGCTGCGCTTTGCTCTAGCCTGTGCCAAGAGACAGATACAAAAAAAAGTGAAATAAATAAAGAGGCACTAAAGATGCCACAACAGTTTTTGCTGCTGCTGATAATTTAAGCAAACCCATTGAGCACACCTCCAGTGTAGACTGTACTCTCCTGTACATACACAAACTTCCCATTAATTAAGCCACATATTTTTCATTGAATGTGGTACCATTAATGGTGGACTTTAAATAAGGTAAGTTTTCGCTGGGATTGCCAACAGCCATATTCAGTTTGAAGTATAAGTGCTGAAATTTTCTGAAAATAATTTTGCTTTTGAACTTTGATAACTATTGACTCAAAAATTATAAAAAATGCATACAGCATCATGAGAACTGAATAATTTCTACCATGTTCTAACAGACAGAACTAAGTCTCGCTCTTCAAAAATATTTTGTGAGTGTTACCACAAACATACCAGTACAGTTTGTGGATCCGTAACATCAACTGGAAAACTATAAATTAATCGATACTTTCCTTTTTAAAAATGTAACATACAAGGGTGAATTGAGTTTTATGCCTAGTGCAGCTTTGTTTGATTTTTTTTTTTTTTTACAAGTTCCTTTTCGCTGCACCGACATAGATAGGTCTTACAGCGATGATGGGACGGGAGAGGATTAGGAATGGGAAGGAAGCGGCTGTGGCCTTAATTAAGGTACAGCCCCAGTGTTTGCCTGGTATGAAAATGGGAAACCACGGAAAACCATCTTCAGGGCTGCCGACAGTGGGGTTCGAACCCAATATCTCCTGAATACCGGCCGCACTTAAGCGACAGCAAGTATCAAGCTTGGTGTTTAGATTACTCTGAGACTTTCCAAAAAAGAGAGAATGTTTATTCAAGTTTCTGTATGATGAGCTGAAGAATCTTGGCTACTATATCATTTGTAGGTTTGCAAAACTGATGTATTATGAAGGCTGAAAACAGCATGGATTAAGGAGGAGATATTTCAGTTATGCACTTTGTGAAAGACTTGCCAGAAAAAGAAGCCCTTTTTTCTTCTGAAAAGTGTACAGGAACACTATATCACCAGTTGCAAACATCTTGTGGGGGAGGGGGGAGGAATCTACTTCTGCATATTTTCTAATACATACCTGTTTTTACAACCTAAGGAGAAAAATTCACATCACTGCTGTGTAGATATGGTGAAGGTTGCAAAGGTTCTTCCCATTGATATATCGACTTATATTCTTCACAATAATAATATTTCCATTTCCATTTATTTAGGAACAACGTCCTGTATTTACAATCTGCCACTATGGACAAGGTAAAACATATCAAATTTCTGTACAGAACTATTAATTGAAGAAAACTCTAAATTATAAAGGTACAGTATAATTAGTGTGGCATTCCAGAGCTGTAGCTGTAGAGGTGGTGCCTCAGGATTTTGATGGAGCCTCTGAGGACGAGGGTCGCAATTTCAGGGATGAGCTTCATTGGAAGTTCGAAGCGCTTCCATATGGCGACGAAATGACGAGGTACGGTACCGCGAACGCGACCATTACTGTATTTCTATTTCCTGAAGGTGGTATTTAGATTTGTAGTAAGGGATAGTGGATTTGTATTTGTTAATCTTTTCAAGATTAACCTCCTCTGGCTGACCGCTATGATGCTCGAATCTGACAGTTGGATCTAATATGAATCCTTGAGAGCTGCTATCTTTAAAGGCTATGATGTCAATTCTCCGCGAACTACTGTTTATGGCCAGTCCGTGTATCTCCTCATGTACATTGAATCCCTTCTTTCTGAGTTCTTCGGCAATGAGGGATCTGATCTGGTGGTGCGGCATGTTTATTAGGAGCTGCCTGCGTGTGCAGAATCCCAGGACATAACCAAGAGTTTCTTTCTCTCTGTGGCAATGCCAACAGAGGTTGTTGTCCAGGGACCTGCCTGGCACCGAACGCACCGCACAAACATTAGCAGTCATCTTTATAGCCTCTCTCCACTCGTTACAATACAGTCCGGTATGATCTCGCACCCAAGAGTTTGCTGGTGTGTACTCTTTGTACAGTTGTACTCAGAGTCCTTTTTGCTGCAGTGAACACCAGGAGGTGAATTCCCGTTCTCGTAGCTCTTGTCGGATCTTCTTAGTATCGTACAAGCCGTTCTTGGCGCTTATTTTCTGGATATCAGCGTTTGTTAGTTTTAGGCGTTCTACGCATTCCTGACTCTCCGCATGAGAATCCCTTGAAGCGACGCGGAGTGGGCGTTTAGTCTTAAGCAAGATGTTACAGGCATTAATACATTAAAGGTAAACTTCCCACGAGGTTTTAAAAAGAGCGAGTCCTTTGTATTTCTTTTCGGTGTACAGCATGCCATCTGGAGTATCCGTCGGTAACTGCAATATCTCCTTTGTTGCACTTTTAATCATTTTATTGCTATCGGATAAGAATTTCTGTGCGATTTTCTTGAAACTGCATGTCAGGAAAGGGTACATCAGGGTGGGACAGATTGAGGAATTCAGTACTACGAGTTTTTGGTCTTCCTTAAGCAGTGGCGACGATGTTAGAATTTGGAGCTTATTGTGAAGGTTTTTCATTACAGCAGTCTCGTCGAACACTGGAGTATCCCTGAAGGTAATTCCAAGATAACGAATTTGTTCGCGCCGTCTCCAATTAAGTCAATCTTACAGTCTTCCTCCATGGATAGTATTACCCTTCAAGATGAATGGAAGATATTTAAGTTTGAGAAAGTTAAGGCAAATTAAAAATCTGTAAGTTAAAAGAACCAGAAACCTCATATCAATCTAAAACTTCCATGTGGGAAAAGGAAATATCCTGAAGTAAGAAATACAATTAAGATATGTTTCACTCTATCCTGTAGGAGTGCAGATGTAGAGAGCTTTCTCTCAGAAGAGCCAAGATTTGATCAATGACAAAGCATCGCCCATGTCACCAGGAATATTAAATACAAGAACAAATATTCAGGATGCTTTTAAAAATTACTGCAGTAAAACAAACCACAATTGATCTGGTCACAACGAAGCAACTGACAGTGACAAGATCTGCTCACTCTTGCTACACTGCTCATCCAGAAAGGACAGAATGAGCACCAAATGAACTTGATGGAGAGGAAGAAAAGTGCATCAAAATTGGAAAAGTAAATAAGAAATGCAACTTAAATATTGAAGAATTTGAAGATTTCAAGAAACTTAAGAAATAAAAGTGAAGAAATGGCAACTAGTGACAAGCTTTTTGAAGAAGTAAAATTGAAGTTAAAGAAAGCTGTGTAATAAATGGTCTTGGCAATATAAAGGTTGCTCAGGGAATGAATTTCATGGAATGATAACTTTAAAACAAGAGAAAGCTTGTATATAAAGAAGTAGAATGCATGCAGAAGAACTTAGATGGATGTCTTATCTTATAACAAACATTTTCCAGAAAAAATAGCAATTTAATGGTTCATAGTAAACCTTTTTAGTTATTGATCTAATATTCAGATTATAGTACTTTTTTATTGTATTATGGTAGTATTCTGATAAAAATTAGAAATTAAGGGCAAATGACACTGCTGTAAGAGGTGATGTAAAGATTGTTTTGTGAAGAAGATATGCAATGTGTTTCTTTTTGTTTTATTTTAGAAAAAATTAGTATATCAATACTGAGGGGCAGCCTTGAGTTTTGTACAGATTATTCACTCACTTCCAGACACAGGTCCGACAGTGAGCTGCTGATAAGTTTTTCCTTCCTCTGCCAAGTATGACTGCTGTTGTTTATTAAGTGACTTAAAGTGTTCTGTCTCCTGAATTTCCTCCATCATGACTTTGATACTGTTCCTTGTATGATTCTTTCAACAAATGTAAACATCACTTATACTTTTCTTAACTAGAATACCTATTCTAAAATACTTAGGTATTCGTAATAGGATATATTGCAGTTGATTTCGATGAGAAAGACTTTGGTAGGGGAAGATGGTACAGTACTGTACTCCTGCACCCTGAAGATAATCTCTTGCTCTTAACAGACAGTGGTACAGCCCACGAGTCTATTGTAAAAGGTCCAATCACATTAAATTTTCAAATGTAATATTAAGTAGATCTCACAAAAAAGCTTTACCTCTTTTCCAACTTGCAATGAAAGGTCAACTATAAAGCAAGTAAGTTAAAAATAATTATACCCACCAAGTTATGCACCACCTCCATCATAACGTCTAGTGATCCTTCAGAACAATACTTCTGAGGATTTCAATTCAGGAAGAAATAAATAGTAGTTTGTATATGCCTAAATGCGTTTATTCATGATTAAATAAAGGACCTCAAATTTGTATCACATGTTCCTTTTTTTCTTTCTTTTCTTTTTGTGTGTGTGTAGTCCATATAGGATTAATTATCAATGTTACAAACAAGAATTTTACAGTGATGCTCATAACTTCCTACATTTTGCATTAAAATCCTGAAAACAGTGATTGCTTAATTCTGTGTATTATTTACCTACATACTGACTATATATTTCAAAACATTCTAAACCCTTTTCTTTACAACAGGCCACAAACACATATCTCATCTAACACTGATATCACAACATTTGGGGCTGATGACCTAGATGTTAGGGCCCTTTAAACAAGCATCATCATCATATCACAACAATCC
This sequence comes from Anabrus simplex, assembly GCF_040414725.1. Lineage (NCBI taxonomy): Eukaryota > Metazoa > Arthropoda > Insecta > Orthoptera > Tettigoniidae > Anabrus > Anabrus simplex. The sequence continues at coordinate 118,936,987 of NC_090269.1, forward strand.
AAACTACTCATTCCTAACTGAAATAACAACTGCTTTTGATCTGAAACACTCAAAGCACAATGTTCATAGCCACTTTAAATCAAATGTTTCATGATGCCATACACTCACCCCTATTTAATTCACAAAAATCTAAATATTGTTGCATTATTGTTCACAGAATTTTATAAACATTTCCTTGTTTTTCCTTCCCATTTACTTTGGTCTGAATATTCTTTCTCCATGCTCTGTCAACATGCCATGAGCAAAATAATCTCATGGTTGCAGGTCCCATGACTGCATTCCAAGCATTGTAGAAGGCTTCTGCCAAATCGGACATGAAGACCTTTGGGGATACACAACCAACCTCATTCTTAATGTAGGTGAAAAACAGAGACAATATTTTCTGGTCACTTCTATTGGAAATCAAAAATGCACAAGGAAAGTCTCTCTCAAGTCATCCAGAACTAAAAGCATTATTAACTCAAACCTGTAGCTATTAAGCCCATGTGTTCCATCAGTGCATATACAGTCACTACCACATTTCTTTAATATTTCACTCTGAGCACTGTTCATAATAATTAAAATAAAGTCATCACTTCTGAGGTTTGGATGCTTTTCACTGGTAGTCCCCTGATGTTTATAGAATAATACACAAGGGCCTGTCACCTGAATTAACTTCATTGACCCAGGCCTCAACACTTGTACCATCCTCCTGATGTCTGACAGATTTAGAGCTCAAGTTAAAACTACGCTCAATATTATACAAATCCTGTTTTGTGATTAAATGAATTCTTTCAAGCTTTGAGTCTGTCACAGATTCGCGAATTTTGTCCAGAATAGCTTGAAAGGGAATCTGGTTGGCAATATCTGTTGCTAATGTTTTCTTCTCTACATCTGTGAGGGCAAGATGGCTTAGATCATTTTGATGACCTCTGTGAGTGGGAACATATTTTACTTCACACATTCCATTTTCGTGTTCAATTAGTCGAATACTTGCTGGACAGATCTCATCAACTTTGTTGCTTCCCTGAAGCTTCAAGTGCCTGATGCCTTTACTTTCAGACACAAAAAAGCCTGATCGATGACACACATAGTAATGTCTCTTCGTGTTATCTGTTGCAGTGTAAGAACCCCTTTTCTTTACATACTGTGAACATGTTTTGCTTTCAATGTGCTGTTTCCACTCTAGGAAGCTTGAGAAAGAAGGACATTTTTTATCCTCTGTCTCAGGTCCTCCAATTAAGTTTGTGTGGCACTGACGCTCGTGCCGTTTTAAATTATAACTGTGCGTGAACTGTTTATCACAAAATTTACACTGGTGCGGAAGAGATGTCTCGCCCTTTAAACAAGGCGCAATTTCATCTAGTTTCTCTGGATGGGCCTTAGAAACATGTTTCCAAAATTTTTTATTATACTCATAGCTTTTACCACATTCAGAACACGAGTATTTCTTAACGTTGCTCATTATAACGCTATGTAAGTAGGCCTACCTAAACTGAAGAAAAACTAAATAAACACGCGGCACGTAACTAAATAGACACTATAGCTGGGCACACCAAACGAAATACACTAATCCCACAGGTACAGTAACGAACACTATGCACAAGTAGATATTCGAAAATATACGCACGTAATTTTCTTCTCAAACCACTCGTACAATAAATACACTTTCCTGCTTTAAACACGAAATCGTCACTGCCCGGTTCTCTTCGTATGTATTCGTAGTGTACCTCATAAACATTACTATAGTTCGTTCGTTCAGCAGATCTCCTACAGTTCGTTCTTTTGCATTGTCAACTCAACGCCAGTGCGCCGTTCGGAAATCTTCGGCGTGTTCCGTAAGGGTTCGGCCGTGGTATCGAGGTGGAGCCCGAGTACGTCCCGTCAGGGGCTAACGTCGAGTGAAATAAAGTATCTCTCGCGTACCAAACACACAACCCCCTGTGGGTGGGAGACGCAGACGAAGAATTCACCCACGGTAACCCCTGCCTATCGTAAGAGGCGACTAAAAGGGGCGACCAAGGGATGATCCAATTAGAACCATGAGACTACTTGTAATTAGTATCATCACGCAGGGAATACCATGGGTCGCATTTACTTGCGCGTAGTACCGCTATGGTAAGTACGCAATGGGTTTGTGATCAGCAGCGACAGCGTGTGAATCAGTAGGTGGGTCCTACAGTACCTGTGATTCGTACCCATATATGAGCGACAACATGGGATTAGCAACACTATGGTTCTGCCTTACCTATGCTCAGTTCCCACTATGTGAGGAATTCTACGGGATAGTACGAGTCCCTGTGGTTAGTCCACTTATGTGAGGAACGCCATAGGTTTGCGTTGCCTTTATAGGTTTACATTGCCTGTAAATAGCGTCGCAATGTGCGAAACACCGTGGGCCTGTGTTACATGTGCGCATTGCATTACCTGTGAATAGTACCGTAATGTGTGGAATACCGCGAGTCTCCGCTACTTTTGATTAGTACCGCAACATTACACATAGCATGGTTTTACTTTCCTAGCGATAAATACCATTATGAGGGGCCGATGCCCTGGATTTTGGCCCCGTTTCGACTATAAGCATAATCGATTAAGCATCGTGCTATAGAAGCAGTCCCTTGGTCAGTAATACTATTGTTTTGTGCCAGCTTCTGTGCATGTGAGGCACTGTGGGGCGGATCCACTGATTGTTTTAAATTCATCTTCGTCCATCCATTCATTCTTCGTCCTCACGCTTTGAATTCTGGTCAGTGAAGGATTTTGGACTTTTAAGTTGTCATTTCATTTCGTCTCATTTCGTACCATTAGGGGCCGATGATCTCGATGTTAGGCCCCTTTAAACAACAAACATCAATCAATCACAACCTTCAACAACCACAGGGCGCATGCCACAGATGTTTTAGGTCTAGAAAGATAGAAATAACTTTGCATAATGGCCGGTTTTGTATCAGTAATTATGTTTTGGAAACACTGTCATTTGGTTTAAATGCCTTAGGTTCAATCAAACTAGTTAGTTCAAAAGAAGAGAACAGCCTTTCTAAGGCGTACTGCCGATATACAGACATGGACAAAAGTATTCATACCTCTACCCATCCAATAGAAAATGCTTTATTGCTGGACCAATACGGAGTACAGGTCAAAATTTCAAACATAAACATATACCGTGTAGGCTATAACAGTGATCATTACAAAGCACAAATTAAACTGGAAATAAATAACAGTACATAACAAAGCAACAAATGCGTACTCCATGACAGTACTTGTCTGGACATAAGTATTCATACCTTATGTGTAAACATGGGGTTTGAACGAGTAAACAGAAACCTGTGTTGATCCGTGGCGTTAGTTGTGTAGTAGATGCGGACAGAGACGGACTGATCAGCTAGTCAGAGACGGTACTAGTCCAATGGCGAGGAAAACTAGGGAAACGTCTGCTGAAGAGAGACGACTTATTCCACGCCTTCACCGCCAAGGAAAATCGTATTCTGTGATCGGAAACATCATTGGAAGAAGTAAACCATATGTGCAAAGCATCATACAAAGGATAAAAGGACAGTATGTTCTTATAAGCAAGAAAAGAAATGGACATCCGAAGATTTGACTGCACGAGAAGAAAGGTCCATAGTAACCACAATTGAAAAACAACCACACACTACATCTTCGGCAATAGTATCACAGCTGGCAGAATATTTCCATCATGCAGTGTCACACAAAACAGTAAGGAGGGTCCTTCACTCCCTGGGTATCGATCTAGGGTCCCAAGAAAGAAACCGCACATAACGAAAGTATATACTATATTTTCGTGTGGCTATTTCTAGCCAAGTGCAGCCCTTGTAAGGCAGACCCTCCGATGAGGGTGGGCGGCATCTGCCATGTGTAGGTAACTGCGTGTTATTGTGGTGGAGGATAGTGTTATGTGTGATGTGTGAGTTGCAGGGATGTTGGGGACAGCACAAACACCCAGCCCCCGGGCCACTGGAATTAACCAATGGAGGTTAAAATCCCCGACCCGGCCAGGAATCGAACCCGGGACCCTCTGAACCGAAGGCAAGTACGCTAACCATTCAGTCAACGAGTCGGACATAACGAAAGTGAATCAACGGAAGAGACCACAATTTGTGAAAGAACATGTGGTGAAAGATAATGCGTTTGGTCGAGAGTGATGTTTACAGATGAGAAAACATTTAATATTTTGCGAAGTGATGGAGGCATTTCAGTGTGGAGACGCCCCAACACAGAGCTCGATGAGCAGAACCTCGTTACCACCGTGAAGCACGGCGGAGGTGGGGTTATGGTGTGGGGCTCAATGGCCGCTTCAGGTGTTGGGGAGTTGGCATTTATCGAGGAGACCATGGAAAGATTTCAATATCTGAATATCCTGAAAGAAAACTTTCGCAAAAGCGCCGAAAAGCTTGGGATTTGCAGTGAGTTTTACTTCCAAAACGACAATGACCCCAAACATACGGCGGAAATTGTTCGTTTGTGGGTGCTCTACAACACGCCGCACACACTAAAAACACCTCCCCAATCGCCAGATACCAACCCCATCGAATATCTATGGAGAGAATTGGAGTCCAGACTAAGAAAACACCACATAACATGTAAAGCACACTTTAAAAAGTTACTTCAACAAGAATGGGGGAACATTTCATCTGAACTAACACGGAAACTGTTGTTCGCAATGCCCAGCAGGTTAAAAGAGATAATATAGAGGAAAGGCAAACAAACGTGCTACTGATCGAGTTGGTAATATCTGTTTCTTCATTGAGTTGGGATACGGTATGAATACTTATGTCCAGACAAGTAGTGTCATGGAGTACGAATTTGTTGCTTTGTTACGTACTGTTATATACTTCCAGTTTATTTTGTGCTTTTTAATGTACACTGCTGTACAAGGTATACGTTTGGTTTTGTAATTTTGACCTGTACTCCGTATTGGTCCAGCAATAAAGCATTTTGTATTGGATGGGTAGGGGTATGAATACTTTTGTCCATGTCTGTAGTATTGAAGGGTTACGTGAATCTACATTCTGCTATCCATGTTGTTATTTATAGTAGAAAGCGGATTCGAAAATTATGCCGATGCTCATTTACCTTCGTAACAGAGTGCATTAACTCTTCTCATAAGCTGAAAAGGTGATACATTCGGAAATCTTGGCGCTGGCAACAGCTTTTCTGAGAATTTTTTTTCCCCCAAAGGATTTGTACTGGAAAATGCCGTGCTGGTAGGCTAACCTTATTCAAGTCAAGTAGTGAGAATCTCAGTCTAAGGCCTGAATACTTACAGAAGCGACTAGACAGTAATCGAGGCCTACGATGTTTGTTATTATTGTAACTTTGGGAATATAGTCGGAATCAGACAAGATCAAGAATTGACTAAGGGAAGTTAGATAGGAAAGATGAATGTAAGGAACTTGAATGTATTCCACGCCCTCATCCACAGGGTGGTGGTGGTGGTGGTGGTGGTGGTGGTGGGGAGCGTAGGAAAGGTGAAACAGCGGAATGGAAGATGTTTGGGCTGGGAAGAATTGGGAGAAAGAAGACGAGCTGCTCGACTGAGTGGTATGTCCCGAGCTGTCAGCGGAAAGTAGGAAAGATCACAATATGAAGATAATGTTGGAATTCAAGAGGACAAATTGGGGCAAATATTCATTTATAGGAAGGGGATTTAGGGATTGGAATAACTTACCAAAGGAGATGTTCAATAAATTTCCAATTTCTTTGAAATCATTTAAGAAAAGGCTAGGAAAACAACAGATAGGGAATCTGCCACCTGGGCGACTGTCCTAAATGCAGATCAGTATTGATTGATTGATTGATTGATTGATTAAACTGGGGCTCCGTGATCACCATTCCACACTAACAAGATATGACCCCCTTTCTGCTTTTCTTCATTCGGAAATACTCGAAGCTGTTTATCTGTGATGTGCCAAGGTTCTGGAAACAACATCGACAGCAGCAGTAACAGTAAATCAAGACGGGGTTCCAATGAGATAATCTCAGCACGAACCTCTTGTATTACATGACAATAAAATGGAAGGTATTTTTTTTTATTTAAAAACTCTTACAAAGGATTACAGTTTCTTGTTAACTTTTACGCTTCAGCTAGTGGGGAAGTAGGCTTGGAAGTTAGATAGGAAAGATGAATGTAAGGAACTTGAATGTATTCCACGCCCTCATCCACAGGGTGGTGGTGGTGGTGGTGGTGGTGGTGGGGAGCGTAGGAAAGGTGAAACAGCGGAATGGAAGATGTTTGGGCTGGGAAGAATTGGGAGAAAGAAGACGAGCTGCTCGACTGAGTGGTATGTCCCGAGCTGTCAGCGGAAAGTAGGAAAGATCACAATATGAAGATAATGTTGGAATTCAAGAGGACAAATTGGGGCAAATATTCATTTATAGGAAGGGGATTTAGGGATTGGAATAACTTACCAAAGGAGATGTTCAATAAATTTCCAATTTCTTTGAAATCATTTAAGAAAAGGCTAGGAAAACAACAGATAGGGAATCTGCCACCTGGGCGACTGTCCTAAATGCAGATCAGTATTGATTGATTGATTGATTGATTAAACTGGGGCTCCGTGATCACCATTCCACACTAACAAGATATGACCCCCTTTCTGCTTTTCTTCATTCGGAAATACTCGAAGCTGTTTATCTGTGATGTGCCAAGGTTCTGGAAACAACATCGACAGCAGCAGTAACAGTAAATCAAGACGGGGTTCCAATGAGATAATCTCAGCACGAACCTCTTGTATTACATGACAATAAAATGGAAGGTATTTTTTTTTATTTAAAAACTCTTACAAAGGATTACAGTTTCTTGTTAACTTTTACGCTTCAGCTAGTGGGGAAGTAGGCTTGGAATCACGTTCCTTAATATTAAGATCTATGGTGATAGATCCATCACCGTTTAGGAAATAATCGGCGTGGTTCATAAGGAATATAAAGCAGTCCTTTCCTTCAAATATGGTGTTGAAACTTACATCCATGGTGTGGATATCTCTGATGTAATTGTACTTGCCGATGGACCCGCCTGTGTTTCTAGTTACCACGAACTCGTACCTGAAGTTAGGAGCGCGTTCCTTGTCCAGAATTTGTACCGCACCATACAGGCTGTTGTTATTCTGCTGGTACACCAACCTCATGATAAACACCTCACCATGGTACAACATGATCTTGTGATGATTGCACTGGCTAAGCTCGTAGGACTGCGCTATGAACGTCATGTTTGGTCCCAGGGAGGTATCTGCACGATGGGTCACCACTACGTGCTTCAATATGTCTTGGCGATCACCCAACCAGTCACACTCCGGGCATGCTGTGGGCATAAGCGATTAACACTTTTATAACAATTGAATATCATTTGTTGTTGGATATGCTCCTAAACCGATGCTACTACTGCATTTAGTTTTACACTGTTTAGCGGTTTGCGGGCAATGTTCTTCTTCATACTTAAAGTATTATCAAAGGAATAATAATAATAATAATAATAATAATAATAATAATAATAATAATAATAATAATAATAATAATAATAATAATAATAATAATAATAATAATAATAATAATAATAATAATAAGTTTTGGTGGGAGAAGGGGTCGAATATTATTCTCTCTAATAATACTAATAATTAGAGCCCGGAAGTTAGGCAAAATGCCTTTCTTATTTGGGTGTTTATATCGAAGTGTCAAATAGACGCAAACGTATTTCCGTACGTTTGGGAACGGTAGGACCAGTTTTTATTTTGCCTTTTCTGTCTCTTTTAGCTTCCGGTGCCTATTTGATAGTTTAGTGCCTTTTTTGCCTCTATTGAGTTGTTGTGGATATTTTCTGCTGTTATTTATATGTTAAAATTAAACAAGTGGTGGTGATTATTGTTTTAAGCAATGGAAAAGAAAGAAAATATAATTCCAATGTACTGTGTTAATAATAAAGAAGACAATTTCTTTTTAAAATAATAGATAAAAATACACTTACGTAAACGGTATTTTAATATTACACAAATCCCTGCTGAAAACTCGCTCCACAAGCCGAGAGGGTTGCCAGGTCCCATTCCTGCTTAAGTGGTGGTGATTGTTGTTTTAAGAGAAAGAACAACTTGGTAACCATCTTCTATTAAGACTGATCAGAAGGAAAATGGAGGAGGTCTGACACTTCGAAAAATGAAGGTATCGGCAAAAGAAATGAAAGAGCCACGAACGGCGTTAAAATAATAAACTCCCAAAGGTCCGAAAACCTAATGTGTTGACCAAGTGAGTTCGGGTATGAAAGATAAGAGAGAAGAACCTGTCGCAAATAAGTGGAGGAACGCCGCCAGACTCAGCTAGGGGAACCGTGGTCGCTAACCCACACTCCCATGTTGAGAGCCTCTGTTCCCCATTTTTAGTCGCCTCTTACGACTGGCAGGGGCTACCGTTGTTATTCTATCACCCCCACCCACACAGGGACGTAAGATTAAGTAGTAAAATGGAATGCAGATGAGCATTAAGTGACTTACATTAAACCATCTTTATTATTTTATGGTCCATTTTTATCATAAATGCCTATTTTAATTATTTTACTGCCTACTTCCTAAATGTTATGTGCTTATTTGACTGACTATTTTAGCCTAAATAAATGCCTGAACTTCCTGGCTCTACGTAATAATAAAACATGAAACAGAAATGTATGGTTTGTTCCAACACGGTACCAACTCGATTCTGAACTGCCTGCTCACGGGCAGTTTTTTTTTTTTTTTTTTTTTTTGCTAGGGGCTTTACGTCGCACCGACACAGATAGGTCTTATGGCGACGATGGGATAGGAAAGGCCTAGGAGGTGGAAGGAAGCGGCCGTGGCCTTAATTAAGGTACAGCCCCAGCATTTGCCTGGTGTGAAAATGGGAAACCACGGAAAACCATCTTCAGGGCTGCCGATAGTGGGATTCGAACCTATTATCTCCCGGATGCAAGCTCACAGCCGCGCGCCTCTACGCGCACGGCCAACTCGCCCGGTCTCACGGGCAGTAGCGTAAGTGCTGTTTCAACAGAAATCCAGAATTGGTTCTGAACTGCGAGTTCCCAATTTACGCTGTTCCAAATTAATTCAAAACCAATTCACAACTGATTTTACAAGTTCTTGGTCAAAATCAGAGAATGCGAATTCTGGACGTGCACATTACTTTCGACCAATCAGCAGTGTGGAACAATATCTGCCTCTTTCATAGAATTCTGGTTCGACCTGCCTATCAACAGCATTGAAACAATGTTTTTTTTTCCTCGTGGCTTTACGTCACACAGACAGATCTTATGGCGACGATGGGATAGGAAAGGCCTAGGAGTGGGAAGGAAGCGTCCGTGGCCTTAATTAAGGCACAGCCCCAGCATTTGCCTGGTGTGAAAATGGGAAACAACAGAAAACCATCTTCCGGCTGCCGACAGTGGGATTCGAACCCACTATCTCCCGGATGCAAGCTCACAGCCGCACGCCTCTAATCGCACGGCTAAGTCGCCCGGTCATTGAAAGAATGGTTACCACCACCATACATGGGTCTGTACACATCCTGAAATATCATCTGTTCGGACCACCCTTATTAAAAAAAAAATCCGTATTACTGCTATATTTCTATACGATAAAACATTCTGTATCCTGATATGCTTTACTTTGTCCATTGTGGCAACCCGTAATTGTGGAAAGTCGTTGATTCGTGCAAGAAATATATATACGTACTTTCAGTTTGAATAATGAGGTCATTGACATACTTTCGTAGATGGTGTTGTTTAAGTGAAGAACTTTGATTTACGTGTTCCAAAAAAACATCGCCAATAATGAATTCTAGAATCGTTATAAAGGTGCGTTATCCAAGGTGCGATTGTAGCCTCACGGCGACAGCAGTCTCCATCTCCGCGCATGCGCAGTTTGAATTTGGTCTGCGACTCGCGGCGATTGCGGCTTGAGCCGCCACATTGGTGCAGTGAGCAGTGCTGGCGGCCGCAGTCGCTGCGACAGTTGATATAAGTATCTGTTGTGTAGTAGTTAATTACTGACTTTGGGTACGATATCGAAGTAACGAAAAGTCGAGGGAATGTTCAGTCACTGGCATGATATAGCTCTTTGCCACTTAGTTCTTCCTTTCTTAATCTGCTTACCCTCCAGTGTTGGTTTTTCCCTCGGACTCAGCGAGGGATCCCACCTCTACCGCCTCAAGGGCAGTGTCCTGAAGCGTGAGACATTGGGTCGAGGGATACAACTGGGTAGGATGACCAGTACCTCGCCCAGGTGGCCTCACCTGCTATGCTGAAGAGGGCCTTGGTGGGGGATGGGCAGATTTTAAGGGATAGATAAGGAAGAGGGAAGGAAGCGTCCGTGGCCTTAAGTTAGGTACTATCCGGGCATTTGCCTGGAGGAGCAGTGGGAAACCACGGAAAACCACTTCCAGGATGGCTGAGGTGGGAATCGAACCCACCTCTAGTCAGTTGACCTCTCGAGGCTGAGTGGACCCAATTCCAGCCCCTCGTAGCACTTTTCAAATTTCGTGGCAGAGCCGGGAATCGAACCCGGGCCTCCGGGGGTGGCACCTAATCACACTAACCACTACACCACAGAGGCGGACTGCCACTTATCCTAGTATAAATGTGTGTACCAGAAGAGCTAAATGAAGACGAGTATCCAGAGAGTAATTTCACTCCCTTTACGGTAGAAGAAGTAGAACATGTAATAAACACAACGAAAGACAAAAAAGCTTGTGGTCCAGACGGAATTTACTACGAAAATCTTAAAAGTACAGCAACCCATCTCAAGAAATTATGGACAGACCTATACAATGAATGCATAAAGCAAGGAAAAATACCTCATAACTGGAGCCTTTCTACTCTTAAAATTTTATACAAAGGGAAAGGAAATATTAGGGATCCAAACGCATATCGTGGAATAGCTCTCGAATGTACTGCCCTAAAAATACTGACAAGCCTCATAACAAAACGTCTATACAGCTTGGTTGAAGGATCAATACCGGAAGAGCAATTTGGATTCATGAAGGGAAAATCAACACTCCAAGCGGTAAAATGTTTACAAGGGGATATAGAAGATGCATTAAGATTCCACAGAGGTAAACTACACGCTGTCTTTATAGACTGGAAAAGCTCACTGGGAAAAATTACATCACGAGGATTTTAAGGAACATTCTGAACAAAAATTTCATACAAATAGATGGCAATGTTGATATATCAGATCCGATAGAACAAACAAACGGAGTTTTGCAAGGTGATCCGCTTAGTCCGCTCCTATTTAACATAGTAACTGCGGACATAAATCAGAGCATTAGAACAGAAAAGGTCAAATTGTACGCATACGCGGACGACATGGTGCTTGTATCCACTGAGTTAGCAAATCTCCAGGAGGCTTTCAACAAACTTACAGTATGGGCAACCGAGAACGAACTTCAATTAAATGAAAATAAAACTGTGTCAATGACTTTCAGGAAAGGAGGCAAACCGGCAGCTAACGATGTTATAATTTATAAAAGAGACACACTATCGATCGTAACACATTACAAATATTTGGGAATCACATTACAGACTCACGGAAATGTATACAGTATCCATGTTCGGGAGAGAGTTATCGCCGCTTTATCAACTATGAACAGTACACCGAACTTACGGAAGTTAACATTAAATACCGCGTTAAAAATTTTCAAGTTAAAAATCACTCCAATAGTGACATATGGTTTGACTTTAATTTGGGACCAATTAAGAAAGAAGAATCTGAAGGAAATCGAAAAATTAAAAGTAAGATTCCTGAAGAAGGCCTTGTGCATTTCAAAGTATACACCCTCACGTCTGGCATATGTTCTCGCCAGAGAATTCTACATTGAGGATTTAAGATACGACCTATGTTTTCCTTGGCAACCGTAGAGAGGTGTTGTTTGAACTTCAGCAAATAGTTTGAAGTTTATTTACTGGTATATTTTGAAGAACTTTGTGCCTCCAGTCGCTACCTAGTACTTACACATTACGATACGCTTAGTCGTGTGCTCCGTGTTTTCAGTATTTGGTTGTGAGGATTATTTTTTCTTGTTTTAGTGCTAGTGCCGTGTGTTATTATGGCTGCCTCCAGTGGAGGTGATAGCCTTTTGTTAGGAGATAAGTTAGTTGTCGCGCAGGAGGAAGAAGTTCGGATGCAAGACGAATCTTCTGGAAACCTGGCAACTCAATCAATTTTGACAGACTCACAATTATCACAAAATTCTAATTCTAATGGTGACAATGTACTGCCGCCTATGGAACGTGAACAGTATTCCCATTCACACCTTGGACCTTATATTGTATACGTTGAATCTCTGGAAAACAAAAATTTAGGGCAACTCCATCCTATGGCCCTTGGGAGACATTTTTATGAACGTAATATTTCCGTCCAGTCTATCTCCCGTAAAGGTCGTAATCGCCTACAAATAATTTTTAATAATGCGGGCCAAGCCAACGATTTTCTGTGCCACCCTCTGCTCACATCTCTACATCTTAAGGCATACATCCCGTCTTCTAATATTTTTCGTGTAGGGATTATTCGAGATGTGGATAAGAACCTTTCTGAAGACGACATTCGACTTTATCTTACTTCAACCGTACCGGTTAAAGCAGTACAACGTCTCAATCGTCGCATTGTTTCCAATGATGGTGTTGGTTATGTCCCCACTGGGTCAATTAAAATTACTTTTCGAGCCCAAAAGTTACCTACACAAGTGTCTCTTTTCCAAGTCTACTTGCATGTTGAGCCTTTCATTTTTCCCCCTGTTCTCTGCAGAAAATGCCTCCGATATGGTCATACACAGGCCCAATGTCGTGCACAGGTAGCACGCTGCGGGAAGTGCTCAATGGAGCACGCCACCGATCATTGTACATCTCAGATTGCAAAATGTGTGTATTGCAAAGGCCCACATCCAACGGGAGCATTAACTTGTCCGGAACACATATATCAACAAGAGATAAAGAAGGTCATGAGCACGTAACATATCTCATTTCAAGATGCTAAGAACAAGACCTCCCTCCCTCATTATCATCCGTCTCAACACCCCCAGGATTCCCCCCCCCCCTTGGTACCAGAACAAGTCTCTTCTTCCCCTGTTCAAGATTTTTCTAGAAAACGTAAATTTACACAAGTAATCCAGAAATCTACCCCTCCGCCTTTCACTCCGGGTTATGATAGAACTGATTATCTTGCCTTGGTACGCCCTGACCCCGGTTCTACGGGCCGGGTTCCATTTTCTTCTCCTCTGCCTGCTACAACATCATCTTCTCTTCCCACAGCATCACCTCCCTCTACTTCGGGTCCTAGTTACCCGCCCCGATCCCACGACTCTCAACTGTTAATGCAAAGAAACCAAGTACATCAAGAAATCCCACAAATCTTATTCTTGCTTCTTCAGAATGTGGGAGGAGAGTCTCCCATTTCACCGGTAATTTATCAACTACGAGATCGCATCGCTCATATCCTTACCCTATATGATACGCGTTTTGCAGTGGAACGCTAGAAGTCTTTTTCATAAAAAACATGAACTTCAACTATTAATTCAGGAAACATGTGCTAACATCATTATAATACAAGAAACGTGGTTTTATGCAGACACCCTTTTTCATCTTCCTGATTTTCGTGTCGAACGCCTTGATACTAATGGAAGTGAAGGCCTTGCCATTTTTATTCGTAAGTCTATTCCATATGTCCCCTTTCCTCTGACGCATTGCATTCCAAATACTCTTGCTTTAGGTATTATCGTGCGAAATATATATTTCATCAATGTGTATTGTCCTCCTGATGTTTATATCTCTACCTCTCACTGGTCCCACTTCCTTACCCAATTTGATTCCATTGACAATGTTTTTCTCTTTGGTGATTTTAATTGTTCCCATACTGCCTGGGGTAGTTCTAAAGATACATCTAAAGGGACAAATTTTCTTACGGCAACTCAATCCCATCACTTTACCCTTTTAAATGACTGGTCCCCAACTCGACTCACCCCTCCTGGTTCACCCCCTAGTTCTGTTGATCTTTCGCTCTGCCATGACCACATGACTCCTAATACCGTGTGGCATATACTCCGTGACACTCATCTGAGTGATCATTTCCCTATTCTTATTTCTTTTGGTGTTTGTAAACCACCCTTTTCCTCATCCCCACCCTCTCAGCTCAGTAATATTCGGTCTTTCCGAAATTTTGATAAACAATCGTATTGTAGTTTCCTTCACACCCATTTCCTTCAATACACGCCCAATAGCTTAGACTATCCTACCCTTCTACGCATTCTCTCCTCATATGTTGAGACTTTCCATCCATTCAAATTTATCCCCTCCCTCTGTCCCCGTCCTTATCAGAAAATACATTGGTGGGACGACGAATGTCACAAGTTAATACTGCGGCGAACAGCTTTATTTAAATTGTATCGTAAGAATATGACGCTAGCTAATTATTTAACATTGAAACGTCATAATGCATGTATCAAACGCATATTTAATGCAAAGAGCCGCGAGTCTTGGAAGGCCTTCATCTCCTCTCTTAATCATCGCGTATCTGCAACATCCCTTTGGAACGCCATTCGCGCACTTACCCGTGTTACTTCTGTACACCCTGCGCATTCGATTATTCTGCCTAATGTCCTTCTTTCTTTTCTATATACTATAACACCTGACTTCACAATTCCGCCTCCCTTTTCTTCCTTCCGTCCCATATCCCCCCAATTTTCTGTTTTACTTCAACCCATCCAACTGTCCGAATTACAGTCCGTTTTACAAGTAGTTCGTAGTTCATCTCCTGGTCCTGATAGTATCACTTACACTATGCTCCGACTTTTACCCCATACCGGTCTTCTTGTTTTACTTTCTCTTTTTAATAATATCCTTCTCACCTTACAGGTACCGGCACAGTGGAACAACTTTCATTTAGTCCCAATTCTTAAACCTGGGAAAGATCCCTCTTCTCCATTAAGTTATCGTGGCATTGTTTTAAGTTCCTGTGTTAGGAAACTTTTTCAAAAAAATCTACTACGGCGTCTTCTCTGGGTTATGGAGAAACATCAGATCCTTCCTAAATATCAGTATGACTTTTTTAAAGGACGTAGCACACAAGATCCACTCAATATTTTGTTGACTGATCTCCTACTAGCTAGACATCGTAAACATAGCACTATTACTGTTTTTCTTGATATTCAAGGAGCTTATGATTCCGTTCCTTTACACCTATTATGGTCTTGCCTTGATTCGCTTGGATTTCCCTCTGCTTTTATTTCTCTATTAGAACGCCTATATACTTCTCGTACTCTCATTCTCAAATCCCCCTACGCCCCGTTTCCAGGAAGACACGTTTCGCATGGAGTCCCACAGGGTGATATACTAAGCGGTATCCTCTTTGCGCTTTATATGCGAGATTTAGAACGTATAATTACAAAGAACGCACGAGTTTTAGCTTACGCAGACGATTATGTTTTATACGTAGCACATGATAGTGTTGATGTGTGTAGGAGAAAAATAGAGTGTGTCCTTCATGAGGTTGCTCTCTGGTTACATGAACATGGCTTCTCACTCTCGCCTTCCAAATGTGCTGCAATCCTATTTACCCATACTCGCGCACCTAACCGTTCTCCTCTCCTTCTTGATCGTCTTACCATCCCCTTTGTTAATCAGCATCCCTACCTTGGAGTCATATTGGACCACAAATTATCATGGACTCCTTATGTGGTCTCTCTTCAACGTAAAACTGATCGTTTTATTTCTATATTCCGTACGATCACCCGTCGAAGTTGGGGCGCTGACCCCGTTACAGCTATTCTCCTTTACAGAGCAACTATTCGATCCTTACTAGATTATTGTGCTCTTTTTATCGACACCGCTTCTGCTACTATCCTTGCACGTTTAAATACAATACAATACAATACCGCGCACTACGTGTCTGTTTAGGAGCACTTAAAACTACACCAACCAATGCCTTATTAATAGAAGCCGGTGAACAGCCTTTAAAGATTCGGCGACAGACCATAGCCGCTAAGTATGTCCTCAAACATTTTACTGTCACCCGGTCTCAGCTTATCCCCAAGCTACGACTTTTACATTCTTATTATTCTTCCAAATCTCCCCGTGGAAACCGTGTCCCTGCTTTATATACCGCATTTCGTTCTCTTATACCAAGAGAATTTGAGCTCCTCCGTTTACCCACATTGCCTTTATACTCTATCCCTTATGACAGTCAGTCCTTTTGTCCTCAAGTAATTATATCTTCTTCTGAATCATTTTCTTGTCTAACACATTCTACTCCTCTTTCCCTTCTTGCAACTAAACGTATTCGACTTTCCCTCTACATAAGGGAAGTAAGCATTTTTACTGACGGATCAAAATCAGCACACGGCGTTGGAGCAGCCTTTTATATCTACCAACCGTATACTCTCTCTGAGTTTTCCCTGCCTTCTGCCTTTTCTGTTTTTACCGCCGAATTGTTTGCTATTCGACAAGCCCTCATTACCATCAGGTCACATGCTTATGATAAGGTTACGATTTTCACGGATGCACAAAATGTTCTGCATGCCTTATGCTCGCCTCTCTCTTCCCCTAATTGGTACTTATATAGCGTTAAGAATCTCTTATATATCCTTACTCGTTCTGGTGTTTATATAACTCTAGTTTGGGTTCCCAGTCACTCTGGTATCATGGGGAATGAGACTGCTGATAAGGCAGCTAAACGAGCATCACAACAATCCCCCCCTCTTTTTCTTGCGATCCCCCCTTCTGATCTCATTCATGAAGTGCGGGATATAGCATATCGTCATTGGCAGTCCGATTGGAATGAAACGTCACGAGAAAAGGGATGTTTTTATCATCAATTACAACCTGTTATTCCTCTTAAACCGTGGTTTTATTATGGTACGTACTCTCGGCGCCATATCACATCTATTATACGTCTACGTTTTAATCATGCCCTTACTCCCCAATAGAAAAATCGTTTTCATCTTCCTCCCCCAACTTCCTGTGCTTGTGGCTTGTCTGATACTGACAGTAATCACCTTCTGTTACAATGTCCTGCTTTTGATGTTCCCCGCCAGCGCTTCCTATCCTCTTTGCTTAACATGGGCATCCCCTTCCCCACAAGTATTTCGTGTTTATTATCCTCTCTAACTCCTACTCTTGTGAACAGCATAAATCAGTTTCTTGATGATGCACATATTATATTGTAGGCCTAATCCTCTGACAGTCACTTTATGCTCTCTCTTCCATTGCAAAATGTTTATCATGATTTTGGTAGGATATAAATCTCTTTACCCTCTGTCTATATGTTATCATCGTTTCTTGTGTGACTCCTATGGTATGTTTTTTTCTATCAATTACATTTTAAAGTACAATACGAGTGATACATGTGTCAGTGTTTAAGTAATTAATGTTTTCGTGACTGGACGATAACACATGAGTCCAACCACACCTTTCAAGAAGAAGAAGAAGAAGAAGAAGAAGATACGACCTATGCCTGCCATCAACAGAAGCATACCAGAGTCTACTCCGTGAACTGCAAGGAAAAAGAGAAGAAATATTTTCTGAATTTTACGCTACAGATGCTATGATCATCAGAGAATGGATAAAAGCCAATTACGCACTGAGACACCATGACGCGTTTTGCTGTGCATGGTTTTCACCACGGTATCTGCGCGAGAGACATCTACCACCAACCGGATGAACTATGCGTGTGCAAACTTTGTGATAACCCATGTGACAGATATCACGTAATGACATGTAAGCGCAGAGAAATATCTCTGACAAAATTCTGTGAAAATGTTTAAGAGTATGTCCTCTAATTATGCACATTGTGCGAAATTAAATTAAATTAAATTAATTTAAAGCAAGTGATTATTACTCAACATCTCTTCCGCAAGCATTCTCCTCAGTCAATCAAGGGCCGCTAAAAGCCGAGCGGTGCACAGATGTTAACAGTCATGATATCTTGTCAAGATTACTGGGTCATAATTTATAGGAATGCATATGTAGTGTAATACGTACATTTAAGTAAAATGTAAATCCCACTCTGCATTATCATTTTTATATGTTTTTATTGATTCCTTCATTCCCTAGATTGGGTAGTAGTACGCTAGACAGTTTTGCAACTGCATAAATTGAATTATACCCGCTTCCACGAAATTTCACCGATGGAATGGCATGTCTAAGTATGTAAATAATTAACATTTTGGTGCAATTAATGTTGTGTCACTCAATTAAGTTACGGGTTTGTTAAACTTGAAGATTACCGGGCGGCGAGTTGACCGTGCTGTTAGGGGCGCGTAGCTGTGAGCTTACATCCGGCAGATAGTGGATTCGAATCCCACTGTCGGCAGCCCTGAAGATGGTTTTCCCTGGTTTTCCATTTTTACACCAGGCAAATCATGGGACTGTACCTTAATGAGGCCACACGGCCGCTTCCTTCTAACTCCTAGGCCTTTCCTATGCCATCGTCGCCATAAGACCTATCTGTGTCGGTGCGACATAAAGCCACTAGCAAAAAAACAAAAAAAAAAAAAACACTTGAAGTCTATTACGACCATAGATTTACGGATCGTTATGTCTTACTGTAAAACATTTATACACCTGAGCTAAACACTGTTAAAATAAGATTAAAATGTCCATACCTGAAAGTGAGTGCAAGTTTCTCAGCTGGGCTGGTGGACTCCAATACAAGTAAAAACTGATATTAAAAAGAATTTTCATTTACGTATTTCAGTCATGTGGCATAACCACTGGATATATAAAGATCACAACGCGTCCAAAACGCAATTTTCCAACCACCCCGAGCCGTGAAAAAGTTACATACAGGGCGAGTTGCCCGTGCGGTTAGGGGCGCGCAGCTGTGAGCTTGCAGCCGGGAGATAGTGGGTTCGAGCCCCACTGTCGGTAGCCCTAAAGATGGTTTTCCGTGGTTTACCATTTTCACATCAGGCAAACGCTGGGGCTGTACCTTCCCACTTCTAGGCCTTTCCTATCCCATCGTCGTCATAAGACCTATCTATGTCGGTTGTAAAAAAGTTACCTTGCAAAATTAACAAAAAGTTTTTTCTTGGAAACATAATAATCTGAAATTTATATTTAAAAAATGTTAAAACATCCCAATGTATATTGTATTAACATTCGATCAGATAGCGGGTTTTAGAGAAACAATGTCTTTAACTTGACGCATAGTTCAAACACGGGCACGTTTTGCGTTCCACCTGTGATAACATATATTAAAATATAAACAAAACTTCGAAACCAAAGTGACCTAACGTGAAATGGAGAGAGGAAAATGATGTTGTTATTGGATTTTCTATAGGCCTATTGGTTATTTCATAAACAACCTCTAAACTCGAGTGCAAGTAGATGTGACGACCGAAAGGAAATTAGGTAGTGGCTAATATTATTGAAAGGAGCAGATGCGGCCATGGAAGACGACGAAGAATTAGGCTAACAAGATAAGTACAGTAGGTAAGTTTCGTGATCAGAAGGCTCAGGACCTATCGTTTTACATGGAATTCAAACCACAAGGATGTGACTTTTTCGAACATCTCAAATGTATTGACTGGGATTCGAACGCGACTGTTTTATTGAGAAACAACTGGCGATAATCGCTCGCTCCGTAGTTGCCATTACTATCTCGCTAGTTGCTAGCATGTAGGAGTGTGAGGGATGCGTCTAACGGGAAGAACAAAGAACTCGTCAGAAGTATTGCTTCACGGCTGTTGTTGCCAATCATTTCTCTAACTTTGCGAATCCCTGAGGAGTACTGATGTTTAGCAAACTTGTTCTTGTAGCCTGCAGTACTGATCTTAACAAGAAAGTTTATTTTCAAGATAAAATCTATTTAAACTTACTTACTGGAAGTTTTAGCTTGGTATTTTTGATCTCCATCCTCACCGTTGCCACTGCCTACCCTGTTCGATAAGGGCAGTCCATTTACTAGAGTATCTAGGGCAATATTGCGAGTTTTTATCATGGCCGACTTGCAGACGGGACATTGACTTCCCCAAGCACATATTGGGCACATGGAATGACCTTGTTCACACTGACCGATGGGAAGACGAAGGTAATGGTTGCACTGAGGATTCTGGCACCGTAGAACGTTCTTTATAAATATCATATCATCTTCGTCCTGCTGAGAGTCTGACATATCCAAAGGAGGTTGCTCTCCACCCATGATGAGAGTGAAACGTTAACTGTTTTTTCTGTACCGGCACACTACTTTTTACTAATTTATTTCTGTTATTATATTCTGTTGGGGTTCTACATCTTGCATCTCATTAATCAGAAGTATTTTATTTTTTATATTTGTACCTATTGGTATTAAAATTTTCGGATGATTAAAGGGGTGTAATTTGCCGTGATCTGATAGTAATTTAAAATCTATCACAACCTTCTCAGCATCTTAAATAAGGAGTATACACTTAGCAGAATGGAAAGGAGTATAAAACTGCATTGTTATTTGTTTTGTAAGATCCACGGCTAACGTGAAGTACAGATGGCGTAGAGAGCAATTCTCTCTATGACGAAATCTATTGAATTGTTGGGTTTGGCTCAACGACATGAAAGATATCAACGACATTAAAGATATATAGACTGCTAAACATACTCGTTACAGCGCCCCTGGTTGAAGCACAGCGAACTAACTTTTGCCTACAACTGTCATGGCGGCTGCTACTTCTTAGTCTTGACAGTTAGCCATTATCAGTTCAATGAATTGATGAGATTATATGTTATTGCAAAATTAAAGATTTATTTAAAAATAAACACGACATTTTCAAACATGCTTAATGTTGCATTTATGTTATAATGAAATAAGCGCAGTGAATATTGTGAGCATTTGCTTGGTTTAAACAAGAATTACGTATGTATAGAAGAATGCCCTACAGAAAGACATGTTATACGTACAGCAGTTCATTGAGGAATTCACACGCGTAGACAAAGATACCACTGCCTTTTCATGACGTACCTTCAGTGTCATTCTGGTATAATTTTTGAATTTTGCTTCTTGGTCTGGTTTGTAATGTTTTATGCTTTTTGCTACTTATGGCTACTTTTTAAATACTGCTGACCAACAAGCAGCACATACAACGTCCGTTGGTTGCGGTGTAGAAAATCTCTACGGCATCCTCTGCCTGTCGTAAGGGGCCACTACATGGGGTAACCCCAGATTCTAAAGTTGAGACCACCGGACCCCTGGCTGAGTGTAGCATTCCTTCCACATACGGTATCCTACCAGCTTTACCACTTTAATATTTCTATCGGATCTCTCTTGGTTAAACCTCGCCTGACTTCATTCTACTGAATTCATAGTCCACATTTATTTATTTATTTATTTATTTATTTATTTATTTATTTATTTATTTATTTTAACCTTGCACACCTTCTCAAAGACCGTACTCCATCACACAACAACTTCTCCAGCTCGTTTCTATGGCAGATTCAGAGGAAATAAGCATATGTTTTGCCTTCAAGTGTCATGGCTGCCAGTGGTTCAAGTAGATTCAAAGATGGCCATCATATTAGCAGTCTATATTTTAAATGTCGTTGGTTTGGCTGGATGGGGCAAGGGTTTTTTCTTCTTCTTCTTTTTGTTTTGGACAAGAACAGAATTATCTGCCAAGAATAATTTTAACCTAGCCTTGAGGATCGTGCAAGAAAGTACCTAGCGCAACAGAATCGAGAATTTTCAACATGCGTGCACGTTCAGTGACAATCGGGAAATGCAGCAATGATAGGTTTACTCTTAATACAGTTTACAAATGACTCATTTATTCAGTTCATTTGATTCTATATATATGTGTGTGATGAATCCCATAAGTACTATTGTAACTAAACAGTACACTAGACAGCAGCAAGGAATCAGAGGTTAGTACTTTTAATAACGACGTACAGTCAGTAAAATTAGTCCAGCCCGGGGGCCACTCACGCGTAGCTGTCGTTTGTTTCCTCGCTCGCGGCCTACTCGAAAAGAATGTTCTCTAGCAGTGCTCGTGCTGCCAACCTCTGTACTTAGGAAGATAGGAACTATGCTTGCTTCGCTAGCGGGTGGTGATGATTATTAGATTCTTGCCTCTGGACGGAAGACAATTGGTCTGGACGGTTAGGATTCTTGCCGTGGACAAGACCATTGATCTGGATAGTTAGGATTCTTGCCGTGGACAAGACCATTGGTCTGGACGGTTAGAAGCCGCGAAGCGGCGTTAGGCCCCTAGTTTCGTGAGGAAAGACGATTGGTCTGGACGATTAGGATTCTTGCCGTGGACAAGACCATTGGTCTGGAGAGTTAGGATTCTTGCCGTGGACAAGACCTTTGGTCTGGACGGTTAGAAGCCGCGAAGCGGCGTTAGGCTCCTAGTTTCGTGAGGAAAGACGATTGGTCTGGACGGTTAGGATTCTTGCCGCGGACAAGACCATTGGTCTGGATAATTAGGATTCTTGCCGTGGTCAAGACCATTGGTCTGGATAGTTAGAATTCTTGCCGTGGTCAAGACCATTGGTCTGGATAGTTAGGATTCTTGCCGTGGACAAGACCTTTGGTCTGGACGGTTAGAAGCCGCGAAGCGGCGTTAGGCTCCTAGTTTCGTGAGGAAAGACGATTGGTCTGGACGGTTAGGATTCTTGCCGCGGACAAGACCATTGGTCTGGATAGTTAGGATTCTTGCCGTGGTCAAGACCATTGGTCTGGATAGTTAGGATTCTTGCCGTGGACAAGACCATTGGTCTGGACGGTTAGAAGCCGCGAAGCGGCCCTAGGCTTCTAGTTTCGTGAGCGCGGCCACTTGCGCTTTTATTGTGCTGCGGTTGGTAACGCATTATGATTAACTTCCTTCACGGGAAGGAGATCACGTGCCATTTTACATTGGCCAATAGGAATACAAGAAGCTACTTGAGAAATGAATATGGCCTGTAATAATCTTAATTAGGTTGTAAACGTAAATGTACTTCTTGGGGCGGGTTGGTGGGTTCCTGGACATCGCATTGAACACATCTCTGCTCTCAGACGCTCTCCAAGTAAGATTGCATTAATTTCCACTCACTTATAACATTACAAATGTAGTGGCCCCCGGGCTGGATTAATACCAAATATTTGGACAGCGCTTCTACGGTTGAAGACTGAAAGTTGAAAAATTTCTTAATCGACGACTTGAGATATGAAATGACGTTGCCGTGTACACAGCAAAGCATCGCAATATTAGAGACTCTATATGAAAAGAAGAGAAATATTCCTATAGAATTCTACGCCACAGAAGCTATGACATCTAATGAATGGAAAAACACCAACTATGAATTGAGGCATACGGTTACCCGTTTTGCGGTGCATGGATTTCACTTCAAGGTGTGTACGAATATAAAATTCCATGACCCAACCCCAGATTGTAAGTGTAAATGGTGTGGGAGACAGTGTGACAGATATCACGCTCTAGTATGTAATAAAAGGACTATCTCAATAAGACAACTTTGTAGTGAGTAATAGTAGAATTGCATTAATATGTATCATGCACATAGTGCGCTTTCTATTGAATAAATTTTCATTCTACTATGCTCCATACCAAATTAATAAGAAATCTATTAGTTAGAAGTTTTTGAAACCAAGTAGGGGTTACATGAACGAATTGGATCCACGAAATGTCACTGTAATATTTGTCACAAATGGAAGAAAATAATTGCTTTTACTCAAATAAAGTAATCTGCTGTAAATTAAGGAATAGTACGAAATGTTTTACGTGTAGAGAATGATATGGATACATACTTTACTACCTTACAACTATTGTTTCTGCTACGTCGGAACGCTTCCGTATGTGTTTTGTTTGTCTAACACTTTCGTGTGTAATGTATTTGCTCACTGAAGTTGTTTGAATTAATTAGGTGTCGTTTTCTTCATGTTGCTCATTCATTTTGTGCCCTAACTCTTTCATTAAGTGATATATTTATTTGTCCAGATATCATGCTATTTTGCTGTTTACCGAGCTCGATAGCTGCAGTCGCTTAAGTGCGGCCAGTATCCAGTATTCGGCAGATAGTAGGTTCGAACCCCACTGTTGGCAGCCCTGAAAATGGTTTTCCGTGGTTTCCCATTTTCACACCAGGCAAATGCTGGGGCTGTACCTTAATTAAGGCCACGGCCGCTTCCTTCCCACTCCTAGCCCTTCCCTGTCCCATCGTCGCCCTATCTGTGTCGGTGCGACGTAAAGCAACTAGCAAAAAAAAAAAAAA
The DNA here is from genome assembly GCF_040414725.1 of Anabrus simplex. Lineage (NCBI taxonomy): Eukaryota > Metazoa > Arthropoda > Insecta > Orthoptera > Tettigoniidae > Anabrus > Anabrus simplex. The sequence goes on from NC_090269.1 coordinate 118,961,168, forward strand.
AAAAAAAAAAAAAATTGCTGTTTGAACTGCTCGCGCTAGTCATATGGACAAAGATAATGAGAATTCACAGACATAGCACTCCCATTAGTCGGTGCTAGCCCTGGACCTCAAAAAAAGAAACAAAAGACGGCACGAGCAGCGGAATGAAACATAAGGGGAGTACTGTTTACAGTCCGTTAAGTACGTATACATATTTCACTACATATTTCTCTAGTAACGACGGTATTTCTTAATTTACCGCAGATTTTACACTTTATTTGAGTAAAAGTAACTATTATCTTCCATTTCGGACAAATATTACATAAGCGAGACCGGTAGGAAGAAACGTTAGGAGTTTGCTAAAGCCTGCAAAGATAAACCGACTGAATTTTTGAACCACGCCCTTTTTCTGGTGGTGTATACTATTTGGTTGTGATGGGAAAAGGTTCGTGTGGTGGAGATCCAACCAAGAACTGAGAAATGAAACACGATGACGAGCACGTCATGATCTGGTACTGCATGGTGGCATCCAGGGTGGGAAACTTGGCACTTATTTATGGAATCAGGAATGCCAGGAAGTAAATAGAGGTGCTGCATCACAATCAGCCATCCAGAGCTGAGTGCGTATTAGAGATTATTATTACTCCCAACAAGACAACGACCCAAAGCATACTGTGTGGGCAACACATTTGTGGTTGCTTCATAACATCCCAACCACCCCAGTAATCCGATCTCAATCTAATTGAGAATTTATGGCACTTATTGAGCAAAGAAGTCAGGAAATATGGCATATCAAGCAAGGCAGAAAGCTCTTGCGGTGTAATGGTCGAAAATACTGTATCTCCTGAAATGACAAAGAAGTTGGTGAGTTCCATGCCTTGAAAACAACAAGCTGCTGTTGCTGCAAAGATAACGGACACGAAGTATTAAAGAAGCGTGTGTTGACTTGATGAATCCGTAGGCAAATAGTTTTTTGACACTAAGAAAGCAAATTCGCCTGTGTCTTATGAGATAGCAAATAGTTACAATAGAGAATGTCTTGAAGTTTATTTACCACTAGCTGTAGTACACGTCGTTGACGGGACAATATTATTTACCTAACCTAACCTAACCTAACCTAACCTAACCTAACCTAACCTAACCTAACATAACATAACCTAACCACGTGCAAGACTATATTTTTTGTCCACCTCTCATATTGTTCCCCAGATTCTGAGGCCCGTAAGTGGGCGCCTCTCCCTGTCAGCGGCTTGTCGTGACGTACCCACTTCCTTGCTCTGTGTGGCCCTTTGCTGCTTTGCTGTTTGTTTTAAAATCAACCGCAAGAGTAATACATCGATTTCTATGCTTTCATAAGAAAATGATGCAACAAATAATATACTCTTCGCTGTGCATGTCTCAAGTGGTACGTGGGGCCGATGACCTTCGATGTTAGGCCCTTTAAAACAACATACATGATCATCATCATCATCATCACGTGGCACGTCACACTCACGCGACTTACTGAGTAGATAAGTGGAGAGAATGCTGTGTTTTCAAGTCGTTAACATCCGTTCTGTGTTCACCTGTGAAATAGTAACCACAATGGAATCGTCACCTCGAGGCATGCAGTTTAATATTACACTATACAGAGTGTTTCTATATTCCCATAACAGACTTTAAGGGCTTGCAGTGGGGACCAAGACGGTTAAGTTTAGCATAGGAACTTGTGTCCGGAAACGTACCGTCTTTCCGCTACCCGTAAAAAACCCACCACAGCACGTGTTCAAATATCCTGCATTGTACGCGCCACTGACTAGAGTACGCACGTCAGTGAACAATCACGTGAAGTCTTATACCCCTAGAGGTGTGCTGACATTCCTTGTCATTCAGTTGAGTGTGTGATCCACACGGACATGTTGTACTTGCTGTTGTGTTTGTGATCTTCGTTCACACTACAGTAGAGCAGTAATTCTTTACTACGTACACAGCAGTAAGCTGTACGTACAGTAGTTCATTTGCACCAAAGATTTGCGCAGCAGTGGATAGGTCGTGGTGACCCGATTGCTTGGCCTACACGTTCACCCGACTTGATACCGCTAGACTACTACCTGTTGGGTCACGTGAAAACTTGATTTACGAGACCTCTGTGGAATTCGAGGAAGACCTACTGGCGCGGGTATGGCTGCGATGGATATTGCAGGACCAGGGATTGATGGCCGTGTATACGAGAACATGATACGTAGGTACTGTGTCTGTGTTGACGTCGGTGGTCGTCACATCGAGCCCACCCTGTAAGCGTGTATTGTGGTTTTTTGCGGATAGCGGGAAGTCGGTACGCTTCCGGGCACAAGTTCCCATGACAAACTTAACCGTCCTGGTCCCCACTGCAAGCCCTCAAAGTCTGTAATAGGAATTTAGAAACACCCTGTATTTGTTTATTTAAGGAAAAGACGTCGGAAGTGTTAAGTAGAAAAAATGCGTACTTCGTTAGGATTAAAATCTAGTTCATATTTACATTCCTAAGATTTCACTTACCTTCCGGCGTCTATTTCTACTAATAAGTTAGTCATATTATGAGAAATTTATAAAGGTTTGCTAATATTTGCGTAATTCTGCGGTATAAAACTTTCTCTAAGGCCTGTCGCGGCCAATTATTTTTTAATATTTAGGTAACTGTATTATGTACTTTATTTTTTCTTCAGGATCTGGCTGTTCTGATATTTTCTTAACAAGGCGGACCCTGTATGATGTAATACCACATTCAGGGAAGAGAAAAGTGGAGGATAATTGTGCGTCTTGATGAAATTTGTAAAAAAAAAAAAAAAAAGGCGCACTAAATGGACGGAAAATGTATCTTTCGATTTGAATAAGAGATTTAAAGTTATACTGCAAACGATATCCAGTGGACACATCATAGCAACTGGAAAATGTAGGTCATATGCTTTGGATACGACTAAATTGTTTATCGAGGAGTACCCTTGGTACTCAATCCCACCAACCGTTCACAAAATCTTGGTTCACGGTCCTGAAGTAATTTCTAGTGATTTGCTTCCTATTGAACATTTAAGTGAAGAAGCGCAAGATGCCAGCAATAAAGTGTTCAAAAGGTACAAAGAATGTTTGAGAAGAATAATGTGCCAAGAGAAGATTAATCAAGATGTGCTTTATAGGCTCTTGATTGCATCTGACCCTTACATTTCAAGCATGGAAAACTTATACACTACAAGAAAGACATCTTATGGTAAAATAAGTTTTAGGTATGTTGCTGCCACCAAACATTAACTCTGATTGTGAAAATAAGTAGTGATAGTTCAGATTCTGACTAAAAACATCTATATACAGTGTTAATTAGGTATGTACAATAAAATAAGCTATTTTTTTTTGTTCCGGGGTATCTGTGGAACGCAGAGAGTTGACAGAAGGTGCGGGCTTGAATGGGTCTAACTACAATATCAAGAATTGAATTAAAACTTTAAAAGGTTATATTTCTTTAGAATATCAAACTTAACACATTTCTTCACTGAGTGAACAATAACAAATTTGTGGATTAAAACAGAAAAACCCTAGGATAGGGCATTTAACAATTTTGGGCTTCAAGCCCTTAGTTCACAATTTCAGAAGCGGAATTACTCAGACACAGACATGTTCCAAAAACAAGAGCACTTGCTCCAAAAGTTTCAATCTTTAGCCTTCTAGAGGCAACCCTTACTATTACAAAACTCTGAAAAGAGCTTCCATGCTCTCGATTTCTTACTGCCCACTCAAGGCAACATTACGTCAAAATCTTACACTTTCAGGCCTCACAAGGCATGATTTACAAAATGAAATAGTTTTACACAGGGGTATCTAGTACCCAACCTACTGGGCCCTCGAGTAAAAGAAGAATATCAGGATAAATTAATGGCCCGAACACAAAATGAATGGAGGTGTAAACTTGCGCTCCTAGATATAATGAAATAAACCTAACAGGGCTCTCAGGCCGATGAACCAGGAGCTAGTCCCAAGCTACTCAGGTGGCTCGCATGGAAATCACTTTAATACATTACAGGAAATAAAACAGTTACGAAGTCGTAGTCACATCAAACCAAGATGAAGGGGAGCTCGAGAGGGAAACTCACTCTTTATCCCCGATTTACAGTTAAAGACTTTATGAAATTTTACACTAGCCGAAAGAAAAATTACATTTTAGAAAAGTTTGTTACATGGTTAAAATTGCGGACCTTCCCCTCGGATAAGTCTGCGGAAGTAGCTACAGAAATCTAAGTCTGGTGGTCATTACCTGGCTGATGTGCTGCCTGCCGAAGAATGAGGCGACCCGCCTCCTGCCTTAACACACACACTCAAAAAGACGACGATCAATTGACAAGGAAACTTGAAAAGCCGCAACTTATATACCCTCAGGGAAGGTTCGAGAGGATTCTGGACTAATCCGGACACACCCTATCAATTTTATTGGCTGAACCCAAAAGTTACACTCAAAATCGAACAAGAAGCCTGTGATAGGCTGAAAATTAAATACAGAAAATTTTCATTGGCCAGATTCAAAACTGGCGGAATAAGAAGTGGTGTTGCAAACTTAGGATTACATAAAAAAAATAACTTTGAGAAAACCTATGAACACAAACTTTCTTTCAATAACAAATTGTTCTTCCTGGCACCAGAGTGCGTGACCATAGGTTTTTTGGTAGTGACATCTGTGGAAAAATGTCCAAACTTCTTGATGTACAGCAAAAACAAAACCAAGAAAAAAACAATCAGTTTAGGGAACTTCACAATGACACAATTACTTAATATTTCAGTAGTGACATCTTCTGATTAGAGTCTCAACTTTATGTAGTAGCAATTTCACATTTTGGTCTATAGATGAGTTCATTAAGGCGCTTATTTTGAAAGAGCGGAGTTGAGGTGTACCTCCCGGTACATTTTTATATTTTTATTTATAAACATGTGTTTCTGTCAAGTAAGTTACCAAAATGCCGTTCACATAAGTTTTGCCAACACTTCCCCCTTTCGGCCCCACTGTGCGGCCATTGTCTTGAGCGGATCGCTAGCGAGGTACCTCCGTGGCTAGATTTGCGACCAAATATACGGCTATCTACTCCATGGATCTAAATGCGGATGCGTCTGTTCATCGGAGGTATCTCCACGATTTTGTTCAGCAGTACCCGGACGCGCGACATATCTTCACGGGCGGTTTTAAGGTAGGAGAGACCCCTGTGGGTGGGGGCTGCAGATGAAGAATACACCCACGGTATCCCCTGCCTGTCGTAAGAGGCGACTAAAAGGAGCGACCAAGGGATGAATGAATTAGAACCATGAAACTACTTGTTATTAGTACCATCACGTAGGGGAAACCATGGGTTGACTTTAATTGCGAGTATACCCGTATGTTAGGTACAATAGGTTTGTGATTAGTGGCAATAGTGGGTGGTTCACTATGGGTTTACAGTACCCGTGATTAGTACCACTATATGTGGAACACCAGGGCTTACGTTGCATGTGATTAGTACCAGTGTGAGAAACCCCACGGGCCTGGGCGTTGCCTCTGATTAGTGGCACTATATGAGCGACACTATAGGTCTGCGTTGCCTGTGATTAGTACCTACCCACTATGTGAGGAACACAACGGGATAGTACGAGTCCCTGTGATTAGTGCACCCATGTGAGGCACACCATGGGTTTGCATTGTCTACGAGTGGCGCCATTATGTGAGAAACACCATAGGTCTGCGTTACCTGTGCGACGTACAATACTTGTGAGTAGTACCATAACGTTTGGAACACAGTGAGTCTACGCTACTCTTGATTAGTACCGCAACTTGAGAAATACCATGGTTCTACTTTATTAGCGATAAGTACCATTATGAGGGGCCGTTGACCTGGATTTTGGACCCCTTTGGACAACAAGAATAATCGATTCAGAATTGTGCTTTGTAAGCAGTTCCTTGGTATATATCCCCCTGTGGGTGGGGGCGGTAGAATAACACCCACGGTATCCCCTGCCTGTCGTAAGGGGCGACTAAAAGGGGCCTCAAGGGCTCTCAACTTTGGAGCGTGGGTTGGCGATCACGGTGCCGTTAGCTGAGTCCTAGCATTGCTTCCACTTACTTGTGCCAGGCTCCTCACTTTCATCTATCCTATCCGACCTCCCTTGGCCACCTCTTGTTCTTTTCCGAGCCCAACGCTATTAGGCTTGCGAGGGCGGGAGTCTTTCATTTCCATGCCCTTCGTGGCCATTGTCTTTCTTTGGCCGATACCTTCATTTGGTGTTACATAGAGGATGGTTGCCTAGTTGTACGTCCTCTTAAAACAGTAATCACCACCACCACCACCTTGGTCAGTAATACTAATTTTTCAATATAGTTTCTGGGAAGGTGAGGCTTTGCGGGTCGATCCACTGATTGTTGTAAGTTCATAAACATTGTTCATCGTCATCTTTTTACAGTCTAGCCAGTGGATCGATTTTGGAATAATTTTTACTTCCGGTATTATGAGTTGGCTCCGCTATTATTTTAAATTCATTATTTATCCTTTCGTTCTTCATAATCATGTTTTAAATTCTAGTCAGCGGATGAATTTTGGACTTTTAAATTGTCATTGCATTTCGTCTCATTAGGGCCCGATGACCTGTATGTTACGCCCCTTTAAACAAGAAGCATCATTATCAAGGTAGGAAAGCATGTTGGATGCTCGTTCGTCTCCGATGATGTCAACACCATGCTCTCGCTTCCTAGCGTGTGTAGCGTGTATACTGCGGAGCTATTCGCCAATTTAGAAGCTCTGCAGTTTGCGCTTAGTCACGAGCGAGGCCACTTTTTAATGTGTACCGATTCGTTAAGTTCCCTGCAGTCTATTGATACATGTTTCCGCAACACCGGCTGGTGAAGCAGATTAATAATATTCGGGCTAGCTTGTGGAATGCTGACACCAGAATCACCTTCGCTTGGCTGCCAAGTCACGTGGGGATTGCAGACAACGAAGTATGAACGTACTGCACCCATAGTATTTAAAGGGTACAGTGCCTGCTACGGATATTTGTTCTCAGCTACGTCGAACCATCTTGGCGTCCTGGAAATTGGTGTGCTTTGCTATCCGAACTCCGCCCGGGGGCTCTCAATTTAGGAGCGTGGGTTGGCGACGACGGGGTTCTTAGCTGATTCCTGGCATTGCTTCCACCTATTTGTGCCAGGCTCCTCACTTTTATGTATCCTATCCGACTTCCCTTGGTCAACTCTTGTTCTTTTCCGACCCCGAGAGATTAGAGCATTCGAGGCCTATGGAGTCTTTCATTTTCACGCCCTTCGTGGCCCTTGATTTTCTTTGGCCGAGATCTTCATTTTTCGAAGTGTCTGGCCCCTTCCATTTTTTCCCCTGTGATTAGTGTTAATAGAGGATGTTTGCGTAGTTGTACTTCCTCTTAAAACAAAAATCACCACCACCACGAAACCTGGCCTGTTTTGACAGACGTTTGAAGTGCTTACTTGCGAGAGACTTGTGTTCTAATGGCATATTAAAAGAAACACTTTTCAGGGCAAAAGTCCTGCAAGCTAGCTTCTCTTTGCTATCGATAATAATTAAAAAAATGGCGTATGGCTTTTAGTGCCGGGAGTGTCCGAGGACAAGTTCGGCTCGCCAAATGCAGGTCTTTTGTTTTGACTCCCGTAGGCGACCTGCGCGTCGTGATGAAGACGTCACATCCACCCAGCCCCCGTGCCAGTGAAATTAATCAATCATGGTTAAAATTCCCGACCCTGTCGGGAATCGAATCCGGGACCCCTGTGACCAAAGGTCAGCACGCTAACCATTTAGCCATGGAGCCGGACGCTATCGGTAATAATAGTTGAAAAAACATTTTAAGATTTTATTATTATTATTATTATTATTATTATTATTATTATTATTATTATTATTATTATTATTATTATTATTATTATTAAAATCACCATAATGTTAAGAGTAATCATAAAGAAATGCACGTTCCCTGTAGGCCTACACGTAGAGCTAACCACTCTACCCCATCAAGTGCCGAGGTTACGGATAGTGGAAGCCTTTACCTTTCACTCCTCCAAGGGCCTTCATGGCCTGTACGGAGATGACTTTGCTTTGCTGTAGGCCTACATAAGGTCACCGGATAATTTAATGGAATGTAGAATTTAATGATCTAAAATGTAGGACATCGGAAAATTTGTATACTGAAAGCAAAAATATGTGGAAATTAGCAATATTTAATGTACAGTATATTATTCTGACATCAATTATTCCAATAATAAAACCAGTTCTACTTTTCCTGAAAAACGTAATTAATATTTGAGAAATATACAGATTTTTTGCAAAATATCTGGCCTGTTTAAGCGGAAATCAATGAAAAGAAAGTGCTTTATCTTTGTATAATGTACAGGAATAACGAATAAATATTCTTCAGTTTTTCAACAGCTCAGAATGACAACTTTCATTAGCACTAAAGTATCTGATTAAAGTTTACTTCCTACAACCTGGAGAACTTTATTTCGCCTCCAAAAGCAATTGTCATGCAGTTGAGCTACTTAGAAATTAATTCTTTCTTTCAATTACGAAAAATACATTTTCTTAAACAACTGATTGTTTTGAATGTCTAGAAAAGAACATCCCAGTCATTAGGGGTCGGCTCTACGTGCCGATTGGACCCAGTTTTACGGCCGGATGCCAAATCTATGTGGAGGGATATGTTCACTATCACGTGTCTTCATGTTTGTTGTTAATGTGATGTGTTGTGGGTATAGGTATGTATTAAAACGAACATAATCCCCAGTCCTCGAGCCGAGATATTAACCAGTCGCGGTTAAAATCTCCGGCCCGTCCGGAAATGGAACTTGCAATAACTTGCTTTTCACGTTATGGATATTAACCAATAGAAGAGTTCTATTTTGTGAACTATTCAGTGGAGTTGAATAGTAGCTTTTTTAACTCAATCGGTGGGTTTGTTCCCGCTTGTCCCTCTGTGGGTGGAGGGGACGCAAATGAAGAATACACCCACGGTATCCCCTGCCGGTCGTAATAAGTGACTAAAAAGGGCCCCAGGGGCTCTGAACTTGGGAACGTGGGTTGGCGACCATGGTGCTCTTAGCTGAGTCCTGGCGTTTCTTCCACTTGTGCCAGGCTCCTCACTTTTATCCATCCTCTCCGACCTCCCTTGGTCAACTCTTGTTCTTTTCCGACCCGATGGTATTAGAGCATTGGAGGCCTAGGCAGTCTTTCATTTTCACGCCCTTCGTGACCTTTTGTCCGTTACTTCAATTTTCGAAGTGTCGGATCTCTACTTCCCCCCCCCCCCTCTCTCTCTCTCTCTGTGTGTGTGTGTGTGTGTGTGTGTGTGTGTGTGTGTGATTTCCGCGTGATGAACACGTAACACTCTATAGGGATGTATCACGCAAAACTTGTCCGCTAGGCAGCGTAATGGTAATACCCGGTATGCGCTTTCCGCTGCTCGATTGTTTTACATGAGTATTCCTACATTTGTGATAATCGAAACGAAACTTTCGCTTTAAATGCATTAAAATGGGGTTACCATATTCTGCTAATGTTTTTAACAAGACGGGAAATGGTATAGGTGCAATGACGATTGCGGATTTGGAAGCAGAATTGAAGAAAAGGGACGAAAAAAATATCCGGAAAAATGCAAGAGTTGATTGAAAGGTAAGGAATAAATGCAGCAACACTTTCTTATAGCGTTTTAGTTAAGATTGAATTATTAAAGTACAAATAGCATTTTGAAAACATTCCTAATACGGTATTTTTCTTTTCTTTGCAGGTTACAGGCCTACATAAGGCTTGACATTGGTGTGACAGCAGTGCCTGGGGCTACATCCAGTACGACTGAACTTCATATAAGGCTTGACATTGGTGTGACAGCAGTGCCTGGGGCTACATCCAGTACGACTGAACTTCATTTCCTTGCAGCGCACGAGTTTCAGGATCTTGTTTCGGACCATAAGACAAATATAAAGATTTCAAATTTGTAAGTAATGAATTATTTCCTGTTCAGGAAGTCTGAAATTGATGGTGCTCCAGTGTCAAATTATAGGTCATGGTGTGATTCAAGGTACCGTACCGCACACGGTGTTATGGCTGTTTTCCTACTTCTATATCTTCTTGCTCTCTGAGTTATTTCCAAGGTACCGGTCCCACACCATGAAAATATCCTTAAGTCTTCGTCTCTCGCCTGAAATTATTGAAATAGGTCATATGAACTTTTCAGAATGTCACTACCTAATTATAAAATTATTTCTTAATTAGTACTAATTAGCTTACTTGCCAGTTTCAGTAATGACATAATCTTCATTTCGAGCAGACTTTGATATCAGGAGTCATATTTTTATTTCGCAGGTCCTGCCTGCGAATCACATGCAACCACTTTTTACGGAAAGGATCTCGCTTAGGAAATTGATGGAATGAATACGGTCGACCTTGATTTAGGGACATTGGGACACAGCAATAGTCAGGCGTCACAATTTTCTTGTTGTCTTTCTTGTCGTAACGATATATTAAATCTTTAACTTCATCGTTTAACTAAGTAACTTCCATTAAAAACACATACAAACAAATGACGATCGACAAGCGCATACCGGGTACTACACGTGAGACATCTATCGGTAGTGTTTCAGTACATCCCTATTACATACTGCTGTAATGGTTGAAACTCCATGAACGTCGGGAAGTCTCTGTAGCTATTGTTACGCACATCCTACCCTTATAATGCAATTAAACCTATGGAGTCGGTACATAACAGAGATAATAGGTTTACAAAAGCTACCTTTCAAATTCCCCTTCATCGTACCACTAAATTTAACAAATCCTTTGTTTGCACTGCATCACGTATCTTTAACGCATTGAATCTTCACCGTTTCTCAAATAACACTAACTGTACTGAACTAAAGCAGTCCTTAACATCTGTCTTCCTGGAGGAGTACGCAAGGGGCTGAGATAAGACATTCTTGTGTCTAACTATCAGAAACATGTATATTTCTAAGAAAATGATTTCTCTGTTTTAGCTTTAAGTTTATATTCCTTAGATTCTTGTAGTCTAAAATAATAAATAGGCTTAATGGTTTACTTTCTTACTTATTATGTAATGTATGTTTTATTTTTACTGGATATGGTATCTGTATTTTAAATTTTTAAGTTTAATATTTAATTTCATATTTTAATATTATAAAAATGTAGTTAGTGTGTTCATAAAGCTGTATTGTATTATACGAAGACGCTACATAAAGGGGCTTTTCAGCCTCAGTGGCTTGTAAATAATCATTTCAATAAAATTCTCTCTCTATACCCCCTGCCTGTCGTATGAGGTGACTAAAAGGGGCGACCAAGGAATGATGCCATTAGAACCATGGAATACTTGCGATTAGTACCATTATGTGCGGAACACCATGGGTCGACATTCCTTGCGACTAGTACCACCTTGCGAGGAAAACAATGGGTCTACGTTACATAGGAGCAGTACCATTAGGCGAAAAACACTACGGATCTGGGCGTTGTTTGTGATAATGGCCATCGTGTGTATTCCACCGGTCGGTTCCACTGTGTTCAGGATGGGTCTACGTTGCCTGTGATTAGTGCCACTAAGTGAGAAACACCACGGGTTTGGTTGGCGTCCGTGATTAGTACCTCTATGTGAGTAAAACCATGGCTTGCGTTGCCTGAGTGTAGTAGTACCGTTATGTGAGGGACACCATGAGTTTGTGTGGCCTGTGGGCGTTGCCATAATGTATGATACACCGTGGGTATATATTGCCTATGATTAGTAGCACATTGTGAGCAACACCATGAGTATACGTCGCCTGTGATTTGTTCCACCAAGTGAGGAAGACCACGGGAAAACTGGCGCCCGTGATTAGTCCCACTATGTGAGGAACACCATTGATCTGCGTTGCTTGTGAGTAGTACCCTTATGTGTGAAACACTATGGGTTTGTGTTGCCTGTGGGCGTTGCCATAATGTGTGATACACCGTGGATCTACATTGCTTATGATTAGTAGCACTATGTGAGCAACACCATGAGTATACGTCGCCTGTGATTTGTTCCACGAAGTGAGGAACACCACGGGAATACTGGCGCCCGTGATTAGTCCCACTATGTGAGGAACACCATTGGTCTGCGTTGCTTGTAAGTTGTGCCCCTATATGTGAAACACTATGGGTTTGTGTTGCCTGTGGGCGTTGCCATTGTGTTTGTCATACCATGGGTCTACTTTTCCTGTGATTAGTACCACCATGCGAGAAACACCATGAATCTACGTTACCTGTGATTAGTACCACTATAGGAGGAACACCTTGATTCTGATTTACCAGTGATTAGTACCACTATGAGAAGCCGGTGACCTGGATTTTGGACCCCTTTAGATGATGAGTATCATCCCAGTAATTAAAGCATTGTGAGTTATATCCACTGATTGTTTTTGTTTCACGATCATTTTCACATCATCATTCGTTTTAGATCCTCGTCACTGGATACATTTTGAAGTTTTAATTTTAGTTTCATTCACCTCGTACCATTAGGGACCGATGGCCGAGTAGTTAGGCCCCTTTAAACAACAAACATTATCATCATCATCATCATCATGTTCCCGTTTGATGGCATTAACCAAGAAAATACGAGCCGTACGTGGTTCCCACAGGGCTCCAGCCGAAACTGGCAGTATTTCAGCTTAGGCTAGACTATATTTTTCTACTTTTCATGAGGCAATTTCTTTTCTGCCTTTTTATAACGACCACAACCACCGATAATGTATTCTAAAACACTTCTGAATCATGCCAACTGATTTGTCTGTGCAGGTTGAATTGTTATACCCGAAGGATGGTTACGAAGAGATCGAGCCGGAACAGTTATGGAGAGCCATCGTTAACGTTATCACGGAGGCGATTAAGGGTAAGTAGTCATGTTTCCTGGTTTTCATGGAGAAAACTTTGTTTAGCGTAAGAAATTCTTCCTTTCGTTTACTTTATATGTCTTCAATCCTCCTCCTGAACTCTCCTTTCTTAATCCCATGAGGTTAGCTTGTTAGACATGTGTGGCAACTGCAGTTGAGTCTGCCATTCATTCCATTCAATATTCCATTCAATTGGATTTCCATTGTTCTACATTCTTTGGTAAATTCTTACCCTCTTTCAACACCTATTATGGTATTAGTATAGGGCAGGGCCTCTCAGGGTGCATGCGCCGGTGCACTGCACGCGCAAGGTGCAGGAGACGGCTTCACTAGCTTGACCAGAGTGCAAACCCCCACTCCTCCTTCCGTATACCTGTCTCACTCGTCCGGCCTGTCTCCTCATTCCTCACCATCGCCGCTGTTTCTTCCCTCACTGCGAAATGTTTATGTGCGATGAGCGGAGACACTCTCTTGTATGGGACAATGTTACCGGTGTTAAAAAACTATTCTTTCAATTTGGGTTGAGCAGTTTATCTTCTCTAGCTCTCATTTTCCTTTTTCTTTGCAATTATACCAGTAATGTCTGGAACAAAGGATCGGCTGACAGCAATTCTGAGAGCGTTCTTTAAATTACAATCAGGTATACTCGCACGCAATCTAGTTTTCGTACATATCAAAACAGAAAAAAAAAATCCTTCCACATATGTACGTGTAACCAAATATAGAAAGAATCTTAGCTGCTTCTCGAAGCAGCTAAGGAAAATCTTCCTTCGACAAATTCTCGTAGAATTCGAGCAGAGCCTTTGTATTGAAAACCAGACCTTTTTGATGATCACGTAATTATTGTCCCACAGATTAAGCATTTGGCTTTATCGTCTCGACTGACAAAAAAGATACGAAACTTCCCTGTTTGATTGAAATGGACTTTCGGAAGTCTTCGCTTTCTTCGAAACAGGTTGCTCCATCATTGTGTTGTTGTATTGCGCTTATCTATTTCACTGATAAACAACCCGTATATCACCGAACGCTTCGTTGCTCTCAGCCGAGTTGAGCCGAGTCAGACCGATGCACAGTGGACGGAACCTCTATGCCTCGGTTTGCACGCGTGAGATTTTGGGCGTTTGAGAGGTCCTGCTATAGGGAGTGTTTTACTCTTCCGACTTTTTATTGTTCCTACCTCCCTTTACTTGCTTTTCTTTTCTTTTTCGATTAATGTTCTCTCAAGAAAAAAAAAGGTTGTAGTGGTGATTATTGTTTTAAGAGGAAGTACAACTGGGCAATGATCCTCTATTAACACTAATCAGAGGAAAGAATGGAAGGGGTCTGAAAGTTTGAAACATGAAAATATCTGCAAATGAAAGACAAGGGCCACAAAGGGCGCGAAAATGAAAGACTTCCTAGGCCTCGATGCCTAATACCGTCGAGGTTGGAAAAGAACAAATGTTGACCAAGGGAGGTCAGATAGGAAAGATGGAAGTGAGGAATCTGGCACAAGTAAGTGGAAGCAATACCAGGACTCAGGTAATGGCCCCGTGATCGCTAACCCACACCCCAAGGTAAAAGCCCCTGGGGCACCCCTTATTCACCTTTTACGATGGGTGGGGGATACCGTGGGTGTTATTCTACCGCTCCCACCCACATCCCTTCGTTACGATCCTTTCCCCACTGTATTCTTACTTTTAAAATTTTAAACAGAGGTCGCAAAATGTATACACACTTCAACATGAAAAATTGTTCACAACATCGGCGTGAAATTTGTATTACTAGATTTATGTAGATATTGTAGGTCTGTTTGATTACTGCAATCACTTCAGGTGCACAAAATGTCCACCGTTAGCATCCACACACTTCTGATTTTGGCGAAGCACTGCACGAACAATGGTGGCCAAGCGTTCACAGGAATTGCTCTACAGGCCATCTCAATTTCTTCCCGTGATGCAGGCACTATACGGTAGCTGTTTTTCGACGGCACATCACATCCTTCGCGGTTCTCCACTTAGGTAGAAGTCGAGGGGTGTTATTGAGAAGTCAGGGTGAAGTGGCAGGAATTCGGCAGCATTTCGTCCGATCCAACATCCTATAGTTCATTTCAAGTTAAGAAAACAGTATTGCTCTTATGACAATAGGATTGTCATGTCGAACGGCTCTGCTTACCACCATCACGGGAAAACGGTGGCACATACATTATGTTGTGACATTTAAGTTCAAGATAAAAGCGGTCGCAAATTGTTTTTATGAACTCACGGGGACGAGAGTTTACAGGGGCTATGTTTGGTTTGTAGAGAATCATAGGGTAACTACGGGACATTAAAAACCTCAGCATTGAAGTGTAAGGCAAATTGGAGGAGAAAATAGAAAGTTTTTTTATGGGCTCGAGGGGTGAGGGGTGCAGTTCATTGCATTTAATAAATTTTCCCAGGCAACGCAGGGTACTACTGTGCTGTCGTATCGCTCACAAAAACAATAGTAAAACTTAAATGCGGTCGTGAAAAAAGTGGTAAAATTAAAATGCGCTTAAGAAAGAACAGCTAAATAAGAAAACCAAGCACAAATAAAACACACACGGCATTTTTTATCAGCACAAGTTATGCCATGATGTCTTCAGTAACAACTTCTGTACAGTACGAAAATAAAGAACACACGCAAATACTATGCAATATACAACCAACTCTCACTTAACACAAGACAATTACGCACTGATTTAATGCCAAAAAACACACACGCAAGAAATGAAATGGCGTATGGCTTTTAGTACCGGGAGTGTCCGAGGACATGTTCGGCTCGCCAGGGACAGGTCTTTTGATTTGACTCCCGTAGGCGACCTGCGCGTCGTGATGAGGATGAAATGATGACGAAGACGACACATATACCCGGCCCCAGTGCCAGCGAAATTAACCAATGACGGTTAAAATTCCCGACCCTACCGGGAGCCGGACACGCAAGAAATAAATACTGTAGATGACTTCACTACAGAAGTGAGCTGCCGGCGGTTCACAGAGTGAGGGACTACACCAGACTTGTACTAGAACAAACACGGAAGGAAAATGAAGGAAGGCAACGAAGCGATGACTGTTCCTACCATTGTTCTTCCTCTCTAAGAATATATTCATAAAACAGAAAATGTTATGTAGTTATTTTAATAATTCACGGGCAAAACTGCCTCATCCTTTTTATGTATCTTTCATAATTCATTGCAAAGTACAGGATAATATCCCTTAATCGCGAGGAATTATGGGTGTCTCAGAGAGGATGTGTTCACTCCTTGTAGGTCCATAAGAGCAATACTGTTTTCTTAACGTGGAATGAGCTATAGCAGCACGCCATCAAGATGGCTCTCAAGTCGCGATTAGTATGCTGTTAGTATGATAATGCGCCATCGTGCTAGACGTAAAATCGCTCATCTGCACAAAGCACATCTGTAGATGGTCTGTAAAATGGTACGTGCAGCATGTTGAGGTACGCGAGGCCAGTGACCTACCGTCAAAAAATAACGGGTTAACTGACTGCTTAGTAAACATGTATGTATGTTGGGTATTCAGCCCGAAGGCTGGTTTGATCCTCTACAGCTCCAACAGCTGTCATAGAAGCCTAGGTGTCACTGAAGAGGCATACTAGGGAAATGAGGAGTGAGGTAGTTTCCCGTTGCTTTCCTCACTGAGCCAGAAGTTGCTATTACATATCAGTCTGCCAAGACCATTGAAATGCATGCAGCAACCGACCCTATGAGCGATATTTTCACACCATTCATAACAGGGACTGGCTGCATAAGGAATGGCATTACTAGCATCGCTCATACCTAGGTCACGTTCATATTGACAAAGCCAAGGATGAGACTGAGACAGGTCAATGAAAGTAACAAATTTATTCTAGCCCATACTAGAGGACATAGAGCACTGTAAACACTACATCCTGCCAGCAAAGGCATAGTAAACATGGATGTGATGATTTTCAGGAGCCCAGTAAACACAATCATGATAACTGACAATGGCAGGTCACGACGTTCGTATCACCGATTTTGTTCAAACTTTGTAGGTTGGTAGTACTACATCAGAAAAACACACTGGCAAAGTAGCAACGCGCAACTCTCAAATATTTTCGAAAAAAAATAATTTTGAAAATGTTGAAAAAAGTTAAGAGAGGTTTAGCATGCCATGAGGCGAGAGTCTGTGGCGCGGTGGTCGAGTGGTTAAGGTTCTCCACTTCAGTTATGAAGATGGCGAGTTTGAGTCACGCTGCTACCAGCTTTTTACCCCTCTTTTCCTCCTTTCTTTCATCTATTAAAAATTTATTTTCTTCTATTACTGTCAAAATAGATTTTAAAATTTTCTTTCCCAGTAATTCGGCCTCTTCTGTAATCTCTACAGAGTCGCCGGGATCGAGTAAGCGATTTATATAAAGAAGGTGCTCAACGTTAGCGATGGCCCTTTTCAATTGTTTATTTATTGCTTGCTCTCCCGAGACCTAATTTTGCACTTTGCGTAGCTTCACATTCAGACACACTGTCATTCGAACATAATTAAACATGCGAGATCTCCATCCCGATCGACCTTATGATGAGCAAGTCTGATTACATCGCACACAACCGTTACACGACACAACGCGGTCAGACAGTGACTAACTGCTGCTCTCATTCACAACACGAGGGAAAAGGGGATCGGGAAATGTCAGAAAGAAAAAGTTGAGACGAGCGTGACTCGAACTCGCCATCTTCTCAACTGACGTGGAGAACCTTAACCACTCGACAACCGCGCCACAGTCTCTCGCTTGATAGTACCTGGCATGCTAAACCTCTCGTAACTTTTCTCCACATTTTCAAAATAGCTTTTTTTTTCCGGAAATTTTTTATAGTTGCGCGCTACTACTTTGCCAATGTGTTTTTGTGATGTAGTACTACCAACCTACAAAGTTTGAACAAAATCGATGATGCGGACATCGTGACCTCCCCTTGTGAGTACCATTTAATTTCAATGGAACTTCATCCGACAATCGCGTGGTGAACACACCCCATTTCATTTTCTTCAGAAGTCAGCGTAACTTTCATGTTCTCCACTTGAAAATACAAACTTTCTTCAACTTACCACAGCTACTCTGGAGTCGCTGGAACCACCCAGGCTCATTTTGGTTTTGGCTGGGGTTTATGGCCGAATGCCCTTCCTGACGCCATGTGAGTTTTGAGATGAATGAAAGTCTCAACCCAAGATCGACAAGTTGGAAATACCGCTTCGAAATGGTGTCGCGTTGATTGAACTTCAAACGTGCCTACACCATTATTTATTCGACTCTCCTGACGGTGACAAGATGGCATAGCGCCTCTGCTCCCTTTATAGACAACATAATACGACACGAGACTACACTTTGCCACCATAATTCAGTTCAGATTTCAAGAAATTGCGTAACTAAATGCTGTAGAAATCTGAGAAAGAGACAATGAGCAGGCGATTGAAGTTGACACAGATGCCTACCATATTTAAGGGAATTTTACAACATCCTACTTGAACATTGGTCAGTTAAAGGATTGTTATTTGGTAGCAGGGGAGGTACTAAAAAATACACCTGGAACATTTTGAAAGGGGTAGGTATCCCCCAGAAACACACTCAACAATAAACTCACCGGACAAAAAAATAAGTCCGCCTCTGTGGTGTAGTGGTTAGCATGATTAGCTGCCACCCCCGGAGGCCCAGGTTCGATTCCCGGCTCTGCCACGAAATTTCAAAAGTGGCACGAGGGCTGGAACGGGGTCCACTCAGCCTCGGGAGGTCAACTGAGTAGAGGTGGGTTCGATTCCCACCTCAGCCATCCTGGAAGTGGTTTTCCGTGGTTTCCCATTTCTCCTCCAGGCGAATGCCGGGATGGTACCTACCTTAAGGCCACGGCCGCTTCCTTCCCTCTTCCTTGCCTATCCCTTCCAATCTTCCCATCCCTCCACAAGGCCCCTGTTCAGCATAGCAGGTGAGGCCGCCTGGGCGAGGTACTGGTCATACTCCCCAGTTGTATCCCCCGACCAAGAGTCTGAAGCTCCAGGACACTGCCCTTGAGGCGGCAGAGGTAGGATCCCTCGCTAAGTCCGAGGGAAAAACCGACCCTGGAGGGTAAACAGATGATGATGATGATGATGATGATGATGATGACAAAAAAAATAATCACCTCTGGAGAAATCATTACAAGCACCATTTTAATACCATGCAACTCCGCCCCTGGACTTGATAACTGCCTGGATTCGGTTAAGAAGTGAGTCCACAAGATTATGCACGTACGTTCCTAAGCCACTCGCTGAGGATTTGATCGCGCAATTCCACCAAATTGCGATGATGCTGATGTCGGTGTTTTACCTGCTGTTCCAACATGTCCCACAGATTTTCAGTGGGGTTCAAATCAGGTGATTCTGCAGGCTAATCAGGATGTAATACGGAGGGGGAGTGTTCATGAGACCAGTCAAATACGCGTCAAGCCCGATAAACTTTGCTGTTGTCATCTTGAAAAATCAGGGTATCAATAGCATATTCATCATGCAGAAGTTGACTGAAAGGCAACACCTGATCATCCAGAAAGTTTAAATAAACATGCTGGTTCATGTTAGCGGTCACCTCAGTGAGCGGGTTAAATACATGGTACAAAAAACACCCCCAAAACATCAGACAACCCCCTGTGGGTGGGGGACGCAGACGAAGAATTCACCCACGGTATCCCCTGCCTCTCGTAAGAGGCGACTTAAAGGGGCGACCAAAGGATGTTCAAGTTAGAACCATGAAACTACTTGTGATTAGTACCACCACGCGGGGAACACCATGGGTCGCTTTTACTTGCGCGTAGGACCACTATGTTGGGTACCAAATAGGTTTGTGATTAGTAGCAAACGAGAGTGCGACGGCTTTTACAGTACCTGTGCTTAGTAGCACTATATGAGTGACACCGTGGGATGAGGGAACCCATGGTTCTGGCGTACCTATGATTAGTACCCACTATATGAGAAACACCACGGGATTGTACGAGTCCCTGGGGTTAGTACCCTTATGTGATGAACACCATAGGTGTGCGTTGCCTGTAAATGACGCCGCAATGTGCGAAACAGCGTAGATCTGTAATACATGTGCTATTTCATTACCTGTGAGTAGTACCATAATGTGTGGAATACCGCAAGTCTACGCTACTCTTGATTAGTACCGCAATATGACAAATAGGCCTACCAAATACCGTGTGCTATAGAAGCAGTCCATTGGTTAGTAATACTACTGCTCTACGCCAGCTTCTGTGCATGTGAGGCACTGTGGGTCGGTTCCACTGATCATTTTAAATTCATATCCATTCATCCATTCATTCTTCGTCCTCACGTTTTGAATTGTGGTCAGTGGATGTTTTTGGGCTTTTCATTTGTCAGTTCATTTCGTCTCATTTCGTACCATTAGGGGCCGATGACCTAGATGTTAGACCCCTTTAAACAACAAGCATCATCAAACATCAGACACACCTCCGGCTTGAATCTGACCTTGCACATATCCAGGATGAAATGCATCATTTGGCCTTCGCTGCACTCAACGACTTGCGCCCACTGATCTCTATACCTGGATCGCTGATGGCAGGTCTCCGCTGCAGGAGAAAGTACGCCAAGTTGAACGCGCGGTTCGCCATGTTGGCGTACCCAACCTCGAGCTCTCCTTATGGGGAAGCAATGATAATATAGTCAATTTTAAGTCGCAATTAATGACGCATTGGAATAATTAAAAATATAGAGACATGTTCACTCAAAGCATAAGGACATTGGGATCACTGACACGTCATTCCGAGGTCAGTAAATCTCCGGGATAGCAATAAAAATGAGTGTATAATAACGACCGGCAAATATTAACTTAGGTGCTGAATACATGCAATTAGCGATCGGTAACACAATACGAGTGAAAACCAGTTTGTGGAAACATTGCTGTAAATTGTATACATGTATGCCACGAAATTATGCATTCTTAAAATGATGTACCTATAAACGTAGCTCAATATACAGGCCTAGATTCGACATATCGTAATCGGTGCTTGATAATGAATTTCTGTTCCCTGTTTCCAAGAAATAACGCGCATATTATCAAATTAAAATATCATTGAAGCAAATGTACACATTTATAAAACCAGCAAATATTCAAAACTAGTCAATATATCACATTACCTACAGCTTAATGTACTATTACAGACCTCTTTAATTAAATTCAGCTAGCAAAGCGATATTGATAGTCATCATCAGAAATATGTAATACCAGTTAAAAGAGTCCCAAATACCACGAATAGTATAATGGAATAGCCCCAAACACCAACCACACTTTTCCTTCTCCCACCACTCCAGTGTCTGAAACCCATAATTGAAGACATGGATGGAAGAAGGGCGCAACTCAAAAAACACACTTTTGAGATAAATGAGTTTAAAGAATTATAACATCAAACACTTCTCTCAGAAATACAGAATTCTGGGATATTATACATAACTACATTCTTGATTATTTCATAATATGTAAATCAAAAATATTTATAAATTTTGTGGTTTGTTGTCCGTTTTGTATTTTGGAGTTACGCCCTTATTCCAATTTCAAGAAACATTTTCATTGAAAATCAATGTTATTTACATTGTTGGAAACATGTAGACAAGTTTAACAGGTTAGAACATTTGACAGGTCACAACATGTTATTAGGGGAGCCACTATATCGAGAATTTCCTACTCCCACAGATTCAGCTCCTTGGAAAATATTTTCAAACCATGCACGTGCATCTGCGCATATAAAGCTTACTAAATCCTTAACATCTTTTAATTTCCCGGCTTCAATACCTACATGACGGACTGGGATACCATCCAAAGTATCTACAGACCTTATATCCTTCAATAACTGAAACTTGTCATGAAACGTAATATTATAAGTCTGGCTTCGTGATACAGTTACTTCAGGAGAGTAACATAATGACATACTTTTGAATTGAAAACTAAAATCCTTTTGTTTGTGATGTTGCAAATGACACTGGGCTGAGAACGGCAGAACATTCGGATTGTAAGGATTTGGTATCCGAATCATCTGAGGTTTCACTTGGTATATATTCACTGTCATCTGCTGAAATATCAGATGTTTCTCCTCCCGACATTATGTTACTCCTGTGTCAGCCGATTCGCTTCTGATGAGTGATTAGTGCTGGCTCACCGTAAGTCAGCATTGGAGTGTATTTTAAGTCGGGCACGAGCAATATTTGGAAGAAGGCGCAACTCAATATAGCACATCACACGCCATCTATTGACACTACCGAGAAGCCCTTTAGGTAGTATCTAGAACAGCCACCAAGGAATGTATATATGCAATTTACCGAATAACGACACAACCTGACTTAAGCCCTTCTTCCATCCAAATCCATGTAAATAAGGTCTAGAATTCCTCCAGACTTCATTTTCTAAGATTGTTATAAGGTCACGTCAATTATTTCATCGAAACCGTCAGTTTAATTATGAGAAAAAAAAAAAAATATATATATATATAAGTAAATCTTTACTTGCAGTTAATGTTCAGCAAAATTGAAAACAGTTGGCTGTACATCACTTCTAAGGTGTACAGTTTGTCCATTTCTATCAAAACAGTCTTCCTCTAAGTGATCCGAGCAGAGAACAGCTGTTTTAGAAGGCTCCCAATTCTCCCGCCTGATACTCCTAATCGATGATCTTAGATGTTTGGGTCTCGAGAAAGGAAACCTACAAAAATTAATTGCCATTTTGCTCCCGGAATATGCGAAATAAGATACAATAAACCTAAAACTCAAAACACTACCCTAGGAAGATTCTTATGTACAGCATAAAACTCCCCCAGCCGGGCTGAGTGGCTCAGACGGTTAAGGCGCTGACCTTCTAACCCCAACTTGGCAGGTTCGACCCTGGCTCAGTCCGGTGGTATTTGAAGGTGCTCAAATACGACAGCCCCGTGTCGGTAGATTTACTGGCACGTAAAAGAACTCCTGCGGGACTAAATTCCGGCACCTCGGCGTCTCCGAAGACCTTAAAAAGTAGTTAGTGGGACGTAAAGCAAATAACATTATTATTAAAACTCCCCGATGAAATGATTTCTCCTTCTGCTGATCGGTTCTGTTTGTACATCCATAAGCTGAATACTGCGGTATGTTAATACCTCGTAGAATGTTTCTTCATTCATATTTCAGATAAACACATACATATTTAAATTTAATCTTGTAATTCACAAGCATACTACAAGGCAACGAACCTAAATTCGTAAAATACACTACTATTTACTTTGCAATAACACAGCACAGAACACTCGTGAAACTACAATCAAGAGGCCTGGCGTCACTGAACTAAGCATAAACAAAGCAAGCGCGCTCCTCGTGGTCTATTGCACCATGCGCTTGCTGCCATCTTACGACGCCAGTCATCTTCTATTCGGCTTACTGCTACCCGAGCTACCAGCCATCCAGGTATAGAGATCAGTGCTTGCGCCATTGGAATGCAGGCAAAAACGTGAGTCGTCAGACCACATTACGTTCCGCCAGTCAGCTACTGTCCACGTTGGATGATCTCTAGCCCATTGAAGACGCGCAGCTTAAGTGCTTGTGTGAGCAATGGCCTCTTGCGAGGTGAACGACTCCAAATGTTCATTGCATGCAGTTCTCGTCGCAGTTTCTCTTGCTTGCAGGTGGGATGGACCTTCGTTCACTGACTGCAGCAATTCCTGTCGAGTTTCGAAGTGATTTTGATTCGGAAGCCGTGAAACGCGTCTCCGGTCCCTCTGAGTCAGGATCTTTCTCCGACCACAATTCTGACGTCGTGTTTCGTGGCCACGTGTATACTGAGAGTCAACTCAAGACCTTAGCGGTCCCTTTGATGTTAGTCAGACTTCTGGTCGGTGAATGGCTTCCGCAGCGCTAAATAGTTCCGTAGATTTGTTACTTGTTCCTGAAGTCAGGAGATTCCTTCCGTTTGGTTAGATATTCTGGTGAACTGACTTGATGAATACAATTTTTTTGCCCTGTATAAAAATGGAAAAGATATCACATGTTGTATGTTATTCGGGTTCGTTACCAACTCTTATATTTCATACGTAGATGGCTATGAATAGTTACTGTTCTCAGTGGTGCATGTAGCAAAATAATAATAATTTAATATGAGATTGATATCTTATTGCACTGTGTACTTGGTAAGCTTTGTTCGAGTTCATTCCATGGCTGATAAGTTCGCATAATATTTGCGACGTTGAAAATGGATACAAGAAAACTGTTGGCAATACTGGTTGCAACAGCAGTTCAGTATTCATAATGGCTGCCAGCTGTGAGCAAGACGTGTGTGATGCTGTGGCGCTTGAGTCCCCTGTGAAATACTTTAAAGCTAACAAAAGTGGAGAAAAATTAAGTAGGAAATCTAAACACATTGTTTTAAACGTTTACAGTAGCCTAGATTAGAATCCCCTGTGGACTGTGGAAGACGTGAAAAAGACCGCGCAGCCAACCGGCGTTTCTGTGTACAGTGTTTACGCCGCTCGCGTAGACTTTAAACTCCACGGAAAATCCAAGTCTCCAGCGAAAGGTCGAAAGGGAATTCTTATGTTTTCTTGTGGTTCTATATCGTACGCTCTCCTGTGGCTGTATGTCGTGAGCCTTTTTGATGACATGTTTCTATAAAGTCGCTGAACATTGAGTTTTAAGAAAGTGTCTCATTATGCAAACAAGCAGTCAAGGTGACAAGGAAAATGTCATTCAACTAAGCTGCATGCTCGTTCGGTTGTTCGTCAGTAGGCCTATGTGTCAGCTCAGTTCGAACTATGCATTCGCCGTAAATAGAACGGGAAGGGCCTTAACACGGTATGGGAATAGGATCCTTGGCGTATTCGATAATAATAATAATAATAATAATAATAATAATAATAATAATAATAATAATAATAATAATTTGTACTTTACTTTATATTCGTAATCGCTCTCTAACTGCAGAAATGTTGTCATGAGGGGATCATGAGTTCGTTTTTACCTTCCGAATGACGAGACTACAATATTAACAACATTCCTGGAAACATTGTATTTTGCAATCCCACTCACAGGTGGGTTTTTCAGCTTGTTGAACTGCCACTGACAGTCGTAGCACGAGAGCGCAGTCGTACAGTTAGTCCCCATGTGCCTCACACAAATTGCTTTATGAAATAAAAATAAACCTTGCTTCTCTTGCCTCGGTATTCGTCAGTAATTTGTATGTATATATTGGTCAATGAAGGAATAAATAGGTATGGTACGTAATCAAAGTACAGCTATGTGAAAGGAAGTGATTTCTTTCGATGCTTCACTATTTCAGAATGAAGTACTTGTCAGATAGACGCTCGACGTTAATAATAAGCTGGTCCTGGCGGAGATGGAGAACGGAGACGGGAAGAGGGAACAGGGGACGTGCTCACGTGCGGAAGGATACTTTTCCTAAGCTCTTGACCTGACTTTCAGTAGTACACCACTGCTTGTAGACACGTTGAACAGTCCGCTGCGAAACACCAACACATCCAGCAACTTCACGCACCGTGTGGCCATGGGGACGACCGAACACGATTGCTCCTTGTTGCCACTCTTTTTACATCCTTACATCTATCCATGTTGACGTACATTGTCCGCTTGAAACATTAATATCTCACTGATCGCTATTGCCTTATGTCCACGTATAGTACGCAAACCTTTTCTTGAACCCAAGTTCCCATTCAGCACTATGGAGCTCAGGAATCAAGTCCCCCTGTGGGTGGGGGCGGTAGAATAACACCCACGGTATCCCCTGCCTGTCGTAAGAGGCGACTAAAAGGGGCCTCACCGGGCGAGTTGGCCGTGCGCGTAGAGGCGCGTGGCTGTGAGCTTGCATCCGTGAGATAGTAGGTTCGAATCCCACTATCGGCAGCCCTGAAAATGGTTTTCCGTGGTTTCCCATTTTCACACCAGGCAAATGCTGGGGCTGTACCTTAATTAAGGCTACGGCCGCTTCCTTCCAACTCCTAGGCCATTCCTACCCCATCGTCGCCATAAGACCTATCTGTGTCGGTGCGACGTAAAGCCCCTAGCAAAAAAAAAAAAAAAAAAGGGCCTCAGAGGCTCTGAACATTGGAGCGTGGGCTGGCGACCACGGGGCCCTCAGCTGAGTCCTGGCATTGCTTCCACTTACTTGTGCCAGGCTCCTCACTTTCATCTATCCTATCCGACCTCCCTTGGTCAACTCTTGTTCTCTTCCGACCCCGACGCTATTAGGTATGCGAGGGCTAGGGAGTCTTTCATTTTCATGCCCTTCGCGGCCCTTGTATTCCTTTGGCCGATACCTTCATTTTTCGAAGTGTCGGACCCCTTCCATTTTTCTCTCTGATTAGTGTTATATAGAGGATGGTTGCCTAGTTGTACTTCCTCTTAAAACAATAATCACCACCATCAGGAATCAAGAAAAGGTTTGCGTACTATAGAGGCAGTTAGCGTGCGGTTGAGCACGGGACTCGTTGCTGTCCCTGTACAGGCTTAACGATCCATCTGTGCGTACACACTAGGGTGACTAATTTTTTTGTCCGGTAAATGAAATGTCGTATGGCTTTTAGTGCCGCGAATGTCTGAGGACATGTTCGGCTCGCTAGGTGCAGGTCCTTCGATTTGACACCCGTAGGCGAGCTTATTATAATAGATATCGTCAAAGACTCGTTAAGCATTCTGCACCATCCCATTTATGTTTCATACCTGTGAATCTAGCTTACTTTGTGTCATAATCCCTTATGAATCAGTTGCATTTACCTTCCGTAAGGTACGAGTCCAAGCAGTTATTTATTTGTGCATAGGAATAATGTATTTATTTTTTTCCAAATTGTAACATTATGTCTACTAGCGTTTCTTGTAAACTTCGGTATATTTGTGGTCACACACAGTACATGTGCTGATTATATTATATTATATTATATTATATTATATTATATTATATTATATTATATTATATTATATTATATTATATTATATTCGTTTTGTATCGCTCTGTATACGTTCATAGCGCTTTCGAGCGTCATTCTCGACTACTTTTTTGTGTTTTCAAACGTTACTGTCTCGAAATTTGTGTTATTTTGATACTTTGTGCAGTGAATAGCAGTAAATATCTGGGTCTAAATTAAATGTTCGAGCAATTAATAAAATGGCCCTGGAGGGGATATGTGAACACACAGTCAAGATATGCTGGAACGGTGCAAATTCCACTTCTATCTTGAAGTTTCCATAACGCGCTTGGTTACCAGCTTGAACTTGTATAATCTTTTTCATCATATGAAAACATTAACAAAATTATATGTGTATGTTGGTTATTCAGCCCAAAGGCTGGTTTGATCCTCTACAGCTCCACCAATAGCTGTCATAGATAGCCTAGGTGTCACTGAAGAGGCATACTAGGGAAATGAGGAGTGAGGTAATTTCCTGTTGCTTTCCTCACGGAGTCAGAAGTTGCTATTACATATCAGTCTGCCATGCCCACCGAAATACATGCACCAACCGACCCTATGAGCGATATTTTCACACCATTCTTAACAGGGACTGGCTGCATAAGGAACGGTGTTGCTAGAATCGCTCATACCTCGGTCACTTTCATATTGTTAAAGCCAAGGATGAGACTGAGACAGGTCAATGAAAGTAACAAGTTTATTCTAGCCCATACCAGAAGACATAGTGCATTGTAAACACTACATCTCTCCAGCAATTATAATGAATATATTTATAGTATTTTATGGTTGCCATTTTTATGAGAAGGCTGTAGCTATTACAGGATGTTCATCTTTCCTCTGCTGGTTAATCTTTGATTCTGATACGAACCCGATAATGCTATTTTGGCACGACTTGGAGTATTTTTGTACCTTTCATGAACCTACATTTTAAAATTATTCGTAGATGGACCGCAAATGTTCCTTTTTCTTTCGTTATTACCAGGAATGTCTGATAATATTGGGATAGTGTCCCTTAAAACAGCAAATACCTCTACCTAGCAGACATTAATGCCACAGTGACGGTATTTAGGGTTTGTAAGAGGAGAGAGCGTACAAGACTCTGGTAATACTCTACTTTTGATTGATTGATTGATTGATTGATTGATTGATTGATTGAATGATTGATTGATTGATTTGAAGTGTATGGAACCTACACCAGGACTGCTTGATACGAGAGCTGGAAATGGTCCAAAGGAAAACAGATCGACTTGTTCCTAGTGATTCTTGACAAAAGAATAGTGTTAGGAAAATATTGCGAACTTTCGGCTGGGAAGACTAAGGAGACGAGATGCTCGACCACGTGGTATGTTCCGAGCTGTCCGTGGTGAGATGGCGTGGAATGACATTAGTAGACGAATAAGGTTGAGTGAAGCTTTAAAAAGTAGGGAAGATCAAGATAGAATTCAAGAGGACAGGTTGGGGCAAATATTCATTTATAGGACGAGGAGTAGGGGATTGGAATCACCGGGCGAGTTGGCCGTGCGGTTAGAGACGCGCAGCTGTGAGCTTGCATCCAGGAGATAGTGGGTTCGAAGCCCACTGCCGGCAGCCCTGAAGATGGTTTTCCGTGGTTTCCCATTTTCACACCAGGCAAATGCTGGGGCTGTACCTTAATTAAGGCCACGGCCGCTTCCTTCCCACTCCTAGCCCTTTCCTATCCCATCGTCGCCACAAGATCTCTGTTGGTGCGATGTAAAGCAAATTTAAAAAAAGAAAGGATTGGAATACTTTATCGAGGGAAATGCTCCATAAATTTCAAAGTTCTTCGAAACATTTAAGAAAAAGCTAGGTAAACAATCGATAGGGAATCTGCCATCTGGGTGACAGTCCTAAATGATTGATTGTTTGATTGGTTGATTGTTTGATTTATTTATTTATTTATTTATTTGAAGATATCTTCATGCCGTCGTTATTTTACGTAAGGGGCTTGACATCGTCCATGGCACATGATTTGTTTGAGAAGTGGAAACTACTTCTAGAAAGACCGAGAGGGAAATTATAATCCACTTCTTTTTTCCAGTTTTCTTTTTTTTAAGTTGTCCTCACGGAGATCAGTGCAACTCATTCTAACACATGCTAAGTTGCTAGCATTTGAATCTTTCGTGCCATATCGAGGATCAAACCCACGCCGATCGGGTGGAGAGCTAATGTGCTAACCTCTTGAACACGGCTGTAGAGCACAATATTATTATCTTTGGTGGACTGGTTACGCGCAATCCAAGTGACTGATCCATGAGGGAGAAAGAGCATTTCCTAACACTTGAGGCAGAAGAAAGCTACCGGTTCTCAAGCAGTGTACAGGAAAGCACTGACACTGTCTTACCTGTGATTTGTCACCACTTACGTGCTTGGAAGAACAGAAACAGTAAACTTCGTGAGCAGAATACTATTCCATGTACAGCACGCACATACAGTAGAGTCTCGCTCAACCGACCTTCGCTTATCCGACACTCCGTTTTATCCGACACTGGTAGGCTTAATTTGAACTTTAGGTGGATGCAACTCTGGGACACGGGGTGTGGAGGGTGCGACTGTGGGACAAGCACTAGCAGTCATGCGGTAGGATTTTGCAATGTAGTATTGGTTGGGTGCGGATGTTATAGTTTTCATATCCTCTGTGAGTATGGCGAGTAAACGTAAGAAAGTGATTGTTTCTGTGGAAGACAAGTAGAGTGGGTTAAAGAGACTGGACAAAGGGGAAACTCTCCAAAAAATGGCTTCAGATTATGGTGTTGGACGTGTTACAGTGGGAGACTGGAAACATACGAGGGAATAAATTGAAAAGTGGTGCTCTACCAGAGCAACAAGTGATGCACTGAAAATTAGAAAAAAGCAATGAAAAATGTGAGTACGAAAAAGTAAGTGAAGCACTATTTCTTTGGTTCACTAAAAACCAGGAATAGGGCTTGTCAGTATCTGGCCCCATTCTGCAAGAAATGGCGGTGTATATCCAGAAGGAGTTTAATAAAGGGACCCTGATTTTACTGTTATTGCTGGGTGGCTTGATCGATGGGAAAAACGGTACGGCATTGGGCAGCTTAATATCTGTGGAGAAAAACTGTCAGCTAAATACGATGAGGTTGTGAAATTTAAGACAATTTCAAGAAATAATTCTTGCTGAAGGATTAACCGGTGATCAGATTTTTAATTGTGATGAGACTGGGCTGAATTTCAAGATGCTGACATCAAAACTCTTGCAGCCCAAGCCAAGACGTCTGCACCTGGCTACAGGCGTAGTAAGAAAATAGTACTGCATCTACTGTACAATTGAATTAATAAGACAATAAATAGAGTCCCGTAAAACATAGTACGTAATACAGTATAGTCTTCCTGTTTGTTTTAGTTCATTTTCAAAGTTATTCTGTATTATCCGACATTTTCGGTGATCCGACTTACTCCAGGTCCCGTTTAGGTCGGATAATCGAGACTCTACTGTACTTGAAAGGCTAACGGTTTTGGGCTGCAATGACTATACGGAAAAGGCGATTTATTTCCTCTTAGTCACTGCGTAAGTTATTATTATTATTATTATTATTATTATTATTATTATTATTATTATTATTATTATTATTATTATTATTATTATTATTTCAACGTTTCGTTTGCTCTTTAAAACAAGTCACTCTCTGATGGCCATGAATGTTAAGGCGTCTGACACCGTAGTTAGCCTGTTCGAATCCCGTTGGTGGGTGAAGTTGACGTCAGGAGGGGCATGCGGTCGTAAAAACTCGCCACGAAGTAAATTTCATCTCACTTCATATCAGAGTGGTGGTGGTGGTGGTGGTGATTATTGTTATAAGAGGAAAAAGTGGTCAACCATACTCTACTAACATTAATTAGAGGGAGAAAATGGAAGGTGTCCGACGCTTCGAAAAATGAAGGTGTCGGCCAAAGAAAGGCAAGGGCCACGAAAGGCGTGGAAATGAAACACTCCCTAGGCCTTTGTACATAATACCGTCGGGGTTGGAAAAGAACAAGAGTTGGCCAAGAGAGTTCGGATAGGATAGATAAAAGTGAGGAACCTGACACAAGCAAGTAGAATCAATGCCAGGAATCAAGTAAGGGTCCCGCCATCGCCAACTCCCCCTTCCGACTTAAGAGCCCCTGGAGTCCCTTTTAGTTACTTCTTACGACAGGCAGGAGATACCGTGGGTGTTATTCTACCGCCTCCACGCACAGGAGACTTCATACATGACTCCGTATAAAAACGGGACGAGGGTTGGACACACATGCATACTGACTTTTTTCGTACAGGTCCCGAGATATATTTAGGATTTGGGCAGAAAATCGGAAGTCTTCTGCCTTTCCTGCTGCCACACGTGGGTCCTTATGAATTTCCTGCCACTTATTATTATTATTATTATTATTATCATCGTGCATGCCAATTTAATTTCCGAAGTTTTCGTAAGTTTTAAGAAGTGAAAAGACAGATTCTCGCTTTCAAGAATGCCAGCCGTATGCTCAGCGTACGGTTGTACTAATCGGAGTAATAAAACCATTTTTTTGGGGGTCCGTTTGGACCTGCTATGGAGCATGTGGTTCTTATCCCCAGCAGATTTCTTCTTTGACCAGTACCCCTTCATTCTTGCAATGTGAATGTCTTTTCGCTCCTGAGTCCATTTCACACCTCCACCCGGACGTACCGTACTTTTTTTTCTGTTAGTGACTGGAGAGAGTTTGATGTTCTGATCAACGTTCTGTACCTATTCCTGTCATAAATTTCACTGGGAGCAGTGTCCAGTTCTTGAAGGTCTTTTCTGACGAGTCTTGCCTACTTGGCATTAGTCGCTTTCCCTCTAGAGATGGCGTGGAAGATTCTGGCGGTGAGCCTCTGATTGTCCATTCTCATGACATGACCATAGAAATCCAATCTCCTCTTCCTCATAGATGTAATGCTCTCCAATTGTTGGTACAGTTTGTTGTTGTGCCTGATTCTGTACTTGCCTTCTTCTTTAACAGGGCCCATGATTTTTCTCAGGATCTTCCTTTCCTTCAGCTCCAGTTTCCTAAGTTGCCCTTTTCTTACCATGTTTAGGCATTCTGAGGCGTATATACACTACAGTAGTGTAATGCCTGATTTTGAGGTTAAGGGAGAGGGATTTGGATTTGTGCATATTCTTACATAGGTGGTAGGTGCTTTCCAATTTGATGCATCTGCTGTTTATGGCCTGATCTTTATTCATGTTTGAGTTTATCCATTCTCCTAGGTATTTGAAGGAGTTAGTCCTTTGTACTGTCTTGTCCCCCAGTGGGATTGATTTGGGTGCATCTTTGATGTTGGTGATAAACTGTGTTTTGTTGATGGCGATCTTCAGCCCTACTTTAGCTGCTATGTGGTCGAGAGAGGATAGTTGATGGATAGCTTCCTCCACATTGGATGCCAGGAGTGTAAGGCCGTCTGCGAAGGCTAAACAGTTGAGAGTTAACTTGTCTTTCTTGTAGCCTATTCTCAATCCAGAGTCATCCTTTAGCATTTTAGTCCACTCACGAATGACTTTTTCGGGTAGGCAGTTAAAGAGGATTGGAGATTGGGCATCCCCTTGTTTAACACCTGTTTTGATCTCAAAGCTGTGAGACAGTTCCTCTCTGAATTTGATTCTGGCTGTAGTGTTGGTAAGAGTTGCTTTCACTAGATTTAAGGTTTTCTTATCTAGTCCCAGTTCAGCAAGTGCCTGGAAGAGTGACTCTCTATCTACTGAATCGTAGGCCTTCTGAAAGTCAACAAATGTTGCTACGTAGGGTGAGGCGCTTAGGTTTTGTCAGTGATGATGGTTTTGAGGTTCAGGATTTGTTCGGCGCATGACCTTGACTTGCGAAACCCAGCCTGGTACTCTCCGATGCAGGAGTCTAGTTGAGCCTCTACTCTTGTGAGTAATACTTTGGAGAGTATCTTGTACGTCACTGATACAAGGGAAATCCCTCTGTAGTTGTTGAGATCTGATTTGTCATCTTTTTTTGTGTAACGGGTGGATGATAGCTGAGGTCCAGTCGCTAGGTCACCCAGATATTAGATATGATTTCATGGATACTTTGGATTGACTCCTCATCAGCGTATTTCCAGAGCTCTAATGATTCCATCCTCGCCCGCTGCTTTGTTACATTTCAATTCTGAAATGGCTTTCTGGATCTCCCCCTTTGTTGGTGGAAATTTAGTAACATTCTGAGGTTCGAAATGCAGTTTCTCCTTGGGTTCCTTTGAATTTAGAAGGTTGTTGAAATACTCTTCTAGAACTGTGGTGCACTCTTCATTGTTCATTTTCAGCTTTCCGTCAGCTCTCCGAAGGTGAAGTGTAGGGGCTGAGTAGGGTGTTATTTGAGAGTTAAAAGTTTGGTAGAAGTCTCTAATGTTGTTTATTTGAAAATCCCTCTGTGCTTGTTCAATGCTATCTTTATTGTCCCGCCTCTTGGTGTTCCTGATAATTTTAGTAGCAGTTTTCCTAGCTTCTAAGAAGTTTTTATGGTTATCCAGACTTTTGTTACGGTTCCATTTTACCTATGCTTGCTTTCTCTCTTCTATTACTTTGTCACAAATAATTGTCCACCCTGGATGTTTGCTCTTTCTGAGCGCCGGGATGGTGGTTGTCGCTGCATCTATCAGTGCCTTCTGTAGTTGGGGCCAGTCTTTCTTGTCTTTGTTTTTAGCCAGGGTCTCGGTGAAGTTATTGTTATCTTTCAGCTTGGCTGGATTGAACCTTGGAATTAGCGACTTAATGCAGTGGTTTTCTCTGCTTCTTTTAAGAGGGATGAAATTGGTTTTGATCAAAGAAAGATAGTGGTCTGAATCAATGTTTGCACTTCTCAATACTTTGACATTCAGCACTTCTTTGCTGTTGCTTCTACTGATGGCTACGTGGTCCAGTTGGAATTCCCCAAGCATTGGGTTAGGGCATCTCCAAGTCATAGCTTTCCTAGGAAGGCGTTTGAAAGCTGTAGATTTGAGGACTAAGTTGTAATTTCTGCACAGGTCAGTCAGCCTTTCTCCATTCCTGTTGGTCCTCTTGTGGGCTGGGTAATCTCCAACTACGTATATGTTCTTGAATTTACTCTCTTTGCCAATCTGGGCGTTTAAGTCTCCCGTTAAAATAGTTATGTAGTGTTTTGGGACCCGGTCCATTGTCTCTTCGAGTACCCTCCAAAAGGTTTCCACATTTTCAGTATATTTCCTGTTGGTGTCATAAAACCAAGTATATATCGTATTTTAAGTAAGTATTACTGAATGATAGCCGAGGTCACTTCTTGTAATTTCTGTTTGTTATTAAACCCTTTTCAATGCTTACACAGAGGAAGTACTGGTAGCCACAGTAATTATTTGTCGGATTATGTTTCAAATTTCCTTTAAAGAACAAGGAATTAACGGAACAATGCGTTGTGAGGACGAAAAGAGATAAATGGTATCCCACTCAATACAGTTGCTGATGTTCTGTACATTTCGGAGATAAGTACATTTATGAAACAAATGACCAACGGCGATTACTGGCAAATGCCGTTCCAACCCTATTTAATTTTAATTCACATTTACAAACAAAGACAATGGAGCGCCCACCGCCAGTGAAACGTAACTACGAAAAGTCACCTATTTCGGTCAAACGTACACCAAGTATGGTAAATACAGTATTTTACTGCTATTTGTGCAATTTATGCAGTTTTTATTGTAGATGACAGTTGCACTGGTATTTCAAACTAGGCTACACTTCTTAATGGATAACTTTCAAGGTTACCTTTCAGCTAGTAATCCCAGTATGATATGGTAATGGGAGAACATGATATGCCCCGTGTATAATAATGATAATAATAATAATACTAATAATAATAATAATAATAATAATAATAATAATAATAATAATAATAATAATAATAATAATAATAATAAACAATTATAGTGGTACAGTAAGTACTCATGGGCCGCCTATATGTTGTAGTGGTTAGCGTGAGTAGCTGCCAGCCCCGAAACCCCGGGTTCGATTCCCGGCTCCGTCACGAAATTTGAAAAGGGGTACGAGGGCTGGAACGAGGTCCACTCAGCCTCGGGAGGTCAGCTGAGTAGAGGTGGGTTCGACTCCCACCTCAGCCAACCTCGAAGTGATTTTCCACTTCTTCTCCAGGCAAATGCCGGGATGGTATCTAACTTAAGGCTACGGCCGCTTCCTTCCCTCTTCCTTGTCTATCTCCTACAATCTTCCCATCCCCCACAAGGCCCCTTTTCAGCATAGCAGGTGCGGCCGCCTGGGCGAGGTAAAGGCCCTCCTTCCCAATTGTATCCCCAGACCCAACGTCTCATGCTCCAGAACACTGCCCTTGAGGTGGTGGAGGTGGGATCCCTCGCTGAGTCCGTGGAAAAAACCAACCCTGGAGGGTAAACAGATTAAGAAAAAAACAGTACTCATGGGGATGCAATACTTTAAAAAATATAATCAGAATGAGGTTGTAACCTATTGTAGGTCCCTATATTCTTCTTATTCTTCTTTCGAATGGGCCTACTGGACCACGCTTGTTCAACTGCTGGGCTTTGATCTTTGTCCAGTATTGTCGCATCTTCTCCTGGTGTAACTCCTTTCTCTCTTCTGTCCAGGAGGCATCTTTCCTTCGAGGTTTTTCCTGAAATCCACGGACTTCCTTCAGGGTGCATCTCACAGGTTGTTTTTGGAGATCTGTAGGTTGCTATCATTTTAAGGCTTTCTGTCATAAATATTTAAGGTCACGGTTTTACACTTAACCACAACAGCCAAGCAGAGTAACGCTCTTGTTCCGATTTCGAAGCCTATTCATATGTCACTGTGCGATGATTTCGAACTACCCTACAATCGACTGATGGTGATGTTGGCCTCATGCCGCAATATGATGAAGATTTCAGCCAACGGTCTTTCATTTTCCCCCAGTGATTCTAAAATGAGTATTTTCTACGTTTTTCATCATTCAAGGGCCATGCCCCCTTGCTTGTGTGACCACAGGAAACATGGCGGACGTCCGTTCCATTAGCTTCACCCAGGTAGCGCTTCCGCCTCCCTGTGTAAATAAGAATGTTATAAGAATAAGAATGTAAACAGATTCTGGGCTGGGTTTAAAGAAATTGTTGAGGATTGTGAAAACAGGTTTATACCTTTAAAGGTGGTAAGAAATGGTAAAGACCCACCTTATTATAATAGGGAAATAAAGAGACTAAGATGAGGTGCAGATTGGAAATAAATGGAGTTAGAAATGGCTGTGGAAGTAAAGAGAAATTGAAGGAACTTACTAGGAAATCGAATCTAGCAAAGAAGGCAGCTAAGGATAACACGATGGCAAGCATGATTGGTAGTCATACAAATTTTAGTGAAAAATGGAAGGGTATGTAGGCCTATAGATATTTTAAGGCAGAAACAGGTTCCAAGAAGGACATTCCAGGAATAATTTATGAACAAGGAGAGTGGGTATGTGAGGATCTTCAAAAGGCAGAAGTATTCAGTCAGCAGTATGTAAAGATTGTCGGTTACAAGGAAAATGTCCAGATAGAGTAGGTGACTAATGCTAAAGAAGTATTAAAATTTACATATGATAACAATGATATTTACAATAAGATACAAAAGTTGAAAACTAGAAATGCGGCTGGAATTGATAAGATTTCTAGGGATATACTATAATGTGTTGGGATATAGTACCATATCTGAAGTAGCCTAACTATTTGATTATTGTTTGGTTGAAGGAGCTATACCAAATGAATGGAGAGTTGCTATAGTAGCTCCTGTATATAAAGGAAAGGGTGATAGACATCAAGCTGAAAATTACAGGCCAGTAAGTTTGACATGCGTTGCATGTAAGCTTTGGGAAGGCATTCTTTCTGATTACATTAGACATGTTTGCGAAATTAATAACTGGTTCGATAGAAGGCAATTCGGTTTTAGGAAAGGTTACTCCACTGAAGCTCAACTTGTAGGCTTCCAGCAAGATATAGCAGATATCTTGGATTCAGGAGGTCAAATGGACTGTATCGCGATTGACCTGTCTAAAGCATTTGATAGGGAGGATCATGGGAGACTACTGGCAAAAATGAGTGCAGTTGGACTAGACAAAAGAGTGACTGAATGGGTTGCTATATATCTAGAAAATAGATCTAAGAAAATTAGAGTAGACGAAGCTTTATCTGACCCTGTAATAATTAAGAGGGGAATTCCTCAAGGCAGTATTATTGTACCTTTATGTTTTCTTATATATAAAAATGATTTGAGTAAAGGAGTGGAATCAGATGTAAGGCTTTTTGCAACTGCAAAATGACCTCGATAATGTTGTGAGATGGATAGTAGGCTATGGTATAATGATAAACGGGATTAAAAGTCAGGTTGTGAGTTTCACAAATAGCAGAAGTCCTCTGAGTTTTAATTACTGCGTTGATGGGGTGAAAGTTCCTTTTGGGGATCATTGTAAGTATCTGGGTGTTATTATAAGGAAAGACCTTTTTTGGGGTAATCACATAAATGGAATTGTAAATAAAGGATACAGATCTCTGCACATGGTTATGAGGGTGTTTAGGGTTGTAGTAAGGATGTAAAAGAGAGGGCGTATAAGTCTCTGGTAAGACCCCAACTAGAGTATGGTTTCAGTCTATGGGACCCTCACCAGGATTACTTGATTCAAGAACTGGAAAAAATCCAAAGAAAACCAGCTCGGTTTGTTCTGGGTGATTTCCGCCAAAGAGTAGCGTTACAAGAATGTTGCAAAATTTGGGCTGGGAAGAACTGGAAGAAAGGAGACGAGCTGCTCGACTGAGTGGTATGTTCCGAGCTGTCAGCGGAGAAATGGCGTTGAATGACATTCGTAGACTAATATGTTTGAGTGGCGTCTTTAAAAGTAGGAAAGATCACAATATGAAGGTAAAGTTGGAATACAAGAGGACAAACTGGGGCAAATATTCATTTATAGGAAGGGGTGTTAGGGATTGGAATAACTTACCAAGGGAGATGTTCAATAAATTTCCAATGTCATTGAAATCGTTTAAGAAAAGGCTAGGAAAACAAAAGATAGGGAATCTGTCACCTGGGCGACTGCCGTAAGTGCAGATCAGTATTGATTGATTGATTGATTGATTGATTGATTGATTTTATTTTAGTTCGTTGGTACTCTCCTTGTTCTTTGACCGAGCCCAAGATATTTCTTAAAATCTTCCTCTCTTTGGCTTCCAGTTGATCTGCTAGGCTTTTCTTATTCATCGCAATGCATTCTGATGCATTTAGCGCCTCCGGTCGAATAACGGTACAGTAGTGCTTGAGTTTGGCCTTGAAAGACGCTGATCGTTTATTGTGGGTGTCTTTGGTTATGTGGTAAGCCATTTCCATTTTGTTGATCCTTGACACGAAAGCTTCCTTTTCACGAATGTTGGGCCCTGTCCACTCACCCAGGTATTTCAATTTCTCTGCCTTCTTTATTTTTCCTTCGTTCACCTTAATTTTTCTGGCTGTTGACTCGATGTTCGTTATGAACTGTTCTTTCTCAAACAAAATCTGTCGTCGCCATAAGACCTATCTGTGTCGGTGCGACGTAAAGCCCCTAGCAAAAAAAAAAAAAAAAAAAAAAAGGAAATGCTGCTTGCATGTGTAGTTGACTGATTTGTTGTTTGGCCGTGTCAAGAGAATTAGAGAGAATTGCAAGGTCATCTGCGAAAGCTAAACGTCGATTGTCAGGTCCTTGTTCTTCTTATTATTATTATTCTCCCAGCTACGCTGAGAGAGCTTTGGAGGAATCCTAAACCGTAGTTAACTTCCAATTTGCTAGGTTCCCCTCTTTCATTTACCCAGTTTAACCTCATTCCTACCAAAGGCTCACAGATACCGACCCAAACCACACGCCCAACTCGCTGGGTGATAATTATTAAAAGGTGAGGTACAACTTGGCAAATATCCCCCTAAACACCCTCGCTTTTGAAAACCTAATTACATCGATTCAGAAGAGAGCAAGAGTTGACCGCGGAAGGTCAGACCGAAAATACGTACGAAATTTAGGAACGTGGCGCAGGTAAGTGGAATCAATAGCAGACTCAGCTTGGGGCCCTGTGGTCACAACCCCCACACTCTGAGTTGAGAGACCATGTGAAGTCAGTTTCTTCATCCACCTCTTTCGACAAGCGGGGAATACCGTGGATGACACCACTCACAGAGGACAGCAAGAGTTCCAGACCGGAGTAGGTCGTTTGGAAAATCCTGATATCCTATCATAAATAAGTGACCCCCTCTAAGTGGGGGACGCAGACGAAGAATACACCCACAGTATTCCTCGACTGTCGTAAGAGGCGACGAAAAGGGGCGACCAAGGGGGTGATTGTATTAGAACTATGGAACTACTTGTGATTAGTACCAACACGCGGGGAACACACTATGGGTCGCCTTTACTTGCGAGTAGTATCACTATGTTAGGTACACAACAGGTTCGTGATTAGTAGCAGCAGAGAGTG
The DNA here is from genome assembly GCF_040414725.1 of Anabrus simplex. Taxonomy (NCBI): domain Eukaryota; kingdom Metazoa; phylum Arthropoda; class Insecta; order Orthoptera; family Tettigoniidae; genus Anabrus; species Anabrus simplex. Next base: position 119,000,438 of record NC_090269.1, read on the forward strand.
ATTTCATTGTGTGTTTCCAGTACCTGTGATCAGTACCACTGTATGAGCGACACCGTGGGTCTACGTTGCCTATGATTAGTACCCACTATGTGAGGAACACCACGAGAATACCGGCTCACACCATTATATGAGTTTTATTTTTTATTTTTTTAGTTTTTATGTGTTCATTCCCCTCCATGAAGGGGAGGGGCGGGCCACCCTGAAGGTAACGCCTTCACTCTGGCCAGGAGTTTCGGCAGGCTGGAGAAGGAGTTATGGTATGGGGAGGAGGGTAATTTGATATATGGAATTAGGAGGTGTGTGCGGATAGTATTTAATTATCGGGGATGTGTGTAAGGATTAAATATTCAGAGGAGAGTGCAATGGTTGACAAGTTTTAGATGAGAGGGCTAGGACGGAATTGAAAAGTTAGAAGGTGCAATGTTGCGGTTATATTGCATAATGAGGTGGTGAGGAGTCTGAGGAGTTCAAGTTGCGGAGGAGGTTGATAGAAGAAATTAGATGGGGGTAGGGGTGGACGGACGAGTTGACTGGGTTGAAATGGAGGACTGGCTGGCCGGGGACGACGAAAGGGAGTGTTGGAAGTATGGCGAAAAGGTTGGGGTGGGGAACGAGAGGGCTCCACTTTGAAGCGATGTCGAAAGGTGTAGGCACCAGTGTTGATAAATTGTTCCACATCATTGGCGGTGGGAGGGTGTGTTCGGACCATAAAAGTAGGGCCGGAGGCGTTGTAAATCCTGAACGCACGACCAGCGGGGATGCCTGCTGCCTAGAGTTCTTGGAGAATGTCCGTTCCGAGATGGTAGGTTCTACGCCGCGGATGACACAGCTTGACATAGTGTCGATAGGTGGTGGTTGCGACTGTTGCGATGATGTTGCGGCGGTTGTTGCAGTGTCGTCTGGTGGTGACACGGCGGTGGAGTCTAGGATGTTGTCGGGGATTTGCTGGGGACAAGATTGTGCAGAAGTCAGGGTAGAAGAGAGGGAGGATATCATTACAGACGAAGGATGGCATGACGTAACGGTAGTAACAGGAATATGGTGGAGGGTAGTGGCTGACATCGTAGTGGTCGCGGTGGTAGTAGCGGGAGGTGTGTGATGAGGGGGGAAGGAGGGTGAGATTTTGTTGTAGCAGTGGCCTGGGTTGAGGTGCGTTAACGACGGGCACTGTAGTGGGATCTGCTGTAAGCTGGGCTAAGATGGGCTGGCTAGTAGGCTCTACTAGGTAATATCGGTCGTGAATAGACACTCCGGTGTCAAGGAGGCGCTTCCAGTCGTCCAACGTAGGTAGATAAAGAAGAACCTGCGATGATGGTGATGAAGTTGAGGCGACCAACATCCGGTAGGCATCGTGGACTGGGTAGCTAGCGGTGCGGATGGCGCAGCAAATCTCATCTTCGGATATGGCAGGATGAACATCGGGGATGATGCAGGTGCGCATAGTGTTGGGACGGCCGACTTCCAACTCGGTGTCAGGCCTATATGCTTTTGAGTCCGGCGGGGAGCTGAATTAAAGATGTAGAGCCACACAGCCGGCAACAAAAATGACGAGGAGAGTCTTCAGAGATTTTTGAAACCAGAGCTCCTCGAGAATGCAGAGGGACCTTATATGAGAAACACCATAGGTCTGCTTTACCTGTGCGACGTACAATACTTGTAAGTAGTACCATAATGTTTGGAACACCGTGAGTCTACGCTACTTTTGATTAGTACCGCAACATGACAAATACCATGGTTCTACTTTACTAGTGATAAGTAGCATCATGAGGGTCCGGTGGCCTGGATTTTGGACCCCTTTGGACAACAAGCATCCTCGAATCAGGAATGTGCTTTAGAAGCAGTGCCTTGGTTTCTGCGAAGGTGGGATATTGCAGGTCGGATCCACTGATGTCTTAAATTCATATTCATCCATACCTTCTTCATCATCACGTTTTGAATTCTGGCAGTGGATGATTTTTGACTTTTAAATTGTCATTACATTTCGTCTTATTTCTTTCCATTAGGGGCTGATGACCTCGATGTTAGGCCCCTTTAAACAACAAGCATCATCATCATAAATAAGTGAAGGCAATTCTAGACACATTTCGGAACCCCGCGGTCGCCACTCCTGTCCGCCCGACAAGTTGTAAGTCACATTTACAAAAACTACCTCGGGTATAGAACCACGAGAGCAGACAGGACAAGTCTTGGAAGAAGCTGAATACAAAGAGCCTGGAAATAGAGGTCAAGATTACCTTTTGCAAGTGGAGGTGTGGCGTCATCTGATAACTGAGCTACACAAGTCTCTAATTCAGAATTTCACGAACTCTCTCGTATGCTGGAAGAGTTTGGTTCGTCGGCTGATTTCAGGCGATATCACATATACTTTTAATAATCTAGCAGGAATCCAAACAATATCAAGGAATCCCAAGCTACTGAGCGAGATGGTCGTGCGATAAGGATTGCACAGCTGTAGCTTGCATTCGGGAGATAGTGGGTTCGAACTCTACTGTCGGCAGCCCTGAAGATGGTTCTCCGTGGTTTCCCATTTTTCACACCAGGCTAGTTATGGGGCTGTACCTTAATAAAGGTCACGGCCGCTTCCTTCCCACCTATAGCCTTTTCCTATCTCATCGTCGGAATAAGACCTATCTGTCCTAAGTTACGCAAACTGTGAAGCGAAGGAAGGATTTTCACTAACTACACTGGCATACATGTTGTTTGATGATGAATGAGTGGGGTAATACCTGAGGGACTTAAGACTGGATTCCCACCGAGATGATCTTAATTCGGTTTCCAGCAAATGTACATATGATCTCTGAAATGAGGTACGATAATCATGTGGTTCGAGTTTCACGTCAAGCTGGAGGTCCCATGACTGTGATCATGATATCGAAAGTCTCGTAAACGTACAAGTTCTTTTTTCGGCATAGAATAGTGCTTAAATGCGAGAAACTGCAGTAATTAGACTAACTGGCATCTTAAATAGTCATCTTTTGTGACAATATTTCGACACACTCTTGTCTCTTAAAACCGATAGTTTGAGGTACGTTAATCACACATTCGGGGGAGGTGGGTTCGAACCACACCGTCGGCACCTGTGACGTTGCTTTCTATGTTTCTCATCCTAATTAAGGCCACGGTCGCTACGTTCCCAATTCTAGCCGTCTCCCACTCCAGCGTTATTATTTTTTTATTTTTGCTTTCGTTTCGGCCATCTGTGGACCACGTTTGGCAATCTTTGCTTTATTTTTAGCCTTCTCTGCCCCCACTCTCTGCCAGTACCTTTTCATCCTTTCCCCTGCTTCCTTCTTCTGTTCTTCTTTATAGGACCTCCCTTTTCTTGTTAGTGCCTTCCCAGTCTTCTGGAAATCGCGGAAATGTTTGACGTGTATTGTATCATCTTCCGTAATTTTCGCCTTAGTCAAGTGCAACCTCATTTCCAGTGGCGGCGATAAGGACCCCGCAGACCCCTCATGGCTTGTGAGGGGCCTATGATTGTTTCTTACTCCAGTAGCTGAAGTGTGATTTTACATATTGATAAAGCTACAGCACACAACACAGTATTATTTGTATTACAGAGCGTTATTCCTAACTTAGACCGTCGTAGTGCAGAGCTTCTTTCATCAGTAGGAGAACGGTAGTTATTTCTGAAAGAATGTGGGTTTCCCAGCTTCTTCCTATAATAACCATCCCTTGTTGCCACTCACAACAATCAACAAGGCTTTTGAAGTAATTAGCCAGATCTGAGAACCCAGTAGTTAGCGATAACAGAGGCATCCTCCTTATCTAAACCCTAAATACTGAAGTTTAGAGCCGGTTTATAACTCTCGGCAGTCAGTGTAGCTAAGTACAGTCAAACGAGTTTTTAGATAATAATGTCGTATGGCTTTTAGTGCCGGGATATCCCAGGACGGGTTCGGCTCGCCAGGTGCAGGTCTTTCTATTTGACCCCCGTAGGCGACCTGCGTGTCGTGATGAGGATGAAATGATGATGAAGACAACACATACACCCAGCCCCCGTGCCATTGGAATTAACCAATTACGGTTAAAATCCCCTATCCGGCCGGGAATCGAACCCGGGACCGTCTGAAC